>NW_022196904.1:144295902-144327525 GCF_008632895.1 Mastomys coucha
ATTTTCTTTGACTGTTGTGTCAATGTTTTCTATGATATTTTCTGTCCCTGAGATTCTCTCTTCTATCTCTTATAACCTTTTGGTGATGCTTGCATCTGTGACTCCTGATCTCTTTCCTAAGTGTTCTAACTTCAGAGTTGCCGCTCTTTGTGATTTCTTTATTGTTTCTATTTCCATTTTTAGATCTTAGATGGTTTTGTT
Organism: Mastomys coucha; assembly: GCF_008632895.1. Lineage (NCBI taxonomy): Eukaryota > Metazoa > Chordata > Mammalia > Rodentia > Muridae > Mastomys > Mastomys coucha. Next base: position 144,296,104 of record NW_022196904.1, read on the forward strand.
CATTTTCTTCACATGTTAGGTTATGTTTTCCTGTAATTTTTTAAGCGATTTTTGTATTTCTTCTTTAGGGGCTTCTACCCATTTACCTGCATTCTTCTGTATTATTTAAGGGAATTATTTTTGTCTTTCTGAAAGTCCTCCATGAGAGGTGACTTTATATCTGAATCTTGCTTTTCAGGTGTGATTGTATCCTGAACTTGGTATTTTGGGAAAATTGGGTTCTGATGATACCAATTAAGCTTGTTTTCTGTTACTTTTGTTCTTAGGCTTGCCTCCTGACATCTGATTATCTCTAATGTTCCTTGCCCTCACTACATCTGACTGGAGTCTGTCCTTCCTGTAATCCTTGTTGAGTCAGAACTCCTCAGAGTCCAGCTGTCTATGTGATTCTGTGATTCTTGTATCCTGTGATCCTGAGATTCTGGGTGTATTAGAGTTCCTGGGTATCAAGTTGTATCTTAGAACCTGAAATCCTGGTGTGACCATGTTGGGAACCATGAGAGCCCTGAGATAAACATCCTGCCCCAGATAATTGAGAACCCTGAGATTAACATCCTGCCTGACAATCACAATGATCTGGCTTGGCCCTGAGAAAAGAACATTCACGGAAATCCACCCCCTCCTCACCTGTCACCCCGGAGCTCAACCCCAGAAGATTTTGTAACCTTCCATCTCCCTCCTTCCTCTTCCCATCCCCTCCAAGATTTTTGCTTTAAATATGCTCAGCTCCACTAAGTAAAGTGCTCTTGACAAGCAATGCTTCCTTGAGTCCTGTCATCTCTCTTGCCCATTCTTTATTCACAGGTTGTGACCCTCCTCGTTCCCCCGAATAACTTGACTTGCAGGCCAGGTCATGACCAAGCTCCTAGGATCCTGGGATCTTAAGATCCTAGTATTGCTAGAGCACCTGTGAGTGGAGCATCCTCTGGGACACTGAGTTCGTGCCCAAGATAGACAGGCACAGACTTGAAGGAACCTGTTCCACTGGTCAGGTGGGTTTCCTGCATCCCTGGATACTGCTGGTTCCAGTTACTCCTGGATTAGATGTTGTGGTCCCCTTATCCCTGATGTTTAGATCCTCTGTGTGCTATAGTGCCTCAGGCTTTTTTTTTTTAAAAATAAAAAACCCTTTAAAATATGTTGAAATAGAAAAGTAAAATATAATTATATGAATTTCACCCATTCTTTTTTTTCTCCAACCCTGAAAGTATGCCACAACTCCAAATGGATTAAAGATCTCAACATAAAAGTATATACACTGAATCTGGTCTAAGAGAAAATGGTAGCTAATCTTGAAGTCATTGGCACAAGAAAAGACTTCCTGAACAGGACACCAATTGCACAGATGTTGAGATCAACAATCAATAAATGGGACTTCATGCAGTTGAAAAGTTTTTGAAAGGGAAATGGCATACTCTTTCTTACACAGTGGCATCTTACAGAATGGAGATAGATTTTTTACCAATTCCTCATCCAAATAAAATTATGCAATTTAAAAATTGGTTACATCTATTGAAATGATCATATAGTTTTTCCTTTGATTTTTTTTGTAGTGGATTACATTGATGGATTTCTTTATATTGAATCATCCCTACTTCCCTGGAATGAAGGCTACTTGATCATGAGAGATGATCATTTTGATGTTCTTGGATTTGGTTTGTGAGAATTGTATTGAGTATTTTTTGCATCGATATTCATAAGGGAAATTGGTCTGAAGTTCTATTTCTTTTTTGCTCTCAACAAACTGACATTAAAGCACCATTGCTGAATACATGAGCTTGTGACTACATAGAACCCCCACATTTATATTCTAGTGTCTTTGGTGTTGAAAGATACTCTGAAGTCTACCAAAAGAGAAATGTATATACCAACCCAACCTTAAAATCTTTGTTCTACAATTTTCTTTACAGCAAAATATGCTAGGACAATGGTGGAACAAAGCTTCTGGAAGTCACCAACCAACATCTGATTTGACTTAAGGCTCACTCCACAAGATGGGACCCATACCCCAACTGCTTGCATTATCAAGAGCCAGAGATTATATAATGCAGAGAACTAAGGCAAAATCAAATCCTACTGGTCTTTAAAACAAACAAAGTAATAATAAAATTACTCATAATAATATTCTGCATTATTGAGGCATCATGAAGAAATCTTCCTCCTTCAGTAGATGGGAACAAATATAAAGACCCATAGCCAGACATTATCCAGGGAGAAAACTGGGAACATACAGCTCTACATGGAATATCTCCATCAAATCCCTTACTTCAATGGAGCCCTGTAAAAGGGAGAATACTGTAATAGCCAGAAGGGATGGAACATGCCAGGAGAACAGGCCCTCTAAATCAACTGAGCAAAGCTCATATGAACTCACAGAAAATGAAGCAGCATGCACAGGGTCCACACAGCCTTTCTTCATCAGGACCTCTGTGTATATATTATAGCTTTCAATTTTTGTGATTTTTATGGAACTTCTGAGTGTGTGAGCAAGCTGGTCTCTGATTCTTGTGCCTTCTCTTGAGCTCTATTCCCTCTGTTGTTCTGTTCTGTTTTGTCCAAATTCAAACTGATGGGTTTTGTTTGATGTTAATGTACTTTGATTTTGTTGTTTTGTTGTTATTTCTTGGAAGTCTGTTCTTCTCTAATGAGAAACATAAACAGAGTGGAACTGGATATGAAGGAAATTGGTGTGAGGATGGACTGGGAGACCCACAGAGAGAAGAAAGTGTAATTAGGATATATTGTATAAAAAAGAAACTATTATCAATAAAAGGAAAAAAATGAAAGATTTTGAAATAGAAAAAAATTAAATAAAATTATATTAAATTTCCCTTCTTTTTTTTCTTCTCAACCCCTCTCATATTCTCTGTTTTGCTTCTTCTCAAATTCATGACTTATGGTCTCTTTTTCTCTAATTGGTTTTACTCATACACACACACACACACACACACACACACACACACACACACAGAGAGAGAGAGAGAGAGAGAGAGAGAGAGAGAGAGAGAGAGAGAGAAATACACACACATACAAACACATATATGTATATATGCTTGGTCTATATAATATTACTTGTATGCATGTAATTTTATCTATATTTTATAGTAACTAAGAAATTGGTAATAATCCTTTATATTTTTATAATTCTTTTGTGAAGTATTCTAGTTTGAAGGTTTTTATAGATGTTTAACTTATGCAGTCTTACTGGTTATGAACATTGTTAGACCCATTAATAATTCTGCTTTTATTGGTTCTAGTGAGCAGTGTATCAGTAAGGTATTTAAAGCTAGAGAACAGGGAATGAGTTTAAGTTCTGGGTTGCTCCACTTCAATGAATTTGTTTCACCTGCTTGAGACTTGTTGAGATGCTTGCCTTTTGGATCAGGATTACTGCTGCACCTAATTATTTCTCTATTAGAAAAAGAATGTTAGAGAGAGGTGATGATATGGCCAAATTGGGGCATAGGCATAATATTCTCTTTCATTTAGGTGTGCTACTCTGTCCCCATTACTGAGTGAAGTGAAATTCTCTTAATTTTTAAGGGGAGGCATATGGGGAGACTCTCTAATAGCTCCTTCATGCTGTGAATTTTCTTTGTCTCTTGGACCATTAGATCCAGAAGATCTTACATTTCCTGGTCATTAAAGGTGCTATTTAAATTTCAGTGTAGATCTTGGGATTTTGAAAGACAGTCTTTCCATCTTTTTGGATGAATTAATTTATTTCACCAAACAAAATTAAACTTAGTACTTGGCATAATGCATTTAAAATAATTTATATTTGTTGTTCAATTTATGTTCAGGGATTTTAAACATATCATAATACATCTCAAAAATCTTATATTGAGTCTCTGGTTTTATTTGTTAAGTGGTGTGTTGCTTGTCATTTATTGAGACCATGAGTTCTGAGTAACTATTATGATATGAAGTGACATAACCTACTCTATAATAGGACTTCCAGGAAATTATTCAGTCTAAAAGTGAGAGTTGTGAGAAATGAGAAACAACATAGGAAAATAAGCTCACAAGAAAGCTCATAAGAACTAAAGACATTCTCTTTTATTAGATTGAGTGCTTCTGGTTTTATGTTGAGGTAATTAATCCACTTGGACTTCAGCTTTGTGCACAGTGACAAATACAGATCTATTTTCATTTTTCTACATACAGTCAGCCAGTTAGACCAGCCTTATTTACTGAAGATACTTTCCTTTTTGGCTTCTTTGTCAAAGATCAAGTGTGCATAAGTGTGTGGTTTTATTTCTGGGTCTTCAGTTCTATTCCATTAATCAACCTGTCTGTCTCTGTACCAATACCATGCAGTTTTTATCACTATTTCTCTGTACTAGAGCTTGAGTTCAGGGTCAGGGATTTGCCCAGCTGTTCTTTGATTGTTAAGAGTTGTTTTTGTTATTCTGGGTTTTTGCATTTCCAGATGACTTTTTTTTTTCCATTTCTTCTTTTTTTTTTTGTAAATATGTATGCATGTATTTATTTATTTATTTATTTTAAACTCTAGAGTTTATTCACTTCCAAGTCTACACTTCAACTGTTCCATGTCCCATACCTCCTTCCCACCCCACTTTCTCCAAGAGCATGTTCCCACCCCACACACCTCACCCCACCAGACCTCTAAACTCCCTGGGGCTTCTATTTCTCCAGGGTTTGGTGCATATTCTCTAACTAAATCCAGACGAGGCAGTCTACAGCTGTATGTGTTGGGGGCCTCATATCAGATAGTGTATACTGCCTGGTTGGTGGCCAAGTAGTTGAGAGATCTTGGGGGTCCAGGTTAATGGAGACTCCTGGTCCTCCTACAGCATTGCCCTCCTCCCCAGCTCCTTAAGCTTTTCCCTAATTCAACCATAGTGATAAGCAGCTTCTGTCCATTGGTTAAGTGCAAATATCTGCATTTGTCTCTTTCATCTGGTTTTTAGGTCTTTCAGAGGGCAGTCATCATCTGTCCCTTTTTGTGAGCATACCATAGCTTTAGTTATAGTGTTAGGCTTTGGGGCCTGCCTTTGAGCTGGATCCCAGCTTGGGCCTGTTTCTGGACCTGCTTTTCCTCAGGCTCCTCTCCATTTCCATCCCTGCAGTTCTTTCATACAGGAACAATTATGGGTCAGAGTTTTGACTGTGAGATGGCAACACCATCCCTCACTTGATGCCCTGTCTTGTGCTGGAGATGGGCTCTACAAGTTTCCTCTCCCCATTGTAGGACATTTCATCTAGGGTCCCTACCTTTGAGTCCTGAGAGTTTCTCACTTCCCAAATCTCTGGTACTGTCTGGAGGGTCCCCCCAACATCTCACCTCCCAAGGTTGCCTGTTTTCATTCTTTCTGCTAGCCAGCAGGGCTTCAGTCCTTTCCCCATAACCAATAGAAGAGATCATGTTCCACTCCCCCAACCCCCATCCCATTTTACTCTCAGGTCACTCCTTCCGTATCCACTTGTGCTTACTTTTTTCTCCCTCCCAAGTAGGACTGAGGCATCCTTACTTGGGCCCTTCAGCTTGTTGACTTTTTTGAGTTCTGTGGACTATACCTTGGGTATTCTGTACTTTTTTGTCTAATATCCACTTATTAGTGAGTACATGCCACACATGTCCTTTTGGGTCTGAGTTAACTCACTCAGGATGATTTTTTTTTAGTTGCATCCATTTGCCTGCAATACTCAGGATGTCCTTGATTTTAATGGCTGAATAGTATTCCACTGTGTAAAAGAACCACATTTTCTGTATCCATTCTTCTGTTGTGGGACATCTGGGTTGTTTCCAGATTCTGTCTATCACAAATAAGACTGCTGTGACTGTAGCAGAACACATGCCCCTGTGGCATGGTGGGACACCTTTTGGATATATTACCAAGAGTTGTATTGCTGGGTTTTCAGGTAAATTTATTTCCAATTTTCTGAGGATCCTCCAGATTGTTTTCCAAACTTGTTGTCCCAGTTTACAATCACTCCAGTAATGGAGGAGTGTTCCTCTTTCTCCACATTCTCACCAACATATGCTGTCATGTGAGGTTTTGATCTTAGCCATTCTAATTGGTATAAAGTGGAATCTCAGGGCCATTTTGATTTGCAGTTTTCTGATCACTAAGGACTTTGAACATTTCTCTTTTTTTTCATTTTTTATTGGATATTTTATTTATTTACATTACAAATGATATCCACTTTACCAATTTCTGTCACCCAGACACTCCCTATACCATCCCCCCTCTTCCTGCTTCTATGAAGGTGTGCTTCCACACACCTGCCTACCCACTCCCACTTCCCCTCCCTCACGTTCCATACTGGAGCATCAAGCCTTCATGGAACCAAGGGCCTCTTCTCCCATTGATGACTGACAAGGCCATCCTCTGCTACATATATGGCTTGAGCCATGTGTCCCTCCACATATACTCCTTGATTGGTGATTTAGACCCTTGGAACTCTGGTTGTTTAATACTCTTGTTCTTCCTGTGAGTTTGTAAACCCCTTCAGCACCTTCAGTCCTTCCTCTAAAACTGATGGAGGCATTGGGGACCCCATGATCGATTCAATGGTTGGTTGTGAGCATCCACTTCAGTTTATGTCAGGTTCTGGCATAGCCTCTCAGGAGACAGCTATGTCAGGCTCCTGTCAGTAAGCACAACTTGGCATCTGCAATAGTGTCTGGGTTTGGAATCTGAATATAGGATATATCTCCAGGTGGTACAATCTCTGGGGTGCTTTTCCTTTAGTCTCTGTTCCACACTTCATCTTAATATTTCCTCCTGTGAGTATTTTGGTCCCCCTTCTAAGAAGCACTGAAGCTTCCACAGTTTGGTCTTCCTTCTTTTTGAGCTTCATATGGTCTGTGAATTGTACGTTGGGTATTCTGAACTTTTGAGCTTATCACTTATCAGTAAGTGTATACCATGTGTGTTATTTTGTGACTGGGTTACCTCACTCAGGATGATATTTTCTTGATCAATCCATTTGCCTGTGAATTTTATGAAGTCATTGTTTTTTATTGCTGTGTAGTACTCCATTGTGTAAATATATACCACATTTTCTGTATCCATTCCTCTGTTGAGGGATATCTGGATTGTTTTCTGCTTCTGGCTATTATAGATATGGTGCTATGAACATAGTGGAACATGTGTCCTTATTACATGTTGGAGCATCTTCTGGGTGTGTGCCCAGGAGTCGTATAGCAGGGTCCTCTGGTAGTACTATGTTCAATTTTCTTAGGAACCCCCAGACACATTTCCAGAATGGTTATACTAGTTTGCAATCCCACCAGCCATGGATGAGTGTTCCTTTTTCTCCATATCCTCACCAGCATCTGCTGTCACCTGAGTTTTTGAACTTAGCCATTTTGACTGGTATGAGATTGAATCTCAAGGTTGTTTTGATTTGCATTTCCCTGATGACTAAGGATGGTGAACATTTGTTTAGGTGCTTCTTAGCCATTCAAATTTCCTCAGTTGAGAATTCTATTTTACTCTGTTCCACATTTTAATAGGGTTATTTGATTCTTCTTGAGTTCTTTGTATGTATTGGATATTAGCCCTCTGTTGGATATAGGATTGGTAAAGATACTTTCCCAATCTGTTGGTTGTCATTTTGTCCTATTGATAGTGTTTTTTGCCTTACAGAAGCTTTGCAGTTTTATGAGGTCCCATTTGTCTATTGTTGATCTTAAAACATAAGCCATTGGTGTTCTGTTCTTGAATTTTCCCCTGGTGCCTGTGTGTTCAAGGATAATCAGACTGAGAAAGTAATTGAAGAAATGAAACCCTTCATAATAGTCACAAATAACATAAAATATCTTTTTGTGATTCTAAAGAAAGTGAAAGATCTGTATGAGATGAACTTCAAGTCTCTGAAGAACGAAATTGAAGAAGATCTCAGAAGATGGAAAAATCTTCTATGCTTATGGATTGGCAGGATTAATTTAGTAAAAATGGCAATCTTGGTAAAAGTAATCTGCAGATTCAATGCAATCCCCATCAAAATTCTAACTCAATTCTTCAGAGTTAGAAAGAGCAATTTGCAAAATTATTTGGACTAACATAAATCCCAGGATAGGGAAAATTATTCTCAACAATAACTTATTGGGGAATCACCATCCCTGACTTCAAGTTGTATTACAGAACAATAGTGATAAAAACTGTATGATATTGGTACGTAGACAGGTAGGTTGATCAGTGGAATATGATTAAAGTTCCAGCAATGTATTGACACACCTATGATCACTTGATCTTTGACAAAGTAGCTAATACCTTCCAGTAGGAAAAAGACAGTATTTTCAATAAATGGTAATTGTTCAACTGGTGGTCAGCATGTAGAAGAATGCACAATGATCCTTTCTTGTCTCCTTGTATGAAGCTTAAGTACAAGTGGATCAAGAACTTCAAAAAGCCAGATACACTGAAACTAATAGAAGAGAAAATTGGGCAGAACCTTGATCCTGAATTTTTATAAGTTTAGAGAGTGAACTGAGTATTTTGCACACAGTTCATTGTTCTTTGGTCTTGATTGTGAATATGACAAGACAAGCTGATTCAACTTTCTTCTACTTTGAGTTCCCTGTAATGATATATTATAATCTGTAATTGTGATCCAAATTGACTATCTAATGTTTAAGTTTTATTTATTGAACATTTTACTATAGAAACAAGGCATGAAACTGAAATAGGGCACAATGCAAGTAAAAGTGGTAGCTCAAACTCTTTGATCAACACAGATCAAAATACTTCAACAAGACACAGAAATAAAATTGAAAAATACTTTAGAAAATATACATTTACCATGACCAAATGGGATCTTCCTGAAAATAAATAAAATAGAGGTTCTAGAATCAAAAGCATATATATATATATATATATATATATATATATATATATATATATATATATATATATGCAATGCTTGAAAATTTCCCAAGAGAGCACACTGGGTCATAGAATTCTCTTCAATAAATAATATTGAGAGATGATGAAATCCACAGAAAAAACAAAATGACATATTCTATGACTTTTCATCTACAGAAGGATCTTCAAAAGAGATAAGAGACTAGAATTAAAAGACAAAAACTATGAAAATATTAGAAGGAAATATACAGAAGACCCTTGAAGGTATTGCATTGAATGGGTGGTGTATTAGTCAGGGTTCTCTAGTGGACAGAACTTACGGTAGTCTCTATATAGTAAAGGAATTTATTGATGACTCACGGTCTGTAGTCCAACTCCCAACAATGGTTAGCAGCAGCTGTAAATGGAAGCCCAAGGATCTAGCAGTTGTTCAGTCCCACAAGGCAAGCAGTAGGAGAAGAGAGAGAGCCTTCCTTCTTCCAATGTCCTTATATAGGTCTCCAGCAAAGGTGTGGCCAAGATTAAAGGTGTGTGCACACAACTTTAATCAAAGATGACCTTGAACTCAGAGATCATCTTGTCTTAATCTTCTAGGATTCCTAGTCACTATTCCTCAAGACCTCAAAGCCAAGATCCAGGTACCTCTCAGCCTCCAGATTAGGCCCACAGGTGAGCCTTCCAATTCTGGATTGTAGGTCATTACAGATATAGTCAAGTTGACAAGCAGGAATAGCCACTACAGGTGGAGTGTTTCTTTTTTTGTCATCCTTGTTTTGCAGAAGATCAAAAAGAAAACAAAACCAAATGAAAACAAAATTAAAAATTATGATTGTTTCAAAGTAGAACGAATCTGCTAGACAAAATACATAGTCTATAGAATAAAAAGAAACAAATTAGAGGGAAAAATAGTTAAAAATTTTTATTTGTAAGTGGGTTCATTCTCAGAGTATAAAAATAATTACAAAACTCAATAGTAAGTAATAGTAATGGATAAATGGGGTCTAGTGAGATGGCTTGATGGGTAAAGGAGCTTGCTTAGAAATGATAATGTGTGTTCAAATCCTGGGATCCATGTGAGGGAAGGAGAAAACTGATTTTTGTAAGTTTTCTTGGACTTCTACACACTAACATCATAAATGAGTAAATGAAGAAAAAACACCCACAAACATGTAATAAAAATTTTAAAAAATTATTGGTCAGAAAAAATAAGTAGACATTTTGTAAAAAATAACACAGACCATTCTGTAAAGTACTAGACTGTACAGCTCATTAAGAATAATCAATGTTCATTAAATATTTTAGGAAGTTACAGTTAGCTAGGAACAAGAAACTCACATGTGTTATTGGACAAAAGAGTTACTATCTATAGATAGAAATAATGTAGTATACTCTTGGTATATGCTGGATGAAATAAAAAAAGGTAGAAAGAAGGATTTTGAAAGATTTTGTTTTTGTTTTTGTTTTTTGTTTTTTGTTTTGTTTTTTTTTGAGACAGGGTTTCTCTGAGTAGCCCTGGCTGTCTTGGAACTCACTCTGTAGACCAGGCTGGCCTCGAACTCAGAAATCCACCTGCCTCTGCCTCCCAAGTGATGGGATTAAAGACGTGCACCACCACCACCTGGCCTGAAAGATTTTTTAAAAGTTGTAAATAAATAGTGCTTGAGAAGACAGGCATACTTAATGTAATTTGAACATATTACAAAGTATATTATGTATAGAAACATCGCATAACACCTCATTAATGTGCATAACTTTTGTGTTTTCATTCATCCATTCAAAATTAAATTTAACTTCTAAGAAGCAAGCTTAATCCCTAAGGCCAGTTAATTATTTTTTTTTCCCTAAGAAGACAGTATGAGGATCTTCAGCTATACTCTGGGGGAATCTCCAGAGCTCTCTGAAAATCTAAAATTCTCCTCACACCTCTATGTACTAGTTTCTGAATTACCAATATGATAAGTAGGGTAATTTCTCTGTGTTATTCTCCATTAGATGCTATTTATTTTATTAATGGCAGTCATTGATAACACATGCAGGTCTTTGGACTTACTTGAGGATTAGCTATTAGCCTTCAAGAGAGGTGAGAGAAAAAAACACTCACATTGATTGACTTTTATCTGGTAAGTTCTTCATGAGTCCCCTGACAGTATCTGTATTTTTGTATACAGACACAACTTGTGAATTATAGAAGTGATCTTGTATCCTTTTCCTGTAGTATGTATTCTGGATAAAAATGTACATGACTCTTCCAAGAGAAAAGGAAGAATGTGTGGTGAATTCAGAACTCTGTGTGGAAACTCTGTTCTGACCACTTGCTTAAGACAACCTGGGAACATTGACCATTTTCTAAGAGCCACAAGCAGGAAGAAGATGTGAGAAATATTACATAGTAGATTTTTAAGATTTTAGAGTAATTTTCCTACTATAAATTGGGCATTTACAAGCCAGTGAGGACAATTCCATAAAATAAATTGTTTGTGTATAACTACTGTGAGTTGTTTGAAAACAGTGCTTTAAAAATAGCTTTGAGGTCTAAAACAGTTTAAAGGTTAAAGGTTATTTTTCTAAAACTAGTTTGAGGTGCTGAGTCAAAGTATAAATGTTAAAACCCTGCAGGATTTTGAGAATCCAAATATTAAAAAATCCTCAGGAAGAATAGAAAATATAAGATGGTTGATGCAATTTTATGGTGTTCAGTGTACGATTCATTCAACCTGGTAGAAGAAACAATCAGAAAAGACACAGATTCAGAAAATATAATAATATTTATGTGCACTAATGAAGTGTTAGACATACATGAATACTCTCACAGTCACATTTAAAATTTTATGGCTTGAGGTCATATTTATGCTGTATGTAATCTGTAACTCTTATACCTGAGTGCTTCTCATGGTATTCTCAAAAACTGAGATTCTCATTTATCTTCTTAGATTCTAAGTTTTCTTATGAATAGAGTAATAAAGAATATTTCCTTTCTACTTCTCTCTCTTATACACACAACCATGCACACATGCATGCACACATACACACAAACTCAATTTATATATAATATAGTGATTGCAGAAAGTTATAATGTGAGGTAAGGTTGTCCACTTAATGTTTTCAAGGTATAATACATAACTAAAATGGGCAAAAGCTTCACACAAAGATTATGGAAAATAATAAAGTAGATATCCTTCCAAATATGCTAAATCAAACAAGAAAATTTAAGTATCATTAGACTGCAAGAGCTACATATATCAGAGATTAAAAAAATTTATATCCTAGGAAATTTGGCTATCTTGGTCTCTGTTACCACTGTTGGATGTTATCTTGAGAAAATTATAACAAAAAATTAAAAAAAGAGGAAAGTTATATCTAAAATTATAGACTACAATAATGAAACTTTTGAAAAGAATGGTCCATGTGAAATAGCATGACCAGCATCCATAGTGTTAGAGTGAAAACAAACTGAGTATCATGAGAAGTTACAAGCAATACCAGTGACCCAAAGGCTGAACAGGCAATTTGGAGAAAGAATTTCTGGACTTAACCTTACCCAGAGCAAAAGCCTTCTGTGCTATTATCACATAACGGTGGCATCATGACCAGTAACATGCACTAAGCCATGTAAACAGCCAGCATCATATTGCCTTTGGTATGCTCTTTGATTTTTGTAATAATATCACAGTGTAGGCCTCATTATTGTCTTCACTTTACAGATGGCAAAATGATCTTTAGAGAAGGTAGGTGTTTTCTAGGTAGCTAGTGAATGATCTGGTATATATCTCTTCTAAGAACATGAACTCTCTGTTTTAACTGATATGTCTTTATTCAAAACTGATTCTGTGGCTGAACATTCTTCCAACATGTGCAACAAAACTAGAAATTTTAGTCTTATACAATGCTGACTATAGTTAAAGTCTTCTGTGACCAAGTCATAACTTAATAAGTCTGGATATGTCCCTGTTAATATAACTAGATATGTTATATTAAAAGCATGAGAATATATGTAGAAAAATGTTAAAATGCAATCCAGAGCTCATTACTTCATTTATAACATGCTAGTATTCAGAAGAAACATTTCATGGTTTGGTTAAAGATTTTTTGTTCAATTAATGTTTAATGAGAAAAATTATATAGTCACGAAGAAGAACTTACCACATAGTGTGCCACTCAGTTCACTATGATAATACAAAAGAAAAAAAATTTCATTATATTTAAGTCAAATTATTTTAGACTTGCAACAGATTAGCAGTTTACCAGGATCCAGAACAGAAAGTGGTAATTGTGTTACTTAGAAATGCAGAAAATTTATATGTTTATGCAGGACAATTTACTTTGATGTAATAATAATTTATCAAAGGCATTATCTACTGACAGAACACAGATTGTTTCTATACTATCTTTTGTCCGGTAAGTACAGTAGTGTTAGTTTTGCACAGTCCAGGAAAAGTTCACAGGTACATAGGCACATTAAAGGAAATAATTTTCATAGTTACTAAACTGTCTATATTTTCCATTCTTGGAAGAAAATTAATTAAAATTTCAGATTCCAATTATTTTATTACCCTACTATTAAATACTTTTAATAATTTATTCTGTGTGTATGCTGTACAGAATGTGTGCCTCATGCTTGAGCAGGCCAGAAGTTGTCAGACATAGTCCCATCTACTGGATTGCTGACAATTGTGAGTTTCTGTGTAGATGCAGGTTCCTTTGGAATAGAAACATAGAGCTGTAACCACTAAACCACCTATCCAGCACCTCATTCTACTAATTTTTCTTTCAAAAATTTTAAGACCTTCTGTTGATTAGCTGATACCACTGATGGAGAACAGGACAGAAATGAGATGCTTCATTCTTGTGGGACTCACCAATGACCCAGGCCTGCAGTTTCCACTCTTCATCACCTTCCTCCTCATCTATACCATCACCCTTATAGGAAACCTGGGGCTGATCCTGTTGATTCTCTTGGATTCTCGGCTCCACACCCCCATGTACATTTTCCTAGGTAACCTGTCCTTAGTGGACTTCTGTTACTCTTCAACAGTAACTCCTAAGGTCATAGCTGGATTCCTTACAGGAGACAAGATCATGTCTTACAATGCCTGTGCCTCACAGATGTTCTTTTTTGCAAACTTTGCTGATGTGGAAAACTACCTTTTGGTCTCAATGGCCTATGATCGTTATGTAGCAGTGTGCAAGCCCCTACATTATGCCACCACCATGAAAACACGCATGTGTGTATGTTTACTCATTGGCTGTTATATCTGTGGTTTGCTGAATGCTTCCATCTATACTATGGATGCATTAAGTCTCTCCTTCTGTGAGTCCAATGTAGTCCATCATTTTTTCTGTGATGTTCTGGCAGTCATGGTTATATCTTGCTCTGATAGACATATTAATGAACTGATTCTTCTTTATGTTGCCAGCTTCAATATCTTTTTTGCCCTTATACTCATCATAATATCCTACATGTTCATTTTTACCAACATACTAAAGATGCATTCAGCTGCAGGATATTGAAAAGCTCTCTCCACTTGTGCCTCACACTTCACAGCTGTCTCCATTTTCTATGGGACAATCATATTCATGTACTTGCAGCCCAGCTCCAGTCACTCCATGGACACTGACAAAATCGCATCTGTGTTCTACACCATGGTCACCCCCATGTTGAACCCTCTTGTTTACAGCCTGAGGAACAAGGATGTGAAAAGTGCATTCACAAAGATTGTATTGAGGTCAAGATGATATTTACAGCTTTGATTTTAGGATTTTAGAATACAAAACTTTTGGATACTTTTATCTTATCTAAATTCTATTATGAATCACATTTTCCCACCCTGTGCCAAATACAAGAATGAGAAGTTACTGCCTCACCTCTGCAGTGATGCTTTGGCTTTCAGAATTTTCTTTTCTTATTCAGAAGAATAACAAATGAATAACATGACTATGATAACTTCAGGTCAGACTGTGAAAAACTTAATTTACTTTATTATCATATTCAGTCCTTAGCCATGCAATATTCTTTCTGTCATATCCATACAAATCTATGTAAGCAGGTGCATGCAAAGTCCTTTAAAGTGAAGATACACTCAGGTTTCTTTTTATTTTTTGATAGTTAATGAGTATCATATTTTGATCTCATATTTTTACTTTTGTTTTTTTGATATTAAACAACAATCAATTGAATAGTCTTATGTAAATACTTGTCTATAGCAATACTGAAAATACATACATTTGTCTCAATATAAATTTGAAATAACTCCAAACATATTAACTGTATATTTTAAAATAATACATTACTACTAGTATTTCTTTAAATGAACATAAATAGATAGTCTTCTTGTTTCTTTGGTTTGCTTTTAGTAGAGCATAAAATCTTGGCTCTTACTGTGGTACAAGCCCAAAATAAGAACAATTTCTAGACATTGGAGTTCAGTGTAATAAGGCTGTACTTCAATGACCCTCACATCACTAAAGGATTTTACCTCCATTGTAGGTAGCTAAGCTGAGAGTTGAAAGTTCTACTATGCCAAGGAATGAATTATAGGCACAATTTTTAGATACAGATTTCCTGCTATGGTCAAAGCTATTTGACTTGAGTGATTTTTATCATCCTCAGCCCACAGATAAAAGGTAATATTCATTTAAGAAATGGTATGTGTATTAAGATGGTCTATCCATGAAGTCATTCACCAACTGTTTCATTGAACAATGGTTCTGCTTGGAGGGTAGCACAGACATTAGGTGAGGGTAAGAATCTGGTTCATTTGCTGTGGTGATTTTGAAAGGCATTCATCTCAGAGGAAGAGTAACTTATAAAGTCATCTTCTTCAAACTGCACATAATAGTTACAAACATCAAGCAAAACATTCCATCTCACTCTTTGTTGTTCTTTTACAAGCCACTTCCCAAGTTAATTGTTTTTGTTTCTTTTGTCTGTATAAACTTTTGAAATATGTAAGATGTTCTGGAAACCATAGTATAGTGGAAAAACATCAAATAAACCTTCCTACTAATAAAGAGGCTGAGATAGGAGAAGCCTGATTTTAAGACCATTATGTGGTACTCAGCAAGACACTGTCATGCACAAACAAGCGGAAATTGTATATGGACCTATTTCTCCAATTACCAAATTAGAGAGACCCCTGGATGATAGCCAACAAATTTCTAATTCCTCATATTTTTGAATTTCAATCGATTAGGATATGTTGGTAACATGAATTTTCATATTAAGATATTAAGAAAAAGTAAATGTTACTTCCTGTTACTTTTGTGGTTAGAGGTGGAATTAGGTTTAGGTAGGTTTGTTGAAAGATTGCTTTCTTGCTTATTCTAGAGTGTAGTTTCTATCCTTATGTTGGTGTTTTCCCTCTATTATCCTTTGTAGGACTGGATTTGTAGAAATATATTGTGTAAATTTGGTTTTGTCATGGAATATCTTGTTTTCTCCATCTTTGGTAATTGAGAGTTTTGTTGGGTATAGTAGCTTGGGCTGGCATTTGTGTTCTCTTAGGGTCTGTATGACATCTGCCCAGGATCTTCTAGATTTCATAGTCTCTGGTGAGAAGTCTGGTGTAATTCTGATAGGCCTGCCTTTATATGTTACTTGATATGCTTCCCTTTCTGGTTTTAAAATTCTTTCTTTGTTTAATGCATTTAGTGTTTTGATCATTATGTGATGGGAGGAATTTCTTTTCTGGTCCAGTCTATTTGGAGTTCTGTAGGCTTCTTGTATGTTCATGGGCATCTTTTCCTCTATGTTAGGGAAGTTTTCTTCTATAATTTTGTTGAAGATATTTATTGGCCCTTTATATTGGGAATCTTCACTCTCTTGTATACCTATTATCCTTAGGTTTGGTCTTCTCATTGTGTTCTGGATTTCCTGGATGTTTTGGGTTAGGATCTTTTTGCTTTTTCATGTTCTTTGACTATTGTGTCAATGTTTTCTATGGTATCTTCTGCCCCTGAGATTCTCTCTTCTCTCTCTTGAATTCTGTTAGTGATACTTGCACCTATGACTCCTGCCCTCTTTCCTAGGTTTTCTAACTCTAGTGTTGTCTCCCTTTGTGATTTCTTTGTTGTTTCTATTTCCAGTTTTAAATCCTGAATGATTTTGTTCATTTCCTTTACCTGTTTGATTGTGTTTTCCTGTAGTTCTTTAAGGGATTTTTGTGTTTCCTCTTTAAGGGCTTCTAACTGTTTACCTGTGTTCTTCTATATTTCTTTGAGGAAGTTCTTTGTGTCCTTCTTAAAGTCCTTTATCACTATTTTGAGAAGTGATTTTTTATCTGAATCTTGCTTTCATGGTGTGATGGTGTGTACAGGACTTGCTATGGTGGGAGAATTGGGTTCTGATGATGCCAAGCAACCTTGGTTTCTGTTGCTTATGTTCTTACTCTTGCTTTCCTACATCTGGTTATCTCTACTGCTACAGGCCCTGGCTAAATCTGACTGGGGCCTGTCCTTCCTGTGATCTTGGTTGTGTCAGAAGTCCTCAGAGTCAAGCTGTCTCTGTGACCTTGTGATTCTTAGATCCCATGATCCTAGGCCTGTTATAGCACCCGGGAGTAGAGCTTCCTCTGGGTGTTGTGGGACTGGCTGCAAAGTTTGCACCCAAAGTCTGCTCAGAGCACCAGCCCAGGCATACTGGAAGGAACCAACAGCACTTGGCTGGCAGAGTTCCTATGTTCCTGGGTCCTGCTGGTCCCAGTTACTCCCAGTGTTGGGACAGATGCTGTGTCCTCCTCACCTCTGATCCTCTGCTACACTCAGGTTTCTTGAGAAGACTAATACAAGTGGATGTCAGAAATTTGTAGTAATATGACAGGGATTTGTTTTGTGTTCAGGTAATTGTGCTCATTTTATAGGGACATCCAGATGAACATATCAAAAATTTGTTCTTTTTTTAAGGACTAGAGTATGAGATCATATTTAAAAGTAATTCTTGCTGGGTAGTGGTGGTACATGCCTTTAATCCCAGCACTTGGGAGGCAGAGGCAGGTGTATTTCTGAGTTAGAGGCCAGCCTGGTCTATAGAGTGAGTTCCAGGACAGCCAGGGATACACAGAGAAACCCTGTCTCAAAAAAAAAAAAACACAAACAAACAAACAAAAGTAATTATTGAAACAAGTATTATCCTCCAACCCATTGAGGGGTCACTTGGATAGATTCAAAAGTCATAGAAAAAGACTACGTCCTTCTATGTTTTATTTTTCTATTTTTATTATGGGTCAGAGATGTGACTGTGGGATTACAACCCCATCTCTCACTTGTTGTCCTGACTTCCTGCTGGAGGTGGGCTCTATAAGTTCCCTCCATATGTCCCATGACAGAAGGATGGATACAGAAATTATGGTTCATTTACACAATGGACTCAGCTATTTTAATTTTTTATATATTTTTATTCACTTTGCATCCTGATCACAACCTCCTCCCTCCTCTTTTCCAAATACCACCCTTTCAAATAGTGCCTATATTGCCCTTTCCTTTCTCCTAGTAGAAGGGGAAACCTTCCTTTTATATTATACATTTGAGCTCAAGTAGAAACATTCAGCTACTTTTCATGGCTCTTCATCTTAGAGATGACTTAATTCATGTCTTACTAGCTTCCTTGATCTCATGAACTTGTAGCAAAGAATAAATCTTGAACCTTAGAAGATATGTCAGTGGGTAAAGTGCTTGCTCTATTTACCTAAAGTCACGAGTTACATCCGCAGAATCTGTGTGCAATCTAGACAGGATATCATACATCTTTAATCCTGGCATAGCATTACAATTAGCTGTCACCTTAACACAGAAACTACTATAGCAAAGTCTTGGAGAAAGGTAACTGTTGTATATTTCTTGCAGGAATATAGGTTAATATAACCACTCTATATAATTACAGGGAGAATACCATACTTTACTATACTTTGCTGTGGAGTGAAAATTAAAAAAAGAAATGAAATCAATTTTGAAAGAAGATCAACAAACCATGGCACTAAACAATCCTTGCAGTGCTATTAATATATAGGGAATAAAATGAAAGCTTAAATGTGCTCATCTGGTTGCAGAACAGAGAACATATAGTGCTCAAATAACTTGTGTACAATGTATACTAATAATCCATACAGATATTTGTTATTTATAGCAACTTGAATGTACTAGGGATCAATAAAGTTTAATCAGGGGTTGGGAATGATAAAACAGAGAGGGAGTTTTAGCTAAATGAAGGCTGTATAAAAAAGTAACATGAAAACCTACATTTTTGTTTTTGCTTTCCGATATTATATAATTACACCATTTTCCCCCTAGCATTCCTCTCTCTAAACTCTCCAATATATCCCTCTCCACTCTATTTCAAATTCATATCTCATTTCTCCCACTAACTGTTCTGGTATGCGTTCTTGTACTTTTACATACATATATATTCCAGAATATCACCTGTTCATTCTGAATAATGTTACTTGTCTATATGTTTCTGATAGTTTGGTATTAGATATTAAATAGATTCACTGTCCTCTGAGAAAAACTACTTCTGTTACAGCTTTTTTCAATTGCCCATAGAAGTTTATGTAGGTTTGAGGCCTGATGATAATTTCCTTATTTACTTTTCCATGTCTCTTGGTGTCATTGCTCATCTTTGGCCAGTCATGTTGGTAAGACTTTATGGGTGTAGTTTTTGATGTTACTAGTAGTTTTAATATTACTCCCTGATTCCCTTGCATTTACAATTATCCCACACCATCTTCAGCAATGTTCCCTGAGCTATAAGTGCAAGGGTGTTTTGTAGATATATCTATTGGGACTGGATTTCATAACTTTGGATTTTGGTTAGTTATGTGTTTTGGTATCCATGGGAGAAGAGTGCAGAGTAGCTGGATACAAGTGATCTCATATGAACAGTGGTAAAAGGTTTGCTTCTTAGTGGGATAGAGAGAGATTGACATATTGAGAGAGAGAGAGAGAGAGAGAGAGAGAGAGAGAGAGAGAGAGAGAGATATAGAGAGAGAGAGAGAGAGAGAGAGAGAGAGAGAGAGAGAGAGAGAGGGAGAGAGACAGAGAGAGACAGAGAGAGAGAGAGAGACAGAGAGAGACAGAGAGAGACAGAGAGAGAGAGAGACAGAGAGAGACAGAGAGACAGAGAGAGAGAGAGAGAGAGAGAGAGAGAGAGAGAGAGAGAGAGAGGAAAGGAGACGGTAGGAAAAATAAGTAAGGAAGTCTAAGAAAGTCACAAAGAAACATATTATTTACTATTTACATAAACAAACTTTATAAAATACATAATTCAGTATGTAAACACACATTTGTACTTTTTTTTCTTTCGAGACAGGATTTCGCTGTATAGCCCTAGGTCTCCTGGAACTCACTCTGTAGAGCAGGCTGGCTTCGAACTCAGAAATCTGCCTGCCTCTGCCTCCCAAAATCTAGGATTAAAGGCATGCACCACCACTGCCCAGCCACATATATGCTTTTAAAAATAGTTCTCATATGGGCTGACAATAGATTCTCTAAAACTAAAAGACCATATAACAAAATCATTAATACAAGACATGAAAAACTTTTGAGTTGTTGCACAGGGATGTTCAAGAGATTCCCAAAACATATAGCCAATCACTATTCCCCTTCATTGTTCCCCAGAGATAGTCAACATTGCTCAAGATGAAATGCACTTCAGAAACAGAACCCATAAACTTCTGAATCGAAGCTTACTTGAAGGACACTCCTTCTCCCCTGCATTATGACTAGTTTTCTTATCTTTTTTCTTTTTATTCTTTTTTTATTAGATATTTTCTTTATTTACATTTCAATGGGAGAGGAGGCCCTTGGTCCTATGACTAGTTTTCATAAGCTCAGAATATACCACACAAACTTTCAAAGGACAGAGAAAACCAAGAGTCCTACCTAGGTTCTTATGAACCTTAACTACTGACATTGCACAATAACCCTAATAGATAACAGTCCCAAATTGGGATCTAGCTCAGGATGAGGCCCCAAGGCCTGACAGTATTACTGATGCTGTGGTATACTTATAACCTGGGGCCTATCATGACTGTCCTCCAAAGGCCCAACAAGCAGCTGAAAGAGTCAGATGCAGATATTTACACCCAAGCAATGGACAGAAGCTTCTGACTCCTATGGTTGGATTAGGGGAAAGCTGGAAGAAGCTGAGGTGATCCTATAGGAAGACCAGCAGTCTCAACTAACCTGGACCCCCCCAGGATATCTCAGACACTGAGCCACCAACCAGGCAACATACACTAACTGATATGAGGCCCCTGACACATATACAGCAGAGGACAGGGTACAGTCAGAGAAGATTCACCTAACCCTTGAGAGACTTGGGGCCCAAGGGAGTGGGGTGGTAAGGGGAGCTGGGGGTGGGGACATTCTCTTGGAGAAGGGTGGGAGGAGGTGTGGGATGTGAAACAGTTGGAGAGTGTACTGAGAGGGGGATAAAGTATAGACTGTAAAAATGGATTAAAGAATAAATAAAAAATAAGAGAACTTACACACACAAACCAAGGATGTATTTTGAAGGCAAACAGATGGCTAATTTTGAAGGAACTAGAAAATATCATCCTGAGTGAGGTAACACCAAATCAAAAGGGCATGAATGATGTGTAGTTACTGATAAGTGGATATTAGCCATAAAGTACAGGACACTCATGATACACCCACAGAACCAATGAAGCTTAAAAAGAAGGAAGGCCTAAGCTAGATTGCTTATGTCTCACTTACAAGGAGGAATAAAATAGTCATAGGAGACAGAAGGAGGGAACTGGATGGTAGAGGGGATGTGATGGGAGTACGTGCATCAGGATGAGGTATGATGAGAGACAGGAGAGAGTACTAGAAGGCCAGAAGAATAGATGGAAATTGGCAGCTGCCAGGAGTGACATGGGGTGGGTAGAATTCTCAGGAAGTGTCAGAGATCTGGGATGTGGAAGGCTCCTAGGAGTCAATGCCAGTTACTTTAGCTGAGATGTATAACAGTGGGGATATGGAATCTGAAGAGGCCAACTTCTGTAGCCAGGCATGTCTCCTTAGTGGAGGGATAAGGACACCAATCAGTCTACAAAATTTATGGCCCAAAATTTGTCCTTTCAAAAATAAATTCAGGGACAAAGAGGGAGACGAGATCATGAGAATAGCCAACCAATAATTGGCTCAACTTGAGACATATCCTATGGACACACACCAATCCCTGACACTATAAGTGATATTCTTATATAAGTGTTAATAAGCTTGCAGAAAGGAACTTAGCATAAGTGTCCTCTGAGAGGCTTTACCAAGTAGCTGACTGAAACAGATGCAGATACCCACACCCAATCATTGGACAGAACTCAGTGACTCTTATGGAAGAGTTGAGGGGAGGATTGAAGGCCATGAAGGGGATAGGAACGCCTTAGGAAGACAGAGTCAAGTAAGTTGTATCCTTGGGGGCTTCCAGAAACTGCAGAGATTGGATGTGCCTGGGTGAGCAATACTAAGAGAGGGCCCATCACTTCAGAGGAGAAAGAGAGAAAGGATGGAGTAAGGGATTCTATGAGGTGGGAGAATGGGAGGTAGGGGAATGAATTGGGATGCAAAACAAGCAAATGAATAAATTTTAAAAGAAAAATGATACTCTCAGCCTTAGAGAAGTTTCTTTTTTGTTATGAATGGTTTTGAGTACAGACACCCATCTCATAACTATTCAAGGTGCTAAGATTAAACAACTCTGATATTTTAGCTCCAAAAAGAATATTCATGCTACTCAGTCAGTAGCTGAGTGACCATCACAGAAGAGGAGGCAGAAAGTATGTGTGTGCCAGAAAAAATGAAAAAGTGCTACAAAATACTATCTTCAGATTATGCCACAGTCATTGCAATTATGATCTTATAGCAGTTTTTACTCCTTGAATTTGCTTGTAATGTACTGGGTCAGTCAAAGTCAGTTACAGCTGTGTTGGGGAGGCAGGGACTCACAGGAATCTACACATCCCAGAATTGTTGTCCATTGTGGGATAATGGTGGAGATATTATCATATTCTTCAGTTGTCTACATGCTGGTGAGTCTACCAGATAACAAAAGGTAGTTGGAAACCTCTGGGCTCATACACAGGCCTGGTTTAACCCAATGAGTTCCAAAGTCATGGAGTGTGAGAAAGGGACTTATTGGGGGGTGGGGCAAGGTAGAAGGGAGACAAGGTAGGATGGGTGATAATATTGAAACAATATACCAGAGTGAGATTGTTAAAAAGTAAATTTAATAAAAGTTATAAAAATAAGAAAAAAACTCATGATTTCTCACTAATTTACATAATTTCGTTTATCAGTTAACTTTCATTTAAAAAAAATGTAACAAAATTTTGGTCTCTGAAGGCAGGTTAATTGTCTCTTCCCTAGGAAAACTGGATGACAACTCTTCAGCTATTCTCATGGGGAAATATCCAAAGCGCTCCCAATCTGTTTAATTCTCTCAAGATCTCCTTGCATGGCCTCTAAATCCCAAGCAGACTCTGATCACAGTGTTTTTGAAAAGGACCTCCTGCAGGACATGACTCGGTGGACATCATTAACTATGTGAGTGATCTATGCCTTCTTTAATCTTATAACTTATACTTACCTAAAGATTTTCTATGAAAGTTTTGCCAGCATCAAAGAGATTTCTACAAAGAAGACTCACATGATACATTTGCCTACTATCCATGTATATTACTTGTGCAGAATAATGAGTTTCATTAAGAAAACTTCTATATAATGTATATTGATCATAGTCACTGCTAATTGATTGACTTAGAATTATTGCTTCATTATAAAGCATTTCTCTGTACTTCATTATTTACAGAAGTGAAATATGAGTTGACAACAAGGGATTGCAGTACATTTATTTTATGTAAGAGGAGGTAAGTGACTCTTGAGAAGACAAAGAATTCCACAGACTTCATGTTGATTTGAAGCTTGATTCAGAGGCTTAGGTTCTTTCTGCCAGTTTTATTTCCATTAGAGAAGGCAGAGCTCCTATGATAGAACTTTGGCAATATTCTATAGTGTATTTTATGATACTATTTGTCAATATTTCTTGTTCTTTGGAGTCAAAATATTTTGCTTCTGCAATATGTATGCACTTAATTGAGAAGAGAAATTCATACTTGTATCTGATATGAATTACATAAAAACCAAGTGAGATATTCAAAAGTATTTAAAAAAATCACAGAGGTGAGAGTAGTCCAAGAGTGCCATAAGACATTGTGGATATTTCATTGGCTTATTTTATAAATCTTTCCCCCACTAAATACAAATAAATACAAGGAGATTGATTTGTGCCTTTATGTTAAATATATCCTTTCATTGCAGGGGAGTTAAAACAGATAAAAATGCAAAATTTGGAATGAGACTTTTTTTACACTTTAATCTTTTTTTTTTTTTTTTTAACAGTCCAGACTTTATTTTTCTCCTGGTCCACCCTCCACTTGAAGCCCTGTCTTTTTACTGGAGATGGACTCTAAAAGTTCCCTCTCCCCACTGTAGGGCATTTCATCTAAGGTTCTTCCCTTTTCAGTCCTGAGAGTTTACCACTTCCCAGGTCTCTGGTACATTCTAGAGGGTTTCCCTACTTCCTACCTCCCGAGGTTGCCTCTTTCCATTCTTTCTGCTGACCGTTAGAACTTCAGTCCTGTTTCCCTCAATACTTGATCATGTTCTCATCTTCTCCTCCCTGTTGCCTTTCCCACTCAGGCCTGACCCGCCCTCCACTGCCCTGGTATTGCTTTCTTCTTTCTCCCAAGTAGAACTGAGTCATCCTCACTTGGGCACTTCAACTTTTTAGTCTTTTTTAGTTCTGTGCATTGTATCATGAGTATTCTGTACTTTTTGGCTAATATATACTTATTAGTGAGTACATACCATACATGTCCTTTTGAGTCTGAGTTACCTCACTCAGGATGATATTTTCTAGTTCCATCCTGCAAAACTCATGATGTCCTCTGAGCTGAAAGGGTTCATATCAAATTATGAATTAATAACCTCCAAATTTTATTTTAAAACTATTTTAATTTCATGCTTACTCTTAAGAAGTGGTTTAAAATTTTAAATCCAGATCCTTTCTTATAGTTCTTGTGTAACTTCTAAAATTATATTTTTCCTTGCCAATAACAAATAGTACTAGTTGCTGTGCAGTGGTGATGCACACCTTTAATCCCAGCACTTGGGAGACAGAGACAGACAGATTTCTGAGTTTGAGGCCACCCTGCTCTACAGAGTGAGTTCTAGGACAGTCAGGGCTATACAGTGAAACCCTGTCTCAAAAAACAAAACAAAAAAATAGTGCTAGTCAACATACAGACATAGAGAGACAGAGATATCGACACCCCCCCCCCACAACCTTATGTGCAACTCCTTCATTACTAATGCTATCAAATGCTAAAACTGATCATGTGTGTTAAAATTGGGAACCATGGTATCTTCAAGTGCAGGATGTACTTGATGGGAAGGCTGGTAAACAGAAGTACTTAATGTGGGGAGGATGTCCTATCAAGATTTATAGAAGTAAAAGAAAATTTGAAATAATATTGTTTCTGTACAAGACCAGATTCGAATAAAATTTAAAAATTATGAAACGAGAATAAACAGATTTGTGTTAAAGATAGTTTACCATTAATCTATGATTAGCCTGTATCACAACACCAATAAGACAAAGAATGCATTTTAAGAACATATTGCTTTAATTCTTATTTTTATTTTGTTTGTTTATTCAGTTGGCATCCTGCTCAGTGTCCTTCCTTGTGTTTACCCCTCCTACAGTCCTTTCTCCTTTCCCTCTCCCCTTCTTCTCTGAGAAGGTGGAGACCCTTCCCTATTCCTCTAGCCTGTCATATAAAGTTTCTGCAGGGCTGAGTGCATCCCTTCCGACTAAGGCCAGATGAGGCAGTCTAGCTAGAAGTACATACCCCACATTTAGGCAACACCTCTTGGGATAGCTACTTCTCCAGTTGTTTGGGCCCACCTGAAGACCAAGCTGCACATCTACATAACTGTGGAGAGGGCCTATATACAGCCATGTATATGTGCTCTTTGGTTGGTGGTTTAAATTCTAAGAGCCCCAACAATTCAGGTTAGATGACTCTGTTGCCCTTCCCACGGAGTTTCTATTTCCTTTAGGCCTGCAATCCTTCATCCAACTCTTCCATAAAAGTCTCCAAGCTCCTTATACTGTTTTGCTGTGGGTGTCTTCATCTGCCTGAGATAGCTGCTGGGAGGAGCCTCTCAGAGGACAGCCATGCAAGACTCCTGTCTGAAAGCCTAATAGAATATCATTAATAGTGCCAGGGAATACTTCTTGTCCATTGGATGGGTCTCAAGTTGGGCAGTTATTGGTTGGCCATTCCCTCAGTCTCTGCTCCATCCCCTGTTCCTGCATTTCTATAAACAGGATAAATTTTGGGTTCTGTGGGATAAATTCTGTGGGTAGGTTGGTTTGCCTCTTGCTCTACTTGGGCTACTGTCTGGCTATAGGAGGTAGCCCCTTCAGTTTCCATATCCCCAATGCTATGAGTCAGAGTTATGCTCATCCGCATTGAATCTTGGGTGACTTCCCTATGTTAGGTATCTTTCATGTCTCAAAGATGCTTAATACCTCTTTGCTCCTATCAGTTGCAGATTTCTACTCATTCTAATGCCATCTGGCTATCTCTCCCATCCCTTCCCACATCTGATCCTGACTCACTTCCAATTCCTCAGCCATCCCCTCTCACACCCACATCCACTACTCTATCTGCCTCCTATGATTACTTTATTCCACCTTGTATGTGATATTCAAGCATCCTCACTTAGGTATTCCTTCTTGTTTAGATTCTTAGGGTCTGTGGAGTATAGCATGTCTTATATTTTATGACAATTTTCATTTGTGAGTGAGTACATGTCATGCATATCATTTTGGATCTGGATTACTTCACTAGGGGTTATATTCTCGAATTCCATCCATTTGCCTGCAAAATTCACAATATCTTTGTTTTTAGTAGCTGAATAGTACTCGACTATGCAAATGTATTACATATTTTAATCCATTCTTCAATTGAAGGACATTTAGGTTGTATCCAGTTTCTGGCTAACATAAATAAAGCTGCTATAAACATAGCTGAGCTAATGTCTTTTGGAGATGGTGGACCATCTTTTGGGTATATTCTCAGAAGTGGTAAATCTGGTTCTTGAGGTAGAATCATTCCCAGTTTTCTGAGAAACCGCCAAATTGATTTCCAAATTAGATATACACATTTGCCGTCCCACCAGCAATGTTTATGAAACTATAATACAGACCTCAAGGAAAAATTAACAATAGTATCTATGAATACATAGAAAGAGCCAGCAATATTTTTTGAATAAGAGAAAGAAACCTCAGAGAGCATAGAAATGATAAGTGGCTGGAAAATGGGAGAAAATATAAAATGGGTAGAAAAGCTTCAAGACTTCAAGACTGACAGGCAAATGAAGTCCTACACTTAAGTGTTGACCTCAAACTAATCAATGTGAAGTCACACAACCCAGCCTGCTACTAGCATAATGGCAGTTGTCAGGCTGTGCTCTGCACTCAGCATGCTCTTGTCATATGTGTTCTATTTACTGAATCCCCACAGTAATAATTTTAAGGTGGTTTTTATAATTGTGACTGCCTTTATTCTGTGGATAGAAAGATGATATTCAGAGGAATGAGCTTATAGTGACTCCTAACTGGTAAACAATAGTTCCAATATTGATTTTTTTCAGTCATATAAATTCTTTCCCTGCTACATCACATAACTCACTCACTCAGCAAATTGTATTTTCTGGTTGAATTCATTACCACAACTCTAAGTATGCCTCCAAAACTACTTGCCCAAGAGTTGAACACCTCAATCAGTTCAGAAGGTTTTTAATTAACTATGCATTTTCAACATGTACACATGTTAGTTATGGTGAAGTTCATTTGAGCTGATGAAGGTGAGAAGCTATCATAAAATTAAGAGATTTTTGTTTGTTTAATGTTAGGAGACAGGGTTTTATGTATTCCAGGCTTGTTTAAGAGTTTTGCCTTTAATTCATTAAGGATACTTTTACCTTTAAGAGAAGGATTGTTTTCATCAGGAAGTTTTTCTACAGTGAGAGTAAACTTTATGGTGAAAAATATGAAATTATTACTTAATCACTCACTATATTTGTTGACTGTGAAAATATAAATACTGAGTTTCATGAAAGGTGGCATACAAATAATTAAAAATTCAGGTTATTGAGTTTGATTTAAATTCATTACAAACTGAGAATTAACAGGCACTTGGAATCATTTAGAGGTTGGCATGACTCTAAAGCAGATAATGCCAAGTAATAGTTTACTAGCAAGAGTAAATTACTCACATTTGGTGTCTTTTACTTTACATAAACACTGTCACCAATCAAGTTTATACCTTCCTAAGAAGAGACAGTAAATGCACCATGAAAATGTCCATAAGAAGGCCTAGGTAGGTGCACAATATAATTAGTGTATTCTGCATGCTTATGAAGCTTCACTTTCTTTGAAGGAGCTCAGCATACAAATCCTTGTTCAATGCTTTCTATATATAATTTCCAGTTTTCAAGTTATTTTTTCATTGTTTTTCTCCTCTTCTTCTCATGGCCACAGATCACCCAGTGATCTCCAAAAACCAAGATGAATAACAGGACAGAAGTGACACAATTCCTCCTGATAGGACTCACCGACAACCCAGACTTGCAGTTTCCCCTCTTCATCACCTTTCTCCTCATCTACATTATCACCCTGGTGGGGAACCTTGGGATCATCCTGTTGATTGTTCTGGACTCTAGGCTCCACAGTCCCATGTACATTTTCCTTGGTAATCTATCACTGGTGGACTTTTGTTATTCTTCAGCTGTTACTCCAACAGTGATGTCTGGGCTTCTTATTGGTAACAGTGTCATGTCCTACAATGACTGTGCTACTCAGATGTTCTGTTTCACTACTTTTGCCAGTGTAGAAAATTACCTGTTAGCCTCAATGGCATATGATCGCTATGCAGCAGTGTGTAAGCCTCTACACTATACCACCACCATGACTATGGGTGTGTGTATCTGGCTAGTCATAGGCTGCTATGGTATAGGCTTTCTAAATGCTTCCATCTATACTGGAGATGCATTCAGTCTATCTTTCTGTGAGTCCAATGTGGTCCATCATTTCTTTTGTGATATTCCTGCAGTCATGGTTCTCTCTTGTTCTGATAGGCATATTAATGAGATGATTCTGGTTTATGTAGTAAGTTTCAATATATTTTTTGCTATCATAGTCATATGGATATCTTACATATTCATTTTTATTACTATCCTAAGAATGCACACAACTGCTGGATATCGGAAGGCTGTTTCTACCTGTGCCTCCCACTTCACTGCAGTATCCATTTTCTATGGAACTGTCATCTTCATGTATTTGCAACCCAGCTCCAGTCATTCCATGGACAAAGATAAAATTGCATCTGTGTTCTACACTGTGGTAATCCCCATGTTGAACCCTATGGTCTATAGTCTGAGGAACAAGGAAGTCAAGAGTGCATTATTAAAGTTAAAAAATACATTCATTCACTTTTTGGAGAGAAAATAATCTGTAGGGATTTTTCATTTCTACACTATTTGTGATATTCAATAACATTTATTCTTCTCAGATCTCCTCTATGTATTGAATTACATTTGAAGCCAACTCTGAAGCTTTCAAGGTCATTTCTTTGTATATGCACTGTTTGATGTTTCCTAAAACAGGAAATGATAAAGTCAGAAAGACATACCTAATTAGAATTAGAATAGCTATCATTTCTGGAGGTCAATATCTCAAAACCCTTATTCAGGACACTGATACATTCAGGCCAATGACAATGTAAGTAAAACAAGTAGTTGAAATCCATGAAATGAATAAATATCCACAGGTCTCTTACTATGACAGATTCACAGGGATATGCTAAATTTATTGGAGTTAAATATAATATGGCTAATGATGTGTTTAATTCATGTATTAATTTGACTGCATTGTTAGATGCCCAGATAGACAGGATGATCTTTCCTGTGAGACTATCCCCCAAACAGTCTAATATTGATAAGGTAAATAATTAAAATCTACCCTCATTTAGATGAGTGTCCTTAATCTAATTCAATGTGGTCTCAACTGAATAGAAATTAATTGCAGAAAGGAAAAACAAACTACCTTAATTTCTCCTCTTCCTTTCCCTCCTTCACTCAGAAGCATGCTCTTTCCTTTGCTCCTTATTGCCATCACTGAATCTGGACACCAGCTATTCCTATTTTTGACTATCAGACATATTGATCTGGCTAGAGTATTGCATCTGCATTGTTCAAAACTCACATTTCCTCTCCTATTAATCAGGCATTTTTACTCATAGTTAACCAATCTACTTAATTTGTTTCTCTCCAGCTTGCAGATGAGATATTAAATGATTTTCATTCTCCAGATTTATATGAAATCAAATATAACCCAAAACTCCTCTTAAATATCCTCTTATATATACATAATATACATATATATGTGTGTGTACATATCTATGTGTATATGAAATCCTGTCAATACTTTTTTCTATTAAAGAACATCTATGAAGAAAGGAAGTTGGTAATTATAATAATATTTGAGCTAGTTTTTTTGACAAAATTGTATACTTAAAAGTTTATTGTTACTTGAATATTTCTGTTTAACCAAATGTGATGTTATTAAACAAAAGTGCTTTTTGAGGGTATTTTTGATGAGATACATAAGTCTACTATATCATATGAACTGTAAAACCAGAAAAGTGTATCCATATGTTATTTTTGGAATGATAATTTGTAAGAATATGTTGAGTAATGAAATATATTTTAATTATTTATATTATTTATAATTTATATTATTTAATTATTTATATTATATTATTATTTATATTGTATTAGAATGCAACTATAAACTTCTGCTTAGTTCCACCATGATTACATAAAGTGCTTCATATGACCAATCATATGTGTTTCATAATAGCTTCTCAGTAAATATGGTTAAATAGGTGAATAAAACAAATAAACTCAGAATAAATTGTAAAGATATTCTAAACCTTTGAATCACAAGCTATAGCAATTAATTGTACAGAATATGACCTACATCAATGTGCTGTTTGTGTGTGCACATGCATGTGCATGTACACGTGTCTGTTTGTTTGTGTTTTGCTCTTTTGAGAGTTTTTATTCAATATTCTTACTTAGTTCCCATTCTTCATGTAGCAGAGATTTTTGGCTACATCTTCTTATGCTCCTGATAGTTTGTATTGCATTCATCTGCCCTGCAAATGAAACACACACACACACAAACACACACAGTCTTATTTTTAAAATGCTTTGGCTACCTCAAAGGCAGAGCACGCCTAAACTTTACCCTGCTACCCCAGGCCCAATGGAGAAGTAGCCAGTGGCCACTTACCTGAAATTTCATATGGCTGGTTGGCTTTATCTCCTGCCACTACTATGTCCTATCTTCTTTCCCAAGTCATGGTGATTATCTCCTTGTTCTTTTTATCCTAGCTCATGCAACTCTAAGAGTCCCACCCTGTTCCCAGCCATTACCTGTGGGCATCTTTTTTTTTTTTTT
>NW_022196904.1:144327535-144342494 GCF_008632895.1 Mastomys coucha
GCCTCTGCCTCCCAAGTGCTGGGATTAAAGGCGTGCGCCACCACGCCCGGCACCTGTGGGCATCTTTATTATTCGATCAAAAACCAATCTGGGGCCAAGAACTTTAGCGTTTGTACACGCAGATTCCCAACTGAATCAAAGTATTAAATCTAGTAGATTAGATCATTTTAAGCCCCATAATTTTACGAGTAATGCCTCGTTAATTGGCAAGACTCACCTTGAGTAAGAACTAGTTTATAATGCATAAAAACACATTACATATCAACTCTTTAAAAGATATTTTCTTTATTTACATTTCAAATGTTATCTCCTTTCCTAGTCTCACCTCCGAAAAAAAACCCCTTATTCCCTTCCCCATCCTCCCCCTGCTCACCAACCCACCCTTTCTCAATTCCTGGCACTGGCATTTCTGTACACTGGAGCATAGAGCCTTCACAAGATCAAGGGTCTCTCTTCCCATTGATGACCAGCTTTGCCATCCTCTGCTACATATGCAGCTGGAGCCATGGGTCCTACCATGTGTACTCTTTGGTAGGTGGTTTAGTCCCTGGGAGCTCTGGGGATACTGGCTAGTTCATATTGTTGTTCCTCCTATGGGGCTGCAATCACCTTCAGTTCCTTGCATCCTTTCTCTAACTCCTTCATTGGGGACCCTGTGCTCAGTCCAGTGGAAAGCTGTGAGCATCTACTTCTGTATTTGTCAGGCACTGACAGAGTCTCTCAGGAGACAGCTGTATCAGGCTCCTGTCAGCCAGCACTTGTTGGCATCCACAATAGTGTCTGGGTTTGGCGACTGTATATGGGCAAAATGTTGTTTCCCTAATTTCTTTCTTAGCCTATTTATCCTTTGAGTAGAGGAAGGATACTGATTTGTTTGAGTTAATTTTATATCCAGTCATTTTTCTGAAGCTGTTTATCAGCTTTAGGAATTGTCTGGTGAAATTTTTGGGATCACTTATACATATATATATGGTAATTTCATCTGCAAATAGTGATATTTTGTCTTCTCCCTTTTCAATTTGTATCCGTTTGACCTTCTTTTGTTGTTTAATTGCCCTAGCTAGATCTTCAAGTAATATGTTGAATAGATAGGAGGGAGTTGGCAGCCTTGTCTGCTTCCTGATTTTAGTGGGATTGCTTTAAGTTTCTCTACATGCCATTTGATATTGACTATTGGTTTTTTGTATATTGCTTTTACTATGTTTAGGTATCGGCCTTGAATTTCTGAAATTTCCAAGACTTTTAACATGAAGGGATGCTGAATTATGTCAAATGCTTTTTCTGCCTCTAATGAAATGATCATATGGTTTTTTTCTTTGATTTTGTTTATATAGTGGACTAAGTTGATGGATTTCCGTATAATGAACTATCCCTGCATTCCTGTGATGAAGCCTACTTGATCAGAGTGAATGATTTTTCTGATGTGTTCTTAGATTTGGTCAGCAAAAATTTTATTAAGTATTTTTCCATCAACATTCATAAGCTAGATTGGTCTGAAGTTCTCTTTCTTCATTTTGTCTTTGTGTGGTTTAGGTATAAGGTTGTTTATGGCTTCATAGAATGAATTGGGTCGTGTACCTTCTGTTTCTATTTTGTGGAATAGTTTGAAGAGTATCAGTATTAGGTCTTCTTTAAAGGTCTGATAGGATTCTCTGCTGAACCCATCTGGTTCTGGGCTTTTTTTTTTTTTTTTTTTTTTTTTTGGTTGGGAGACTATTAATGACTGCTTCTACTTCTTTAGGGGTTATGGGACTATTTAGATTTCTTATCTGATCCTGTTTTAATGTTGGCACCTTATACATGTCTAGAAAATTGTCCATTTCATCCAGATTTTCCAATTTAGTTGAGTATAAACTCTTGTAGTAGGATCTGATGAATTTTTTGAATTTCCATGTTTTCCCTTGTTATGTGTCCCTTTTTAATTCTGATTTTGTTAATTTGGATAGAGTCTCTGGTTAGTCTGGCTAAGGGTTTATCTATCTTGTTGAATTTCTCAAAGAACCAGCTCCTGGTTTTGTTGATTCTTTGTATAGTTCTTTTTGTTTCTATTTGCTTGATTTCAGCCCTGAGTTTGATTATTTCCTGCCATCTACTCCTTTGGGTGTATTTACTTCTTTTTGTTCTAGAGTTTTCAGGTGTACTCTTAAGCTGCTAATGTAAGCTCTCTCCACTTTCTTTTTGGAGGCACTTAGCGCTATGAGTTTTCCTCTTACTACTGTTTTCTTCATGTCCTATAAGGGTATAATGTGTCTTTATTTTCATTAAATTCTAAAATGTCTTTAATTTCTTTCTTTATTTCTTCCTTGATCAAGTTATCATTGAGTAGAGGATTGTTCGGTTTCCATATGTATGTGTGTTTTCTGTTGTTTTTGTTGGAATTTAAAACCTGCCTTAGGCTATGGTGATGTGATAGGATGCATGGGATTATTTCAATCTTCTTGTATCTGTTGAGACTTGTTTTGTGACCACTTATTTGATCAGTTTTGGAGAAGGTACCATGAGGTACTGAGAAAAAGGTATATCCTTTTGTTTTAGGATAAAATGTTCTATAGATAGCTGTTAAACCCATTTGTTTCATAACTTTAGTAAGTTTCACTGTGTCTTTGTTTAGTTTCTGTTTCCATGATCTGTCTGTTGATGAGAGTGGGGTGTTGAAGTCTCCCACTGTTATTGTGTGGGGTGCGATGTGTGCTTTGAGCTTTAGTAAAATTTCTTTTATGGATGTGGTTGCCTTTTCATTTTGAGCATATATGTTCAGAATTGAGAGTTCATCTTGTTAGATTTTTCTTTGACCAGTATGAAGTGTTCTTCCTAATCCTTTTTGATAACTTTTGGTTGAAAGTTGATTTTACTTGATATTAGAATTGCTACTCTAGCTTGCTTCTTGGGACCATTTGCTTGGAAAATTGTATTCCAAACTTTTACACTGAGGTAGTGTCTGTCTTTGTCACTGAGGTATGTTTTCTGTATGAAGCAAAATGCTGGGTCCTGTTTATATATCCATTTTGTTAGTCTATGTCTTTTTATCGGGGAATTGAGCTCTTTGGTGTCAAGAGATATTAAGGAAAAGTGATTGTTATTCCCTGTTATTTTTGTACTTATGGGTAGCATTATGTTTGTGTGCCTATCTTTTTTTGGATTTGTTGAAAGATTACTTTCTTGCTATTCCTATGTTGTAGTTTCCCTCTTAGTGTTGGTGTTCTCTATCTATAATCCTTTGTAGGGCTAGATTTGTGGAAAGAATTTGTATAAATTTGATTTTGTCAGGGAAATCTTGTTTTCTTTGTCTATGGTAATTTAGAGTTTTGTTGGGTATAGTAGTCTGGGCTGGCATTTATTTTATCTTAAGATCTGTATGACATGATAGGCCTGCCTATATATGTTACTTGACCTTTTCCCCTTACTGCTTTTAATATTCTTTCTTTCTTTATTGTACTTTTTGTTTTGATTATTATGTGATGGGGGAATTTCTTTTCTGGTCCAGTCTATTTGGAGTTCTGAAAGCTTCTTGTATGTTCATGGGCATCTCTTTCTTTAGGTTAGGCAAGTTTTCTTTTATAATTTTGTTGAAGATATTTACGGGCCCTTTAATATGGGACTCTTCAACTCTCTTCTCATTTTGTTCTGTCTTCTCATTGTGCCCTGGATTTCCTGGATGTTTTGGGTTAGGAACTTTTGCATTTTCTTTAACTGTTGTGTCAATGTCTTGTAAAGTATCTTCTGACCCTGAGATTTTCTCTTTCCTCTCTCCTATTCTGTTGGTGATGCTTCCATTTGTGACTCCTGATCACTTTCCTGGTTTTTCTAACTCCAGGGTTGTCTCCTTTTG
This sequence comes from Mastomys coucha, assembly GCF_008632895.1. Lineage (NCBI taxonomy): Eukaryota > Metazoa > Chordata > Mammalia > Rodentia > Muridae > Mastomys > Mastomys coucha. Next base: position 144,331,365 of record NW_022196904.1, read on the forward strand.
TGTTTTCTTCATTGTTTCTATTTCCATTTTTAGATATTGTATGGTCTTTTTTCATTTCCTTCTCCTGTTTGATTGTGTTTCCCTGTAATTCTTCAAAGCATTTCTGTGTTTCCTCTTTAAGGGCTTCTACCTGTTTATCTGTTTCCTCCTGTATTTCTTTAACGGAGTTACTCATGTCCTTCTTAAAGTCTCCATCATCATCATGAGAAGTAGATTTGAATCTTACTCTTCCACTGTGATAGTGTATCCAGGACTTGCTATGGTGAGAGAACTGGGTTCTGATGGTGCCAATTAATCTTATTTTCTGTTGCTTCTGTTCTTATGCTTGCCTCCCACCTTCTGATTTTCTCTAGTGCTACCTGCCCTCACTATATCTGACTAGAGCCCATCCTTCCTGTGATCCTGGTTGAGTCAGAACTTCTCAGAGTCTAGCTGTCTCTGTGATTCTGTTATTCAGTGTCTTGTGATCCTGAGATTCTGGGTGTGTCAGAGCTCCTGGGAATCAAGCTGCCTCTGAGACCCTGAGATCCTGGTGCGACCAAGCTCCTGGGATCCTGGGATCCTAAAATCCTGGGTGTGCTAGAGCACTTAGGAGTGGAGCCTCCTCTGTGGCCTGTGGAATTGGCTCCCAGGTTCAAACCCAAGATAGACAGGCACAGACCAGAAGGAACCCAAACCATTGGTCAGGTGGGGTTCCTGTGTCTCTGGATCACACTGGTCCCAGTTACGCCCAGTGGTTTAGGAATAGATGTTGTGTTCTCCTCACCCCTGATCCTTAGATCCGGATCCTGCTAGAGCAACTGGGAGTAGAGCGTTCTCCAGTGACCATGGGACTGTCCACTGAGTTCAAGCCCAAGGTATTACCTTCACATTCTATGAGACAACAATAGCCTATATTGTTTGGGAATCTCTTGGAATCCCCAGTCCATAACTGAAAGAGTTTACTTTTGCCTGGCACTGGATTTTTGTTAAATAGTTCATCTTTAGGGGAATATTATTACTCAATATGTTGTAAATCCATTTAAAATACACTATTTATGGCTAATAATAAAATAATAATAAAATACACTGTATTTTATGGCTAATAATAAGAGAGTACAAACAATGGATGCCCTTCTGGGACCAGGTTACCTCACTCAGGATGATATTCTGAAGTTCCATCCTTTGCTTGTGAAATTTATGGTGTCTTTGCTTTTTAGTAGCAGAACAGTTCCATTGTGTAGATGTACCACATTTTCTTTATCCATATCTGAAGGACATCTAGGTTGTGTCCAGTTTCTGGCTATTATGAATAAAGCTTCTATGAGAATTGTTGACCAGATTTCTTTGTGGGATGTTGGAACATCTTTGGGTACACGCTCAGAAGTGGTATATCTGTGTCTTAAGGTAGAATTATTCTCAGTTTTCTGAGAAACTGCCAAATTGATTTCCAAAGTGGTTGTACAAGTTTTCACTCCTACTAGCAATGAAGGAGTGTTCCCCTTACTCCAAATTCTTGCCAGCATGTTCTATCACTTGAGTTTTTGGTATTAGTCAGTATGTCTATTATAAGATAGAATCTCACTGTTGTTTTGATTTACATTTCCCTGGTGAGTAAGAACTTTGAATACTTCTTTAAGTGCTTCTCACCCATTTGAGATTCCTCTGGCTAGAGTTCTCTGCTTGGATCTGTGCCCCGTTTTTTTAATTGGGTTATTTGGGTTGTTGGTATTTCAAACCTAAAGAGGTCAAATAAGAAAGAAGGCACAAATGAGGGTGTGTGAGTCACACTTAGAAAGGGGGAATAAAATATTCATAAGAGGAAGATGGAGGGAGGGACTATGTGGGAAAGGGGAATGGGACAGACCTCAGGATCAGGTGTGGGGAGGGATAGAAAAGAAGGTCAGATATCCATGAGAATGAATGGAAATCTGCAACTGACTGGGGTAGGGCAGTAGAGGGCATCTCTAGGAAATGAAAGAGGATTGAGATAAGGTAGGCATCCAAAATTTAATGGTGGTATCCTCAGCTGTGACTCACAGCATTAGGGATATGGAACCTGAAGAGCCATTCCCTGTAGCCAGGCAGGAACTCCAATGGAATGGTATGGATACAAAGCCACCCACCAAATTTTGACCCCGAATTTATCCTGTTTACAAAAAATTACCAGGTTTGGGAATGGAGCAGAAACTGAGGGACTGGCCAACAAATAATGAGTCCAACTTGACATTCATCCCATATGAAGCACCAGTCTCTGACACTATTAATGATATTCTGCTATGAACATGGTGGAGCATGTGTCCTTATTACATGTTGGAGCATCTTCTGTGTATATGCCCAGGAGTGGTATAGCTGGGTCCTCTGGTAGAACTATGTCCAATTTCCAGAGGAACCGCCAAACTGATTTCCAGAGTGGTTGTACCAGCTTGCATTCCCACCATCAGTGAAGCAGTGTTCCTCTTTCTCCTCAACCTCTCCAGCATCTGCTGTCACCTGAGTTTTTTATCCTAGCCAATCTGACTGGTGTGAGGTGGAATCTCAGAGTTGTTTTGATTTGCATTTCCCTGATGAGTAAAGATGTTGAACATTTTTTTAGGTGCTTCTCAGCCATTCAGTATTCATCAGTTGAGAATTCTTTGTTTAGCTCTGTACCCCATTTTTAATAGAGTTATTTGTTTCTCTGGAGTTTAACTTCTTGAGTTCTTTGTATACATTGGATATTAGCCCTCTATCAGTTATAAGATTGGTAAAGGTCTTTTCCCAACTTGTTGGTTGCTGTTTTGTCCTATTGACAGTGTCTTTTGACTTACAGAAGCTTTGCAACTTTATGAGGTCCCATTTGTCAATTCTTGATCTTAGAGCATAAGCTATTGGCATACTCTTTAGGAAATTTTTGGATTGCAAAGTCGATCATCAATGGGAGGATTAACAGCCCTGTGAAGGTTCTGTGCCCCAGTGTAGGGGAATGCCAGGGCCAATAAGTGGGAGAGGTTGGGGTGGCAAGCATGGGGAGTGGGGAGGTAACAGGGATTTGTTCTTGTTGTGGGAAAGGAGAAGTCATATGACATGTAAATAAAGAAGATATCTAATAAAAAATAAAAATAAATAAAAATAAAAAAATGATATTCTGTTATGTTTGCAGACAGGATTCTAGCATGGCTGTCCTCTGAGAGACTCTACCCAGATTTGACTCAGAGAGATGTAGACACTTATAGCCCTACACAGAAGTGAGCTTGGAGATTCTTATAGAAGAACAAGAGGAATGATTGCAGCCCCTAACGTGATAGGACCTTGATAGGAAGAACCACAGAGTCAACTAACCTGAACTTTTGGGGCTCTCAGAGACTGAACCACAAACAAAAGAACATACAAAGACTGATCTAGCCCTCCCTGCATATATCTAGCAGATATGCAGTTTGTTCTTCATGTGAGTCCCAAACAAATGGAGCAGGAGCTATCCCAAGAACTATTGCTTGTTATGGGACATGTTCTTCCCATGTAGGGCTGCCTTATCTGACTTCAGTGGGAAAGGATATGCCTAACCTTGCAGAGACTTGATGTGCCATGTTTGGGGGATACCCAGGGGACCACACACACTCAGAGAAAAGGAAGGGGTGAGAGAAATGGCTGTGTGAGGTGATGTAAAGTGAATAAGTAAAGAGACTCTACCCAGCATTTGACTCAACTGAGAAAGATGTAGGCACTTATAGCTCAGCACAGAGTTGAGCTTGGGGATTCTTATAGAAGAACAAGAGGAAGGATTGCATTCCCTAAGTGGTTAGAAATTAAAAAGAGCATGAGAAATGAATCTATAGAAAACATAGAGTAGTGACAAGGGTGCAGGGTGTAAGCCTGACCCAAGCTAGAGTCAGAGGAACCTCAATTGAGAACATGTCTCCATAAGATTGGTGCATAGACAAGCCTGTCTGCATATTGTTAGTTATTGATTGATGTAGAAGAGCTCATCCAGACACACCTAGTGCTATTTTTAGGAAGGTAGTCCAGAGGTATATCAGAAAATGAACTGAGAAGACAAGAAAAGAAATCCAAGTAGCATTTTTCTTCCATGGTCTCTACCTCTGTTCCTGATTCTGTGTCCCTGCTTTGGATTTCTACCCTGAATATATTCAGTAATGAAATATGAAGTTTAAGCATAAGTTAAATAAACTTTTTCCTCCCCAAGTTGGTTTAGATTCTGATGTTTTATCACAGAAATAAAAAAAAATTAAAATACCATGCTGAGTAAAAGGGTCCATACATAATATCATTATGTTTTAAGTAAATTTTTGAAAATTAAAAAAATCTAGAGAACACAAGAGTAGGATGCTAGGAGACTGAATAGTTACTACTAAATAGGAAGAGGATCTCTGCACATTAAAAAGAAGCCTTGAAATCAGATATAGTGGTCATGCCGTATTATGAGTGTTATGAGGTATCCACTAGTGAAGATTGCTTGCACATGTTTTTAAGACAATAGAAAGTCTTTATTATCCATCTGGATATTACAGTGGGTATTCAAGGTATCAGTGTAGCTTGAAGCTTTTCTCAGGATGAACATTTAAGTGCAAAAGCCATATCTTGTTTTGGCAGGCTTCAATTAACAAGAACAGTTAACCAGAAGTAGAAATACAGAAGCCAAAAAGCAAGTTAGTACATTTATAGGTTTCCAAGAACTATGGATTTTGATAGATTTCATCTTTGTTTTCATTTTGGTGGTGATATCTATGTTGCTGAATTTTATGGCCTGAATGGTACTTCCATCATATAGTGTGATAGGCTTACAAATGGGGACTTGTTACAATGGGTATACTAATAATTACATATTTAGAACAGTAACTTTTATTATATTTCTTGTCAGGTTAAAAAAAGATAGACACATTAACATTAGAGATAAAAAAGTTAAGAAAATAAATTGTTGTAAATAGAGATAAATTACTACAAATTAAGCAAAACAAGCAGGCAACAGAAGAAGGACTGACTTCCTAGTGAGTTTCTAGAAATTGGTACCTTATTAAAAATCATTTTATTCATTGACCCTTCAAATAATAAACCCCTTCCTGGTTTCCACTTCACAACCATCCCTCACTTTTCCCCTCCACTTTGCCTCTATGAAGATGTTCTTTCACCCATTGACCCACACCCACCTCACCACTCTAATATCCCTCTACATTGGGGCATCAAGCTTACATAGGACCAAGGGCCTTCCCTTTGATTGATGCCAGATAAGGCAATCCTCTGCTACATATGCAGCTGGTGCCATATATCCCTACATATTTACACTTTGGTTGGTGGTTGAGTCCTCTGGAAGCTCTAGGTGGTCCAGTTAGTTGGTAATGTTTTTCCTATGGGGCTGCAATTCCTTCAGCTCCTTCAATCCTCCCCCTAGCTCTTCTGTTGCGGTCCCCAGGCTCAGTACAATGGTTGACTGTGAATATCTGCATCTGTAGTAGACAGGTGCTGGCAGAACCTACCAGGGAACATCTGTACCAGGCTCTTGTCAGCAAACACTTCTTGACATCAGCAAAAGTGTCCAGGTTTGATGCCTGCAGATGGGATGGATTCTTAGGTGGGGCAGTCTTGGGATGGTCTTTTCTTCAGTCTCTGCTCTATTTTATCCCTCATTTTCATTTGGACAGGAACATTTCTGGGACAAAAGTTTTGATACAGGAGGCTGGCCCCATCCCTCAACTGTGGGCTGTACCTGTCTACTGGGGGATGATCTCTACAGGTTTTCTCTTTCCTTTGTTGGGTATTTCAGCTAAAGTCATCAGAGTTGGGTCTTGGGAGCTTCTTACTTCCCTGGCATTTAGAGCTTTTTACCAATGAACCTGTTTGAAAATGTGTCCTTTCAACTATGAGAAAATAACATGTTTTAATTTTAATTTCACAGACTTGTGATGGTTTATTGCAGTGAAAATAAAATAAAAAGTCTTTGTGCATTAAACACTTAGTTTTCAGATTGATAAGTAGCTATAGCATGATCTGTCATGTTTTAATGTCTGTGTTTTATGTTTCTGTTAATTGATAATATAGATGGAGTCTAGGCAAAGAACTAAGTCTTTAAAATTCTTACTTTGAAAGTAGGATAATCTGACTTTTATTCTATCTACAGATGAAAGTACTCCTACTCCATCCCTATATCATGTAAATTTTGCTTTGAAATAAATTTAGAATATTAAATAAAATCACAGTCAACAATTACTCAGAGTTGTGGAGCACATAACCACAGAAGAAAGAGGCCATACATTTGAAAGTGAAAGGATGGGTATTTGCAGGTAGAGAGGATGGAGATTAGAGAAAGAATATAAAGAGGTAAGTGATTAGTTATGCAATAATCTTAAAAACCAAAAATTATTTTAAAATTAATCTGGGGAAGTAGATATAGGTAGATTTCTGAGGCTTATTTGTCAAAGACATTGTCACACTGTTTTAAAAATGTATTGATAGAATCTGAGGAAAGACTTCTGAGTTTGTGTACACAATCATGCACACACACACTACACACATATGTACCCAACTACATACATAAACCTGTATACATACTAAGACACCAATTCATGGGCACATAATTACAAAAGATAAAGATGTGTGTTCAGTTTAGTTCCCATTGTCATTCATCTGATCATCTTTCTAATTATTAGTTTCTAGTTTACAAATGACATTAAGAATGCAAAGAATCACCTCCAAAAAAGGAATAGCTTTCCTTTTGGAAACTGTAGACCATCCTTTGAATCCCATTGTAGAGCTTTGAACTCTAGTTCTGATATTAAGAGAATGTATTTCACAGAACTACTGAAAAATAATTTACAAAAACCATCTGATATCATCATTATTGAAGCAAGACATATCTTTGGCATCCTTTTATCTCAAGCTTTAGAACTGCCTGTCATTTTCTAGTAAACTCATTCTGTACACACAGTAAGAATTTATGTAAAATTCATCTCTCTGCTTCCTGACTGTAGATACAATGTAACCAGTTGCCTCATGCACCTGCTGCTGTGCCTTCACTGTCATGATGGTCTGGACCCTCAAATTGTGAGCCAGAACTAATGTTCCCCTCCCTAAGTTATCTGTATCAGCATGCTGCCACCTGTCCTATCTCTCTAGGTCTCACCATATTCACAGCAAAGGGATGACATTGTGGCTGGCTGCATGGGTACTGGAAAGAGCCAATGAGGCGGTATTGGAAGGGTAGTGACTACAGCCTTGGGACACTGGAGATAGGTAGGGCAAGCTTCACGAACATTTGTTGCAACAATCAGGAAGGTAGTGTAGAAAGACCCCAAGTTCGGATGGGTGGGCTTGTGGAGAGCTGTTTTCAGCTGTGCCCCGAGAGTGACTGGTCTCATAAACAGCCCTCATTTGGCTAAGCTAGCTGCCATTGGTTGCTTCCGCATCTGGTGACCACTCTTTTGCCACATAGCCCATTGGGATTGGCTAAGCTTGGGAGTACTCAACGGCCGAGGGTGGGCTGGAAGGCGGGGCTTTGATAGCAGGAAGGCGGGGCTTAAATAACGGCTCCAGAGAGGCAGAGAGGCAGAGTAGCAGGAGAAGCAGGAGGGGAAACATTGTTAAAAGGTTCCTGAATAAACTGCTAAAAGGAAGAGCTTGGGTCGCGTCTTTCTTGCTGGTCAGGGTGGACGTGGCATGGACTGTCGTAATCATTTAGTCTGGCTACCTCTTTAGAGACAACAGCTCCTGTCCTACGCAGGAGAAAACAATGGAGAATGTGGGGGGAGACTTTTCCAGGAGTGTTGGGCTCTATTTGGCCCTGGTTTGGGCCTTGAGGACAAACCTGAGCCTGGCTTGAGTCTTGTAAACTGTCTCAGTCATTTCTGTACTGGAGTGATTCGACATAACCTGCTTAAGCCTGCCTTTGCCTAGATCCTGCTGATGTAGAGTAACTTTGTTGGCTCCTTCAGTCACCCCATACTCCTCATCAACTTTTCCCTCCCCCTATGTCATCTCACCCCAGCCGAAAACTCCACCTCCTCTCTCAGCCCTATATAAGAGAAAGGATTGATACATAAAAATGAGTTCCTGCTTTGACAGACTCCCGGCTTGGTGTGGTTATTCTCCAGAGGCAGGAGATCTGAGCTGCGACACTCACAATCCCGCTCAGCCCCGAGAGGCTCGGCTGGACTGAGCTCTCTCCCTCTCGCCTGGTTCTGTCGGCAGAGAGCCTGCCCGGCACAGTAGGACTCCACTGTGAGCGAGGGAAGAAGGCAGGAATGTCCTCCATGTTAATGCCAATGATTTCTTGATAATAAAAGACAGTACAAGTCTGGAGTCATAGGTATGACTAATGTCTCAGCAAAATGGTAAACATTGAAACCTTCAGGATATCCCTTAAAATTTTGGGAAAGAACTCTAAAAAGATGAGTTTGAAAATACATAATTTCCCAACTATGCAAAAAGGAATTCAATATGAATGATAGGAAGGGCTTCATGAATCTAAAGGAAAAAAAGCAGGTGCAATGTGAGCCAAATTATCAGAAAGATACTAAGGAAAGATATAAAGAGATTTAGGGAATGATTGGTGACTGCAGGAGATCCCACCAGATATGCTTTTCTGTTTGTGCTTACAAGGACTTGGACCCATGAATTGACTTTGAGGTGTTCCATTTTGCAGCTCCCAGATACCCCTTCTCTCAGAACCCCTCTCCTAGTTTGTGGTCTCCAACCCCCCTTTGCTTGGGAGCGACTTGGAAGCTGGGGCTGGACACCCGCTGTGTGGAACCCTGACTGCTGCTCCTTAGATCAAAGACTTAGCAGATCTCATGCTTATGTTAAAGGTTTGCCAGATCTTTCTTTCAAGATCCTCCTCCGGTCTGGTGTTAATGGATTTTCTCGTGTTTATGTTAGATGGGCAGGTTTCGATTTCCTCTGGGTCTGGCTCCTAAGCATAACTATAAATACTGAGTGAATTACAGTAAAGCTCTCTCTCTTATCACATCTACCTGGCGTCTGTGTCCTTCCTTATTAACCGTTTGCCTTCCCAGGACTCAATTAACCCAGTTCGTGAATACCCCCGGAGGAAGGAGACCACGGGACAGTCCTCTTCAGATGGCGTCCTACATGGACCTGAGACATGGGAGTAAAGTATGAGCGGTAATATAACATGGATACAGAGATTTCTAGACAGCTCCCCAGAACTGGGGTAGACGGTTTGAGACTTAGGGGTAAGAGTGAAGCATTTTGCCCCTGGGTTGAGGACAAGATAGGCTAATTTCCTTCTAGAAAATTAAAAGATATGCACTTACAGTCTTATTTATGAGGCAGCCCCATCTGGGTTTCCAGATCTCTTTAACCGGGGCTGGGTTGAAGTTATAGCACTCAGAGCTCTCAATTCTGGCTAGATTTGTTGGCGAGGATTTTCGCCAGAGGTCGACATGTATCGACAGGGATGTTTCTGTCGAGGGACTGGCATGCCACATTTTCAGCTTTTAGGCTGGGTTTCGGCTTTAGCCGAGGTATTTTGACTGCGGTAACTCCGGGTTTGGAGGCAGTCGGCCCGAGTACAGGGTTTCAGGGGAACCATGGGACAGATACAAGCCATGCTTAGGCTAGTTCCCTGTGATATTTCTGGGGTATCCCCCTGATTTCTTATTCATGTCTTGTTACGTATTTTGATGTGTATTTTGTCGAATGAGTGATGGTCTTTTATGTTGTCAAGTGTCCTTGTGTATTATACATGTGGCCATAGTGGCAGCAGCCAAGCAGGGCCAGGGTCGCGTGGTCAGCGACTCTCCTGGTGCAGCCACCTGCTCTTAAGCAGCTCCTGGGTGCTCAGATCAGAGCAGGGATTGGCTGGACTGCGCAGAGACAACCTAAGTTCAGAGCTCACGATCCAGTGCTCCGGAGGCGGAGCGGCCAGTCCCGGGAGGGGTGGGCGTTCCCGAGTTCCGGGAGACAGAAATCCTTGACTGCCCTTGGGCAGGGCTTGGACTCTGCCTTCAGCGGCTTGGTAATACCTCCTACAACAGCTGCCTACAAGCCCGGTCCAGAGACAGAGTGCGCGGGCATCCAGCAAGGGCTCTGGCCAGTCAATCAGGACTGCAGCCGAGCTGGGCCAGGGTCTCACGGTCAGCGACTCTCCTGGCGCGGCTGCCTGCGTATCTCCTGCTCTGCTAGCCTGCAGCTCCTGGGTGGCCTGGCCAGACCGGAGCCATGACTCTCGGGGCTGTGCAGAGCCAGGCGCGAGATGGTTACCGTTCCTGGGGGTGGAGACAGCTTGGTTTAGAGCATGAGATCCTGTGCTGCGCACCCTGTTTCAATCCGTGAGCCTTTAGCTGCTCCCCTGGGGGCGTGGCCGGGGCTGGGAGAGGTTGGTGCTCCCAGAGGCTGAAATCCGTGTCTGCCTGCTGGCCTTGGGCGGGGCTCAGGCTCAGAGTTCTGAGGCTCGGCTCCATGATATCACCAGGAGCCACGGAGCCACCTGCAATGGAGTGTGGCAGACAGACAGACAGCGGCTGTGACAATGCGCATGCGCGCGGAACCCAAGAGAGCCTTTGGGAGATGGTTTTTTTATTTATCTTGGATAATTGAAAAAAATGAACAGTATAGAGAGTTTTAGAGATGCAGACCAGCTCTTAGGGAGAAGCGGTGACCATCTGTAAATCCCGTGGCTAGCTTTTCACTGGCGGATTGGTACAAGACAGGCAGGGGTTGTGGAAGTCAGTCCTAGGACTACATTTCCCAAACTGCCTTGCAGTAGTCGCTATTATGTGCATGCGCAGTACCCTAGAGCACTATTTATTTTCTACTAGGCACTTTCGTTACTACGAGCTTTATCCAGTGATATATTAATTTTCTAGTTGGCGGTATTCTGCCGATCAGGTCAGTGTAAGTGTGTGCTACTAGCCGCCGGTCTGGGGCCGCGGGAGGCCCCAGTTTTGGAACCCCCTGGGGGCCAGGGAGCCTTGCACTCAGGCCGTGCCCCTCACGGCTGCAGCCATGGTCCGCCGCCCCCGGGCTCCCACTCTGCAGCTGGGTGGCCCAGTGTCTCCTGCGCGTGCAACTGCCAGCGCTTTTGTTCCCCAACATGGAGATCACAGAGCTAGGGTTCGTGCATATCAAGGTGATCATAGAGCAGGAAGTACAGATAAACAACATAGCGGGTGCTAGACAGACTGGATGATCAGAGCAAGT
>NW_022196904.1:144343183-144354710 GCF_008632895.1 Mastomys coucha
TAATCAGGTAAAAGATTTATGTTTCTATGATTTGATTGAGAACATTACAGACTGGATTGCCATCTCCTATGGCAATTCCAAAAGGATTTTACTAATAGTTATAGATTTAAAAGATTTTTTCTTTACAATTCTTGTTTGTTGGGATATTTCCCCAAGACGTATTGTCATGTTTTTAAGGTTTACCATCGCCTTTATTGAGAGGGGGTTACAATGGCCCCAGAGTAGGTGAAGAGACCATTTGATAACCTTATATTGATCTTAAAAAATTATTGGGTGATAGTTTTTGGTTTCGTCCTTTTCTAAACTTACCACAAGAGACTGGAAGGCCTTATTGATATTTTTAGAGGCAATTCTGATCCAATTTCTCCCAGATCCTTATTTACGTAGAGATATCTCCTTTACAGCAGGTGGATAATACTATTGAATTTACCTTTACATTGTTGTGACAGTAAGAACCTGTTTGTGGATCCATTCAAGGATGTCTCCAAAACATATTTTCGTGCCATTTTTCGAAGCTCTTGCACAGACAATTATGCTGGGTGAGATGCTAATGTTAACTTACCTTGACAAAGAGTCAGATGTTATTTTCCCACCCTATTTTACCTTGGAGCTAGACTATTGGCTTTTGTACAAATTTACTACTTATTCAATTTAGATTCCTAGAGTCTATAGATATTCTTCCCCCAAGATAGATTATTAAAGTTTTTTATATACATGAAGTTATCTTTCCAAAGATAACTGCTTGGTAGCCAATAGAATATGCCCATGTAGTGTTTACTGATGGCACCTCCTGGAAAAGAGCTAGATTTCTCATCTATGAAAAACAAGTGATTGTATATACTCCTTGGCTGATTAACTGCAGTTTTATAGGCTGTTAAAGCTGTGCCCTAAATGTGTTAATTTTTTTCTCCAGTCCCACATTTGAGAGATAGACCCTATAGGGCTGGTATCTTTAGTACCTGACATATAGATATTACTCTTTACACAATATTTAGAAGGCTTAATTTTACAGGTCTACATTTTTACCTGTTCTAGATTTATTTCTGCTTCCCTGCAATCAGGAGAAGCCTCTTAACATTTTTCGTTTACAAGTTTTGGTGCTATTTATAGTTTGCACCAAAACTATTTTTTACAGACAACGGGCCTTCTTTCACCAGAAAAGATTTTCTTTTTTCTTCCTTTTCTAAAATTTTAATTGTTGTTTACACGACTAAATTTTGTCTTTTTAGACCAAGGGAAGAAGCCTTTTTCCTCAGAGGTCCCCCAAAGCGCATGTAGCATTTGTCCTTTTCATTTTGAACTTTCTGCAGATCGATATTAATAATTGTTCAGCAGCAGACTGATATTGGCATCCTGATTCAGTAAATTCCCATGCTATGGTGCGGTGGAGAGATCCACTCACTAATACGTGGCTTGGTCCGGACCCGGTTCTGGTTTGGGGCAGAGGTTCTGTCTGCATGTTTTCCCAAACCGAGGAGGAAGCACGCTGGCTCCCAGAAAGACTGGTACGACAGATTGACTCGGAAAGGCTGATGCCTTAAGTTAGGCTCCCCCCCTGCTAGTTTTGTCCTTGATAGGCTTTTTTACTCTGCCAGTTTTGCATGTGTTTTCTTTTGTGTTCGTTTGCTTTGGAAAACTGCTAAAATCTGCTTATCCCGATTCAAGCAGAAAAGCTTACCCTGAGCAAAGTTTCGCTTCGTTTCAAGGTTTAACTAGATCAGGGGACATCCCGAAGTGCCTAGATCCTGCTAATTACCAGCTTTTCAAGAAAAATCTGCTTTTCCTGACAAAGCAGAAACTATTTAACCGTGTTTTACCCAGACCAAAACTTGTTCGAGTCTCTGTTACTTTCTGAAGAACAGGCAACACCCAAGGGTGTCTAGATTACCACCGAGATTCCAGCATTTCAAAGGTTAATGCTATCACTGAGTCACAAAAGACTAATTTGCATTATCTTGAGACCTGTTTCCTGGCAACAGACCCCAGAGTGCTGGCGAACAAAAGGACTGATCCCAGCCACCCTGCCCTAAGCATCAAGAAGTCAGAGTTTTCTGCTTTCAGAAAAATCATAACAGCTTCCGGACTTTGCAGGTTTCATGGACATATCTTGGAATTTCTGTATGGAAGGATGGTGCAAGGGGAATCTAGTTAACTGATTATGAAGTCTGCCCAGACGAAGGCACATACCTAGTGGCTGTATCTCTGCCAGAGACACGCTTTAGGCTAGTATGCTTTGCCCATTGAGCCAGGGAAGACGGAGTCAGTGAGAATTTCAGATCCCTAGCTAATGCACCGCTATGATTCCCATGCAGTATATGTGCCGAGCTAAAATTGCCTTGATCCTGCCTCTTGCTTTGAAATTAATAAGGGGTGAACTATGGTCTCTAACCCCCCTTTGCTTGGGAGCGACTTGGAAGCTGGGGCTAGACACCCGCTGTGTGGAACCCTGACTGCTGCTCCTTAGATCAAAGACTGAGCAGGTCTCATGTTTATGTTAAAGGTTTGCCGGATCTTTCTTTCAAGATCTTCCTCCGGTCTGGTGTTAATGGATCTTCTCGTGTTTATGTTAGATGGGCAGGTTTCAATTTCCTCTGGGTCTGGTTCCTAAGCGTAACTATAAATACTGAGTGAATTACAGTAAAGCTCTCTCTCTTATCACATCTACCTGGCATCTGTGTCCTTCCTTATTAACCATTTGCCTTCCCAGGACTCAATTATAACCCAGTTCGTGAATACCCACGGAGGAAGGAGACCGCGGGACAGTCCTCTTCACAAGTTGAATCTGGACTTTGGCACCTACTTCTTCTGAAAGTCTCTCTAGCTGTCCCATCTAGAGATAATCCTAAAGGAGGCCCAGGCTCCTGGCTTTGGAATGAGAATCTGGATCTCCCTCAGTCGTCCACCACTGGCTCTGTCCCTCTTGTGACTTCAGATCTTGCACTAGAAACTTTCTTTTGAGTTTCTTGTTGAAGGCCATCCTAAGCCCTTGTGTCTCTCTAGGCCCAGACCATTGGAAACTCACGTTCCTTCTCCAAATATTGTGCAATGTCATTTGTGACCCAGTTGTGTTCAGAATGTCCCCTTCCTTTACTCTTGGGGGGAGCTGTCCCCACTAGGGGCCAGTGTTATTCCCAGATGCCCATCTGGGACACAATGACTACAGACTCTAGTTTATATACACTGAGCTCTAGTTGTGAGCTCAATGCCTCAATGCAGTGCTCTGGGTCCCAACTTCTTCCATCAGTCTTGCCCCTGAACTCTGTACTCTAAGGCACCTGTCACAGATGACTCGTCCAGGTCTCATAGATGGGACTCACTTTCAGCCTTTGAAGCCTCTGCCTGGATCTTCTTGTCCTTTATGGCATTGACTGAAACTTAGCTTTGCTCTCTAGTTGAAGATAGTCAGTGCTTGCAAGTTCCAATGTGTATTATCTCCCTTAAATCTAATGGCATCCTCATCAGATGGTTGTGTCAGTGTTACTAAGACCCAGCGTCCAGGAGAAACTGAGGCCTGGTGTGGAAAGATTGCCTAAACGCACAAGCCAATGTGAGGAGTAATGATGATTTTAAAAACTTAATATTTTTTTGAGACAGGGTTTCAATATATAGCTCTGGGTGTCCTTTAGACCAGAGTAGCTTTTAGCTCACAGAGATCTGTCCATCTCTGTCTCCTGAGTGCTGGGATTAAAGAAATGCACAACTAAAAACCAACAACAAAAAAGAATTTATATAAAAATAACTAGTTTCATTGCATAAGACACACTCAGTCATTTTAATCTAATCATTCATTTAAACAATTCATGTAATTGTAATATGCTTCTATGACCTGTGCTCTTAACTCTTATTTCAATGGTAATAGGTGGTTCTTGTGTATCCTGTGTTAAAAAAACAGACAAACCTTCACTGACCAGTAAAAGAGTGAAACATAAGGCAAAGGTTCAAAATGTGTCAGTATAGAAAAATGTATATGAAACATTTTTGAGTGGTAAATTACCATCAAATACATAAATGCATATTTAAGATTGAGTTTGAACATATTGTCTACATTTTACTGATATTAAGATTACACTTAATTAAAGCAGTCACTGATTAAGAGAGTACATAAATATCCATCATAGGGGCATGGTCAAGAAGGCAAAAAAAAATCCTCATAAGCTCCTGAATTCAACATAGTACATTTTTCTATACTTCTATAACTTAGACTTACAGAAAAAAATGAGAATCCATTCTGGAATTTAATTGGATGTGGCAGAAAAATGTTAAATATTATTTATCCTACAACATTAAAAATAAATCATTGCAGGCTATTTTGTCACCTGAAAATTTTTGTAAATGCACTCTTGACTTCTTTGTTTCTTACACTGTAGACCAGAGGGTTCATCATAGGGATGATCATGGTGTAGAACACAGATGTAATTTGCTCAATATCCATGGAGTGACTGGAGCTAGGCAGCAAATGCATGAATTGGCAGCCCCATAGAAAATAGACACTTCAGTGGAGTGTGAGGCACAAGTAGATACAGCCTTTCCATATCCAGCACTTGACTGCATTTTAAAGACTGTGATAAAATAAATATGTAGGATATCCAGATAAATAAAAGGGCAAAAAATATGAAAGCTCACTACATAAAGAAGAAACTGTTCACTGATATGTCTGTCAGAGCATAAGAGAACCATGACTTCTGGAATGTCACAAAAGAAATGGTGAACCATATTAGACCCACATAAGGAAAGACTGAAAGTGTTCCCAGTGTGGATGGAGGAATTTAGCAAACCACACACATAGGAACCTATAGAAAGATAGACACACACACTTGTAGTCATAGCAGTGGCATAGTGCAAGGGCTTACACACTGCTGCATAGTGATCATAGGCTATTGATGCCAAGAGGTAATTTTCCACAGTAGCAAAGGCTACAAAAAAGAACATCTGAGCAGCACAGTCATTATAGGAAATGATCTTGTCTCCTATAAGTAGCCCAGTAATGACTGTAGGTGTGATGCTGAGGAGTAACAAAAATCAACCAAGGACAGATTGTGTAAAAAAAAAAAGTACATGGGAGTGTGGACATGAAAGTCCAGGACAATCATCAGAACCATCCCCAGATTTCCCACCAGGGTGATGGTATAGATGAGGAGAAATGTTGTGAAGAGGGGAAGCTGTAATCATGGGTTATTGGTGAGTTCTAGTAGGAGAAACTCTGTTACTTTTGTATTATTCTCCATCAGAGTCATCTTTCAATCATTAGAATGTTCACAGCCATTGGAAAAAAGAAACATGATGATAAAGAAGTTGAATTAAACTCGAAATGCATAGTGTCAACATATGACTTCATTGAACAATAATTGGTACTTTGAAATTGTGTAGAAAATACTTTTCCCCAAACCAAAATTGATGTATTAGTCATATAGAGAGTTACATTTGCTAGAATTTAACAATTATTAATGGATTCCTTAGCCCACATTAAATTTTTTAGTCAGTATACTGAAATTGAGATTATTTAATAATGTGATAAAAATGATGTGTGGATGATTACCAACTCAGTTATGAGCTCAGGAAAAAGTCACTTTCTCTGTAGATTTTTTTCCCCAAGGACTTCTCTAGAGTAGAACTTTAGATGTGCGTTCTATCTATCCTCTAATTATATTAGAAATAGGTGATTGTTTTCACTTTACAGAGCACAAGGTGTTAAGTATTTTATTTATATTTTAATTATAAAATTCTAGACTTGTTTTGGGTCCTTGATTTTATTTAATCTTTTTTGATTCCCAAGTATGACAGGCTAAACAGATTTTTAATTAAATTGAAGATAAGATAAAATATAAGTACATGTTTCCTTGTCAAGAGCTCAGCATTACTTGAATTCCAGAATTCTGTTTCTGTTTCTAAGCATGTGTTCCTTGTTCAATCCTTTGTCTTGGGAACCAAAGGCCTGCAAAAGGGTTCATTCTGAAATAACTACTGTGGCTTTGAATTGAGGAGAAGGGTAGGGGAGATGGGGGAAGAATTGCAAGAGGGGATCACAGGGAGCCAAGGTAGTAAGTGGGATATAAGTTAATAAATTAAAATAAAAATAAAAGGAAGCCATGCCATATTACAATCTATTCTTTGTCTTATTATTATTGCGATGTAGGCTACTCACTGATTAGTGGCAAGCAGGGTTTAACACAGATATGTTTACTCACAAGCTGCAAATTCTCATCCCAAATTTTGTACTTTTATAAGCTTTAACTCCACTGAGATGAAAAGATATGTCTAACATAAAGCCTCAAGTCAGTCTGCATGTATTTATCTGTGTTTCATGGGCAAAAGGATTATGATTTATAAGATGAACTAATGACGTCTTCACAATTTACATTGCAGCATTCATGGATCACTCTCACCTCAGTGCTTACAAAAAATGAATTTGAACATCTCCTTTAGTTTTCATATAATTCATATCAGGCCCAGGCCACTTATGGCTTTGAATGAATTTCTCTTCTCAATTAAGTGCATACATAATGTAGAAACAAAGCATTTTGAGGGAAACCAAGGAGCATGCAATATTTAAAGATATAGAAGTCATAAAATCCACCAAAGTGTTTTGTCAAAATTTTATTATAGGATATCTGCCTTCTCTATTGCAAAGAAAACTGGCAGAAGAACTCAAACATGGATCAAATTTCAAATGAGCATAAGCCTATGGAGTTCTTTTCCTGGGGGAAAAATCACTTACCTCCTCTCCATAGGTAAAATAAATATGCTGTAATGCCTTCTTGTACAACTTATATGTCATTTATGTAAATAATGAAGTACAGTTAGCTTCCTGATAAAGAAGTAATAATTCAAAGTCAATCAATTAGCACCAGCTATGAGCATCATACATTGTATAGATGCAGAAAACTTTGTAATGAAACTCACTCTTCTGCATAGTTAATATACACTCATAGTAGAAAAGTGCATCCTGTGAGCCTTCTATGTGGAAATCTTTTTGAGGCTGGCTAAACATTCACAGCAATTCTTCAGGGAAGTAGAGGAGTTTTGTACTTACAATGATGATCATTCACATGGTTAATGATGTCCACTGAGTCATGCCCTGCAGGATAATGTTCAAAATATTGTGACCACAGTCAAATAGGGATGTAGATGCTAGTGCAAGGAGGTCTTGAGAGAGTTATACAGACTGGGCTCTGGAGGTTTCATCCATGAGAATACTTGGGGAGTTGTCATCCAGTTTTCCTAGGGAAGAAGCAATTGACCTGCCTGCAGGGACCTAAAGTGTTATTACATTTTTAAAAATTAAAGTGACTCACTGAAAACTGAAATTATGCAAATTAGTAATAATAATGTTTCTCCTGTTTTTTAAAATTATTTTATTCAGTTTGGTCCTTGACTATATAACGCTGGCATGTTATGCCTTCCATTATTACTCACTCTGTCCTAGTTTGTCTCCCTTCCTCCTGACTTTCACTTTTGACTTTGGGGACTCATGGTGTTAAACCAAGACTATGCAAGTGGCCTGAGGTTTGCAACTATCCTTTAATACTGTGATACACCCTATCCAGTACACAATGGAAGAATTTGATTATGTCTCTCCCATATTCCAGTAATGGCCAACAGTTTAGGGATGTTTAGAGTTGTATGACCCCTACCTCCAGCTATAAGTGACTACCTCGCCAAGTTCAGTAGAAGCAAGTCCAGGAAGCATATGCTGTTGTGGTGTCATTGTTGTGATGGCTGTCAAACTCTGAAGACACTGTTTTGCAGCTCTTCTCCATATTTTCTGGCACTTAAGTACTTTATGTCTCCTATTCTGTGGTGTTCTCTCAGTTATTGAGTAGGTAGCATAAATGGCCTCAGGAAAAACAATGTCACTTAGTCTCAGCACCTTGAGCAGCAACGAGATGGGTGTCTATGCTCATTGCTATTCACAGGGGAAAAAAACTGCTCTGAATAAGGCAGAGAGTAGCATTTTCTATGGTCCAGGCTCAAGTACCCTGTTGTGTTTTTTTTTTCTCTTTTTTTGGCGATGTAAACATAAATATTTAGAAAGTAGTTTGGCTCCATTTCATGTTACTTAAACAACAGTAGTTGGTGTGCCCAGGCATGCTTTTTTTTCCCTTTTTTGCTGGTTGTACCAGGCTTAAATTCCCTCATATAGACTAGACCTCAAGTCAAATGGATTGTTAGTAGCACTCATAACAGACAATCTTCTGTGTCACTAAAAAAAATAATCCACATTTCCTGAGAGGTTAGTATTTTAGTTCAAAGGGTTCATAGCTGGAGAAGACCATTGAAAACTTTTTTCTCACAACAGCATTTGTAGCACCTTAGAGAACTATGAAAGCTTACTTCCTGGCTAGTTTTTTTATATCATGCAGCAATTATTTATTTATATTTTTATTTATTATTGTACTTATTTATATTCCAAATGTTTTGGAATTTGTATAACCCCTTTATTGGCCTCCCTTTACTTACCTCCCTCCATGAGGTTTTTACCCATTTCCCATCCTATTTGCTTCTGAGTGTGTGCTCCTCCACCTACCCACCCAATCCTACCTCATCCCTCTAGCATGCCCCTTCCATGGGACATCAAGTTTGTACAGGATAAACAAATTCTTTCCTACTGGGGCCAGCAGAAGCCTGAGATAATGCAGTCCTGTGCTATATATGTAGCATGGGCCAAGGACCAGCCCATGTATGCTCTTTGGTTGGTAGCTTAGTCTCTGAGAGTTTTGAGGGGTCCTGGTTAGTTGATACTGTTATTCTTCCAATCCCCTTCAGCTCCTTTAGTCCTCCCACTAACTGTTCCATAGGGGCCCCTTACCCCAGTCCAATGGTTAGCTGTCAGTTTCTGCCTCAATCAGCTGCTGGTAGAGCCTCTCAGAGCACAGCCATGCTAGGTTTCAGTCTGCAAGCACAATACTGGGTGAATAATAATGTTGGGATTTGGTGCCTGCACATGGGATGGATACCAAGTTGGACTGGTCTCTCAATGGCCTTTCCTTTAGTCTTTGCTCCATTTTTGTCTCTGAATTTCCTTTAGATAGGAACAATTCTGGGTCAAAAATTTTGAAGGTCTCAAATTGTGGACATATCTATCTACTTGAGGTGGTCTCCTTGAGTTCAATCTCCTTGCTATATTGCATTTTGACTATGGTCATCCCCATTGGGTCCTGGGAGCCTCTCACATCTGGTGTTTAAGACTTTCTAGATGTTTTCTCCACCCCCACTCCCAATGCTGCATATTTCTATTTACTCTCCTGACCCTCTGGGCTTCTCTCCTCTCTCCCCCATATCTGATATTGCCCCCTTTTTCCTCCCCTTCACTCTCCCACCCAGATCCATCCTTCCCTCTGCTGTCCATGAGTATTTTGTTCTTCCTTCTAAGTGGGATAAGTATTCACACTTGGACCTTCTATCTTTTTAAGGTTCATATGGTCTGTGAGTTTTATCATTGGTATTCTGAACTTTTTGGCTAATATCCACGTATCAGTGAGTGTATATCATATATGTCCTTTTGACTTGGAGATAGTGTTAGGATTTACTCATAAATATGGTGTTAAACCATTTTAGAAACCCAAGGCCTTCTTTCACTTACATGGCAATGAATCTCTTCTTCCTATAATAGTCACTTGTCTTATAGCAGCTTTTCAATACAATAACCAGAAACAATGCCATCTTCTATGTGATCAAGCTACAAATGTCAAATGGCTTCATTCCTTTGTATTATTCAATTATTGGTTTTACAAAACATGAAGAATTCATCAGTGTGTGTGCTTTACATTTAATCATTCCAATATTCCAGTAGTACTTTCTATCTGAGTCTGCTTTGTGCTTTCACTTAGCCGTTTCAACATCTACCTAGTGGTTTCTATCATATAATCTGTCTGTATCACTGGTGATAAAGACAGAAAATGAGCAGGAGCTCACATGAGAGACTTCACATCATAGATTTGTGAGTGACACATATGACTTTTCCACCATAACTCACTAACTAGAGTATAGTTAAAAAGCAATATTTATTTAATTGCATTAGAATACAATTAAATAATTAAAAATATATGAAAACAGAGAAGTAGAGTCTGTGTTCAAGAAATGAAACCCACTCATTTGGCAATCAACTATTGAGTTTTTTCACAGTATACTTATTATCAAAACCTGTTCTATCTCTCTCACATCTCCAGTTCTTGATACTGGCCATTTTATTTCCTCCCCCTCCTTTCTCTATCCCAGGTCAGGGACAGGAAGTTGAAAAAAATATGGAGCTGCTGGGAGGAGGAACTAAGGATAGCCACTGGAGGGTTCCAGATACCAAGGAAACATGTGCCTCCCAGCACCCAGTGGAAATGACTTGAGTCAAAATGTATAGGAAGTGAGAGGTAAAACTTGTAGAGACCACCTCTGGTAGATAGTTATAGCCCCTGGTCTAGGAATGGGGCTACCCACCCATCTTTAAATTAATAACCAGAAATGTTCCTGTCCAAATGAAGAACGGGGACAAAAAATGGAACAGAGACTAAAGGAAAGGCCAACTGGGACTGCCCCACCTGGGAATCCATTATGTCTGCAGACGCCAAACCCAACACTGTTGCCATAGTCAAGAGGCCCTTGCTGACAGAAGCCTGGTGTAGTGATGGCTTGGGAGGTCTGGCCAGCAACTGCCCAATGCAGATTTGGATGCTTGGAGCCTATAATCAGACTGAGCTCAGGGAACCTGGTGAGCTCCTGGTGGAGGAGCAGAGGGAGATTGCAACCCCATTGTAAGAACAACACAGGCTGGTCTGATTACCCAGTTTTCCCAGAGACTAGACCACCAAGCATGGAGTGGATCCATGGCTGCAGATCCATATGTAGCAGGGGATGGCCTTGGCTGACATCAGAGGGAGGGGAGGCTCGTGGTCCTGGGGAGGCGTGATGCTTCAGCATAGGGGGATGTTGGAACAGTGGGTCGGGAAAGTGTGGCTGGGTGAGGGAAGCATCCTCATACAGGCAAAGGGGAGGCAGGAGGGCTGATGTGGAATGGGGGATTGGTGGAGGCATAACTGGGAAGTGGGATATCATTTGAGATATAAATGAGTGGAATAATTCACAACAACAGCAGCAACAAAATAAGCCCTGTTCTACATTTAATTCCACCAAGGAGACTTACTAACTATCCTCTTCAAGGAGATATTCCAGTTCTAAACTACTCATTATAGAGCATCAATGCCCAAGATAGTGAAGAATTTTGACTCTGCTTTCTTTTAGATATTGTATGTACAATCAATCCCACACATAAAATCCCACCAACTCCATAGACACAAATACATAAAACTCAATTATCTCTATATTAATAGCTAATCTACAGTATAGAAACATAGTAAATAAAATAATTGAAAAACAACTTTTCTTTTCTTTTATTAGACATTTTCTTTATTTACAATATCTCCTTTCCCAGGTTTCCCTCCAAAAGAAAAAAAGAAAAATAAAATAAAATAAAAATAAAAAACCAAAAAACCTCCAAGACTAAAACAATCCCCTGTTCCCTCCCCCCTCCCACTCCTTA
>NW_022196904.1:144355340-144433841 GCF_008632895.1 Mastomys coucha
TCTGAATTGTCCTTCCTTTAGTCTCTGCTCCATAGTTAGTCTCTACAACTACTTCCATGGATATTTTGCTCCCCATTTTAAAAAGGAAGTAAGTATCCTCACTGTGGAATACCTTTTTCTTGAGTTTCTTATGATTTGTGGTTTGTACTTTGTGTATTCCGATCTTCTAGGCTAATATCCACTTATTAGAGAATGCATACCATATGTGTTCTTTTGTGATTGGTTTACCCAACTTAGTATGATATTCTCCAGTTCCATCCGTTTCCCCAAGAATTTCATAAATTCATTTTTTTAATAGCTGAGTAGTACTCCATTATGTAGATGCACCACATTTTCTGTATCCATTCCTCTGTTGAGGGACATCTGGGTTGTTTCCAGTTTCTGGCTATTATAAATAAGGCTGCTATGAACATGGTGGAGCATGTGTCCTTATTACATGTTGGAGCATCTTCTGGGTATATGCCCAGGAGTGGTATAGCTGAGTCTTCTGATAGTACTATGTTCAATTTCTGGAGGAACCAGCAAACTGATTTCCAGAGTGGTTGTACCAGCTTGCAATTCCATCAACAATGAAGTAGTGTTCCTCTTTCTCCACAACCTCTCCAGCATCTGCTGTCACCTGAGTTTTTCATCCTAGCCATTCTGACTGGTGAGAAGTTTAATTTCAGGGTTGTTTGATTTGCATTTCCCTGATGACTAAGGATGTTCTAACATGTAATAAGGACACATGCTCCACTATGTTCATAGGAGCATTATTTATAATAACCAGAAATTGGAAACAACCCAGATGTCCCTCAACAGAGGAGTGGATACAGAAAATATGGTACATTTGCACAATCGAGTACTACCCAGGTATTAAAAACAATGAATTTATGAAATTCTTGGGGAAATGGATGGAACTGGAGAATATCATCCTGAATGAGGTAACCCAATCACAAAAGAACACACATGGTATGCATTCTCTGATAAGTGGATATTAGCCTAGAAGATCAGAATATACACAGTACAAAGTACAAACCACAAATCATAAGAAACTCAAGAAGAAGGAAGACCAAAGTGAGAATACATAGTTCCTTCTTAAAATGGGGAACAAAATACCCATAGAAATAGTTGTAGAGACTAACTATGGAGCAGAGACTAAAGGAAGGACAATTCAGAGACTGCTCCACCTGGGAATTCTTTCCATATTCAATCATCAAATCCAGACACTATTGTGGATGCCAGCAAGTGCTGGATGACAGGAGCCTGAGATTGCTGTCTCCTGAGAGGCTCTGACAATACCTGACTAATACGGAAGTAGAGGCTCACAGCCATCCATTGGACTAAGTACAGGGTCCCAAATGAAGGAGCTAGAGAAAGGACTCAAGGAGCTGAAGGGTTTGCAGCCCCTTAGGAGGAACAACAATATGAACTAACTAGTACCCTCAGAACTCCCAGGGACTAAAACTCCAACCAAAGAATATACACGGGGGGGACTCATGGCTCTAGCAGCATGCATATAGCAGAGGATGGCCAAGCCATTCATCAATGGGAGGAGAGGACCTTGGCCCTGTGAAGGTCCTATGCTCCAGTGTAGGGAAATGCCAGGACCAGGAAGTGGGAGAGAGTAGCCTGGTGAGCAGAGGGAGGGGGAAGGGAACATGAGATTGTTTTAGATTTTTATTTTTTTTCTTATTTTATTTTCTTTTTCTTTTTTCCTTTGGAGGGGAACCTGGGAAAGGAGATATTGTAAATAAAGAAAACATCTAATAAAAAAACAAAGTATATTTAATTTCTGTAAATAACAAAGTACAGTTAGGTACCTGATTGAAGACAATTGCAAACTTTTTTTCTCACAACAGCCTTTTTAGCACCTTCTTTCACATTCTGGAGCCTTGAAAGCTCATTTATAAGGTAATTTATTTTATGCTTAGAACAAATTTTTAATGCTGTTTTCAGCTATAAAACCTTATCAACTAATTATACTATAATCCAGAGGAATGATGAGAATATGTATTGCTTTAAAGGGATTTCACAAATGTCCTGACTATCAATTCATAAGTCAATGTCCCACAATCAGTACTGGGATTTTTGCACCTCAAACACTTTCAGAATGCAGAATATTTAGCAACATAGGATACCTACATTCTTAAGTATCTTCTTTTCATTTATGTGTTCTCATTTGCTTAGATAAAATAGCTTTGCGTGTTTACATGTGGGTATAAAAACAAATGTTTTTATTATTGCTAGGGAATGTGCTGATTTAGTAAATTAGAGGTTGTAGGTTCTCCTCCAATGACTATAAGTTAAGTAGCACTACTTGCTTATTAAGGTTTGGAGTACCAGGCATGGTATTATCCCTCTCATTGAGTGGGCCTTAAGTCAAATAAGAGAGCTGTTGGTTACTGTCAATATATTCTTGCCACTGTTGTACCCTTAGTGTTATTATGTAATGTTGGTGATTGATGTGATTCCTAGGAATCATACCTGGTTAGAACATGTTTACCTGGTTAGAAAACAGGTTTCCATGTTTTCAAGGTTAGTATAATATTTATGTTACCATTAAATCTAGACCCGATGAAGGAGGCATTCAAGTCAATTTCAGCTCAGGGGTTTATAGGTTCTGTTTCTGAAGTGCATACTATCTTCAGCAATAGTGACTTAACCTTCCATCTCTAGGGAGCAGTGGAGGGCAATAGCAATAAGCTGTTTATTTGGGGAATCTCTTGGACATCCCTGTCCAACATCTCAAAAGAGGCTTTTCATGTATGGTATTAATGCTTGTTATGTGGTCTTTTACTCTTCTAGGAACTATTGTCAGCCCATACAAGAAATAAAATTTAAAACTAAATATGTATATTTATATACTGAATTATTTGTATTATACTGCTTTTTAGGTCAATATTTACTAGTATGATTCCTTCTGACTTTCTCAGAATTTCTACCTGTTATTTTCACCATGTTCTCCTTTCTTCTGGATCACCCCCTCACCCCTTTCTTCCCTAAAGAGCCCCTCTTTAGCTACTGTTCCCATAAGATCACTTATATCCTGTGATTTCTCTTCATTCTTTCCCCAGGGCAACCAAAATCCATAACCATCAAAATTCAGACTTATGAAGGTCAGTAGCAATAGATCCATCTACAAAACATCCATGTACCTAATTCTCAGGGAACATTGCTGAAAAGGATGTGACATCATTGTAAGAGCCAGAGGAACAGGGAGTTTGCTGTGAGAGTCTTTCTCCTAGTATCATCAAACGCTACACCCATAAATTCTAACCAACATTATGGGGCAAAGATGAGCAAAGTCACATCTAGACATGCCAAAGTACATGTGGAAAATGTCATAAGGCATCAAGCCTACACAGATTTCTATAAGCAACTGAGAAAAGCTGGGAACAGAAGTAATTTTCCCCAGGGAAAAACATATCAATTAAAATTTCAAGTGATACCTAGGAATATATATGCATATAGATGTATAGGTATGCTTACAATAACAGTGAAAAAAGATTATAAATTTGATATTTGATATATCAAATATAAGTGTGTGGAGTAGGAATATTGGAGTGTTAGAAAGGAGGAAATGTGAGTAATAAATAACTTAGTAATATAATCTCACAAAGGAAAAAATCAAAGAACTGTAAAAACGGTAGGCATTCATGTAACTTTTTAATATAACCTTCATTTAGCTAAGACTCCCTCTCTGTTCCACCATTGCCCATCCCTGATTAAACTTTAATGATCTCTAGTACATTCAGGCTGCTATAAATAATAGTTATTTGTATAGTAGATCATTAGTATACATTACATACAAGTTTTTTGAGTACTATATTCTCTTTACTCTACAATCAGCTGAAAACATTTCGGTTTTCATTCCATTCACTGTGTATTGTGAATACCACTTTAGGTGCTGTGTAATGCCATGGTTTGCTGCTTTTCTGCTTTCCAAACTGATTTCATTTCTTTTGATTTTTTACTTACTACCAGAGTAAGGGATGCATTCTATAATCATGTAGAGTGGTTATAGTAATCTGTATTTGTACCCTAAGTATGCAATTCTTATCTTTCTCTGGGTTTTTGATAGAGTAGTTTATTTTCTGTGTAAAGGTGACAGCTACATGTTGTGGAAGCTAGCAGTGTCAGGACTATGGACACATGATACTATGCTCAGATTTCACATAGGTTCTGGAGATCTAACTCATGACCTTATGTTTGTAGAGTAAGCACTTTACCCACTGACTTATTTCCCTAGCTTTACTGATTTATTTTTGTTATAAATTTTTGAGATTAAGGAAGCTAAGAGACTTGTATTGAATCATCTCTAAGATGAAGAGCCAAGAAGGGTAGGGGAATGATTCATCTTGGGCTCAAATACCTGATGATGAGGAGGGGAAACTGTAATTACTGTATGTCTTGGAGACTGAGAAAATGAGAGAGTAGTGGAGAATGTGGTGGGTAATAAACCTTACCTAATAATTCATTTAAAGGAGGTAGCTCTTTTGTCCATTACTTTTACCTCTAACCACGTGAGCCGTAAGGTTGGAGCATGATAAGGATTGATTTTTTTTTTTTTTACTAAGTCTACTTGTGTTAAGTATCAGACTCATAGTCTACTCATGAAATAGGCATTAAATGTTTGCTATGTTCATCCGGATACCCCTGTGAAATAAGCAAAATTAAGTGAACATAAAGGAAGACACATAAAATATCCATGTTATATTTTATGGCAAACTTTCTGATATCCATTCGTTTAAGTCTTCAGAAGAAAAATATGAGTATGTCTTTTCTTTAATGAGCTTTTATTCCCCTGATTATGTAGATTTGTATTGATGTGGCAGGAAAATATTTCTGTAGAAAAGGACTGAATATGACAATAAATTCAATAATTTTTTTCACAATCTGACCTAAAATTATCACAGTCATTTGAGGTGTACTTTACTCTTCTGAACAAGATGTTACCTTTTTGAAAGCTGACATATTATTATTCCAGAGGAGAAGACAGCACCTTAATTTCATGAAGTCACTGTAGGGTAGAAAATGTGATTCAATATATGTTTAAGATTAAATCAAAGGATCTTCCAAATTTGTGTTCCCAAAAGATAAAATTAAAGTTGTAAATATTATCTTGACCTCAATATAATCTTTGTGAATGCACTTTTCACATCCTTGTTTTTCAGGCTGTAAACCAGAGGGTTCAACATGGGGATGACCATGGTGTAGAACACAGATGCGATTTTGTCAGTGTCCATGGAGTGAGTAGACTTGGGCTGCAAGTACATGAATATGATTGTCCCATAGAAAATTGAGACAGCTATGAAGTGTGAGGCACAAGTGGAGAGAGCTTTGCGATATCCTGAATTGGAGTGCATCTTTAGTATGTTGGTAAAAATCATCATATAGGATATTAAGATAAGTATAAGAGCAAAAAAGATATTGAAGCTGGCAACAGAAATAAGAACCAGGTCATTAACATATCTATGAGAACAAGATACAATCATGACTGCTGGAATGTCACAGAAAAAATGATGGACTACATTTAACTCACAGAAGGTAAGACTTAATGCATTTACTGTGTAGATGGAAGCATTCAAGAAACCACAGATATAACAGCTAATAACTAGACATGCACACACACGTGTTGTCATAGTAGTGGCATAATGTAGGGGCTTACACACTGCTGCATAGCGGTCATAGGCCATTGAAACCAAAAGATAGTTTTCTATGTTGGCAAAGTTTGCAAAAAAGAACATCTGA
Organism: Mastomys coucha; assembly: GCF_008632895.1. Lineage (NCBI taxonomy): Eukaryota > Metazoa > Chordata > Mammalia > Rodentia > Muridae > Mastomys > Mastomys coucha. The sequence continues at coordinate 144,361,074 of NW_022196904.1, forward strand.
GAGGCACAAGCATTATAAGACATGATCTTGTCTTCTGTAACGAATCCAGCCATGACCTTAGGAGTTACTGTTGAAGAGTAACAGAAGTCCACTAAGGACAGGTTACTTAGGAAAATATACATGGGGGTGTGAAGCCGAGAGTCCAAGAGAATCAACAAGATCAGCCCCAGGTTTCCTATAATGGTGATGATGTAGATGAGAAGAAATATGATGAAGAGGGGAAGCTGCAGGTCTGGATCATCAGTGAGTCCCATCAGGATGAACCATATAATTTCCGTCCTGTTCTCCATTAGTGATATCAGTTAATCAACAGAAGGCCTTAATTTTTTTTTTAAAGAAGAGTAGAATGGCGGTTTGAGAGATGTTTTAGTGATTAGAAGCCCTGGCTTTCTCTTTCAAAGGACCCAGCACCTACATGGCAGCTCACAAATATCTCTAGTCCAGTATCAGAAGATTTGTCTGTTACCCTTTGCTGGCCTGTTTGGGCATGAGTCACACCATATATATATATATATATATATATATATATATACATATATATATTGCAGGATTTTCTCTGTTCAATCACATTAGGGCAGTGGCAGGCCTGTAATTGGACAGGAAAAGGGAGGCAGAGCTAGGGGTTTGGGGGGACAGATGGAGAGGTAGGAGAGAGGAAGGAGGAGAAGCCAACATGGAGGCAGATGAACAGGAAGATGATCCTGATCTCATGTGGTTTTAAACAGCCACAAGTAGCTAAGATTTTCACTAGGTTAGAATAAATGGGTTAAAGCTTTATCTTTATCAATTGGCTCTGAATTTACTGTTTTAGCATCTTGTAAACTGTGATCTTATTGCTATATAAATCTGGTTGAATAATTAAGCTTTCAGAGTCATGTTTCTACTGTGTAACTAGGCATTGGGATGGCTGATCATGGGGTGTGTGAGGCACAGCATGGAAGCAAGATGAACTCACTAGCTGGGAGAGAGTAGCTCTGTGATGATATCCACCAGTACTGATACTAGAGTGGGAACACAGACCAGCAGGCAGGAAAGATGGTGGGATAACTTTTAAAATATTTCCAGTAATATATATATTTGTTAGCTACATGTAGACAGTTTAGCAACTGTAAATATTTTATATTTTAATGTATCTATGTACAGGTTCACTTTTCTTGGGCCATGTAAAACTAAGGCTACTGCACTTAACTGTCAAAAACTGGTACAGAAACAGCATGTTCTCGGTCATCACATAATGACCTAGATAAATTATTTCTTCCAAAGAAACTGTCAAGCACAGGAGATAGAAATTTTCTGCATTTTTAAATATCATAATTACCAGTTTCTGTTCAGGATCCTGGAAAATGTTTCACCCATTGCAAGCTAAAAGTCCAAAATAATTGAAATTAATTATAATGAATAATTGTTTGGTTTTACCACAGTGAACTGAGTGGCATACTATTTGGTAATGTCTTTTTGGTCACCATGTAGTTGTTTTTATTAAACATCAAGCAAGCAAGTAATCTCTAATCCAACCATGAAATATTTCCAGAAGATTATAAATGACGTATTTAGCTCCAAATTGTATTTTAACTTTTTTCCACACAAATTCTCATGCTTTTAATATAGCATATCCAGATACATTGATAAGGATATAGTCAGAAGCATGTTGGCATGATTAGATCACAGGAGGCTTTAACTTGCATCATTATTGTTCAACATTGTAATTACTAGTATCATTGAGCTTATAGTTATGTTGCAAGAATGTTCAACCTCAGCTCAATTTAGAATAAAGATATATCTTTAAGTAAATACAGAGAGCTCAAGTTCTTGAAATAGATACATATGAGATGATCCATTAACTACCTAGAAAGCACCTAACTCCTCTAAACACAATATTGGCATCTGAAAAATGAAGACAGTCATGAGGTCTATGTTGGGATATTGTTGCAAATCTAAAATAGTATATCACAGGCAATAATATGCTGGCTTTTACGCATGGTTTAGTGAGTAGCACTAATCATGTTGTTATTGCTATATGATAATAGCATAGAAGGCCGTAGTTCTAGGTCAAACTAAGTCAGTCTTTAGAATTCTCTCTGCAAATTGCCCTTTCTATCACTGGTATTGCCTCTACCTTCTCATGGTCCTCGGTTTCTTTTCACTCTAGAAACAGTGGTTCTGATCATACAGTCTTACATGGACCAGTCTTTAAAAAAATCATTAATCTAATCCATAATTTTAGATAAAACATTCCTTTTTTCTTCATTTTTAGTTATATTTTTCTCAGGATATTTTTCTACAGCAAGAACAGAGATCAAGGAAAACAAGTTCACAAGTTGTATAGTTTGTTTATTTCAAATATATATTGTCCTTATAGACTAGTGATACTTTGTTTTCTGGCTTGGCATATTTGGAAGGATATTCATTCTAAATAATTACTATTTCTTATCATCATTTTCTTGAGTTTTTGCCCATATTAATCATTTATCTATATCTTGAAAATATTTAAGTGGCCAATCTTACCTCATATGATAACATTCATTATTTGTTACATCACTTACTAATGAAATGTGTGGTTGGTATGTGAATACATGCACTTGCACGAGCAGACATAAGTGTGTGTGTATGTGTCTGTGTGTGTGTGTGTGTGAAGTAGAATCACAAGTATTATTCTCTATTTGTAGAAAAACTTCAGATCTAAGTATTCACAAGATAACCTCAATTTTGTAAGTATTTAAGAAACACTCAAATTGAAAGAGTAACAGATTCCATTCAACAATGAACCTGACCTCATGGCATAAGGTTTGAAATGTGGGTGAGAGAGTATTCATTTATTTCTAATCCTTTATCAGTATACAGAAAAATAATTTTATCTTCTGAGTTGTGTCTTTTTTTTTAATGTTTTATCTCCAAGTCAAACATGTAGTGAACTCAATAAAGTTGCATCAGCCAAATTAATCTTATATTTCTTCTGAGAAGAATGATTTACTGTATGATCCTAACATTTATACCTTGAGTCAACATCTCAAAACTAGTTTTAGGAGAATAACTTTTAGCCTTTAAGGTGTTTTAGCCCTAACTATTTTTAAACAACTGTTTTCAAGTAACTTATAATAGGTAAACACAGCCCATTTATTTTATGTGAATTATTATCTTCACTAATACGTCTATGAAATTTAAGTAGCCAGTTTGTAGTAGGGAAATATTTTACCAAGAATGTTTACTCTAAAATCATACAAATCTTCTATTTATTATTTCACAAATTCTCTTCTAGCAGCTTGCCCTAAGAAGTGGTAAAATATTTATAGGTTGTCTAGAGCAAACAATGTGGGGAGAGACAGAATTTTTACACAGACCAAGTACTGAATTCACCATGCATTTCTCCTCTTCCCTTGGAAGAGTTACTTACCTCAGTATCAGGAATACATACTACAGGAAAAGAAGACAAGACTACTTTTCTCCCATAGTTCACAGGTTGTTTCTTTATACAAAACCCAGGAGTCTATAAAGATTTCCATGAAGAGCTTGCCAGATAAAAGGTAATCAATGTGATTTCTATCCTTGTGTTTTTTTCTCACCTTTCTTAAAGGCTCCTAGTTAATCTTTAGGTTAGACCAAAGACCCAAATGTGTTAACAATGACTACCAATCCTAAAGTAAATAACGTGTAATGGAGAATGGCATGCTGTTCAGGACACTGTCCCCTCCTCTTTTTCATTGGGATGTCAGATGCAAGTGCATGGAAGTTTGGAGAGAATTATAGATACTCAGAGAGCTCTGCTGAGTCCCCCAGAGTATAGCTGAAAATCTTCATACTGTCTTTTAGGGAAAAGCAATTAACTTGCCTTGGGGACCAAAGTTGTTTCTATATCTTGGAGGTTAAATTCCCTGTCTAATGGGTATTTAAAACACAAAAGTCATATATATTAATGAAATACTATGCAATGTATCTATAAATGATGTACATTGTAAAATGTTCATATTAGATTGTGAATGTCTGTCATTCAATCACTATTTTATTTATAATAAAAAAACTTTCAAAATCCTTCCATCTGGCTTTTTCTTTTCAGTTTTGCAGGCCTTCCCAAAACAGAATACATTATTTTTATCTATAGTATCCCTTCTTTGCAATAACATATCTTACTTTCTTTTTTCTAGCTAACTGTAATGTACTATAATATTTAATGTCATCAATCATCCTTTTATGAGATATATCATATAGGACTTTCTACAGAATGTTTTGTGTCACTTTTTACAAAAAAGTCTACTTATTTCTACTGATAATTAATTCTTTTAAGTTGTTTTTACATGTATGTGTTATTTTTGTGTTCATTTACTTATTTACAGTGTGTAGAAGATTGCAAATAACTTATAGAAGTCAATTCTCTCCTTCCTTCATGTGGGCTCTGAGATTTGAACACAGATCATAAGAGTTAGAAACAATCTCCTTCTACACATGTAGAAATCTCAGCAGCTCCCATTTATTCATTATTTACTATTGAGTTTTGTGGTCATTTTTATATTCTATAAATCAATCCCTATTAGATCCAAAATTTTGGCTATATTTCCTATAGTGTAAATTTTTCTCTTTATTTTGTAGGCTATTTTTTGCCATGTACATTCTTTCTAACTTAAGAAAATCATGGTTTTTTTCTTGTTTTTGTGGTTTTTTTAATGTCTTCTGTGCGGTCTTTTGCAAAACAAAGAAACATAAACAAAACAAAACTCTATTTTTGTATAGAAAGGGAAACAAAGAAGAGAGAGAGGGATGTGAGAGGGAGAGGGGAGGAAGAGGGAAAGAAGAGAGGCCAGGATCAGATATGGGAAGGGACAGGATAGAAGTACAGAAAGTCAGGAATAGGATAGAAATATGTAGCAGTGGGGGATGGGGAAATGAGGATAGCCACTAGAAAGTCCCAGACTCCAGGGAAGCAAAAGGTTCTCAGGACCCAATGGGAATGACTTTAGGCAAAATTCCCAACCAATGGAGGATATAACCCAAAGAGACCACCCCTAGTAGATAGGCATGACCCCCAGTTGAGGAATGGGGCCACATACCCATCTCAAAATTTTTAACCCAGAATTGTTTCTGTCCAAATGAAAGACAGGGACAAACAATGGAGCAGAGACTGAAGAAAAAGGCTATCCAGAGACCACTCCAACTAGGGATTCATCCAGTCTGCAGACACTAAGCCATTGTTAATGCCAAGAAGTGTTTGCTGACAGGAGCCTATTATAGTTGTCTCTTGAGAGACTCTGCCAGCACCTGACTAATACAAATGTAGATGCTCACAGACAAGCATCAGACTGAGTCCTGAGAACCCAATGGAAGAGATAGGGGAAGGAATGAAGGAGCTGAAGGGGATTGAAATCCCATAGGAAGAACAATATCAACTAACAGGACCATCCTGGGCTCCCAGGGACTAAACTACCAACCAAAGTGTATACATGGATGGGTCCATGGCTCCAGCTACATATATAGCATAGTATGGTCTTATCTGGCATCAATGGAAGGGGAGGTCCTTGATCCTGTGGAGACCTGATGCCCCAGCATATGGAGATGCTAGAACAGTGAGGTGGGAATGGGTGACTGGGTGGAGGAACACCCTCACAGAGGCAAAGGGGAGTGGGGATAGAATGGGGGTTTGTGGAGGAGAACTTGGGAAGGAGGATATCTTTTGAAATATAAACAAATAAAATGATTAATAAAAATAAATAAAATAAAATAACAAAAATTTCTTGTTCTTAAAGAACAAAAACAAAAAGAAAACAAGAACAAAAACAAAAAAGCAAAAAAACCACAATGTCCTCAATATTTTCTTTAATATTTCTATAGTTTGTAGCTTTCCTTTAAGTCTTTTATTTATTTTTAAGATAGTTTTGTAGCTGACAAGTTGTAGGATATATTGTTTTCTTCATATGGATAAGTTAGCCTTTCAATATCATTTATTAAATACAGATTCTTGTCCCAGTGCATTCTATTAGTAAACTTGGAGTTATAGGAATGAGTTCATCCTGAAAGTACAATTGGCTATGAGTAAATCAAGTGATTTAGCAAAGAAAAGATTTTCATTACTGTGCTGCCCACAGCTAAGCCACAGGGCACAAGCAGACTGAGAACATCCAGAGACCCACCTACTGCCATGGCACATAGCAATGGAGGGAGGCATGTGGCATGGGCAGAGGAGGACATGATAGTCACATGGCTTGTCTTCAGTGTGAGGCTCTGCCACAACATGCAAGCATGCAGTGGTAAGATGGGAGAGTTATTCTTTAGGAGCTCGGCCCTGTGAAAGTTCTGTGCCCTGGTGTAGGGGAATGCCAGGGCCAATAAGTGGGAGAGGGTGGGGTGGCAGGCATTGGGAGGGGGGAGGCAACAGAGGTTTGTTTTTGTTGTTTTTGTTTGTTTCTTTGTTTTTTGGAGGGGAAACTGGGAATGGAGAAATTTACATGTAAATAAAGAAAATATCTAATAAAAAAATAAAAGAAAAGAAAAAGAAAAAAAAAGATGGGAGAGTTAGAGAAGCTAAACTATTTGAATATTATGAAGAGAGGTGGAACTGGCGAAAGGAGGGTGGAGAGGAACAGCCTCTTCTAAGTCACCTTCCTTGTAACCTGAGGCCATGGTTTAGTCCCAGCTCATGCTGCTGCTGAGAGACATTTATGAGTCCCTAGCCATGCAGCAACAGGGTTCTGTGTCTATGTTCATGACTCATATTACCATTAAAGTTCATGTGGATGCCCCTGTTCTGGGATGTTTCCTAGGACCACATATATGTCCAAGGGATGTGTAGACCTGGCCCTCAATGGCTGCAACACTCTGGATAGAGGACTTGTATCTCAACTGGGCAGCACATTAGAGTTGATCCTGGTGGCAGTGGCTTGGGTGAGATGACCTCCAGGGCATGAGGATGGAAGCTGGTCCCCACTGGTCCCTATGACTTGTCTGCTATGAGGTGTCAAGGATGATGCCCTCCCCCATTAACTCTTGCCACTTGCAACAGTCAGAATAGCTGACCTGACTATGGTCATGAAAGATGGAGAGCTGTCCTTGAGGCTTAGCAGCTGAAGCACTCTAGAGACCAGGCCCTAGCCCTCACCTGGAAAATATAGTAGAGCTGGCTCTGGTGGCGTGGGTGCAAGAAATCTGGCCCCAAGAGTATGAGAACTAGTGAAGTGACCCTACTCCTTGCTAGGTACACCACTGGAGGACCTAGACAAGGCACTGTTAAAGTGACCACCCTTGTGGTGCTAATGCAGAAGAGGTATCAGGCTGACCAATTCAGCTATGACCCAGACCAAAAGCCAGGGCTTTGAATTTGTCCATTTCCCCAAATCTACCTAATCTATGAACTGTTGGACATGTGAAAGATCAATCCTACATATCCAAAACTGAAGGATCACCATGACCTAGAGCAACAACAGGATAACCAAGAGCAGTTTCAGTGAGGATTCATTATTGATGTTGTTGCAGAAGCCAGACGCCTCAAACTAAACCAATGGCTTATTGCACTGAACATATGTAAATGAAAATGTGTTCACAAAAGACTTCACTTCCATGCCAAGATGTTTCCTATGCATTAATTTCTTTTATTTATTTTTGTTTGCTTTATATTTTCCTTTGCAGGGGGTTTAGTTACACATTCTGATTTCTCACTCTGGGTAACCAGGCACCAATGTACATGGAGCAGAAAAGGAGAAATGGGAGATTGGAATGGGTAGGTAATCAGGTACTCAGTTCAGCTGTGAATGCAGGAGGATAAGAATGATTTCTTGTCAGGCATCAATGGGAGGAAAGGCTATTGGTCCATTGTGAAGGCTTGATACCCCAGTGTAGGGGAAATCCAGGGTGGAAAGGTGTGGGTGGGGGAACACCCTCATAGAAACACAGGGAAGAGGAATGGGATAGAGGGTTTCTGGGGTGGGTGTAATAGGGAAAGGGGACAACATTTGAAATGTAAATAAAGAAAATATCCGATATATATGTATGTATGTATATATGTATATATATATATTCAAGGATTTCAGTGTTACAGTTTTTTAGGCAATATTCAGTGAAACAGCTTTCTTTCTCTTTTATTTATTCTTTAATCAGTTTTTTACAGTCATGACTTTATTCCCCTCCTGATCCACCCTCTGACTGTTCCATATCACAACCTCCTCCCTCCATCTCCAAGAAGATGTACCCACCCTCACCCCAACCCCACTGGACCTGCCCAGTCACTGGGGCCCCCAAAGCTCTTGAAGGGTAGGTGCATCTTCTCTGACTGAGTCCAGAAATAGAAGTCCTCTGCTATGTATGTGTTGGGGGTCTCATATCAGAAGGTATATGCTTCCTGGTTGGTGGCTGAGTGTTTTATAGATCCTGGGAGGTCTAGATTAGTTGAGACTGCTGGTCTTTCTTTAGGGTCACCCTCCTTCTCACCTTCTTCCAGCTTTTTCCAAATTCAACCACAGGAGTCACCAGCTTCTGTCCATTGGTTTGGTATAAATATCTGCCTCTGACTCTTTCAGCTGTTTGCCTTTCAGAGGGCAGTAGTGCTAGAACTCAACTCTCAAGTCTCTGGTACATTTTAGAGGGTACCCTTACCTCCAACATCCTTAGCTTGCCTGTTTCAATTCTTTCTGCTGGCCCTTGAGGCTTCAGTCCTGTTTCCAATACCTGATCACGTTCCTTCTTCCCCTCTGTGTTGCCTTTCTCACCCAGGTCCCTCCCTCCTTCTCCTCTTGAGATTGCTTTCTTCTACCTCCCAAGTGGGACTGAGGAATCCTCACTTGGGCCCTTCAGCTTGTTAGTCTTCTTGAGTTCTGTGGAGTGTATGCTGGGAATTCTATACTTTCTGCCTAATATCCACTTATTAATGAGTACATGCCATGCATATCCTTTTGGGTCTGAGTTACCTCAATCAGGATGATATTTTCTAGTTGTATTCACTTGCCTGCAAAACTCAGGATGTCCTCATTCTTAATAACTGAGTAGTATTGCATTATGTAAATGAACCAAATTTTCTGTATCCATTCTTCTGTTGTGGGACATCTGGATTGTTTCCAACTTCTGTCTATAACAAATAAGGCTGGTATGAATATACCAGCCCCTATGACACGGTAGAGAATCTTTTGGTTATAAGACCAAGAGTGATATAGCTGGGTCTTAAGGTAGATCTATTGACAATTTTCTGAGGAACCTCCAGATTGATTTCCAGAGTGGTTGTACCAGTTTACAATTCCACCAGCAATGGAGGAGTGCTATACTTTCACTACATCCTTGCCAACCTGTGTTGTCACCTGAGGTTTGCTCTTAGCCATTCTGACTGGTGTAATGTGGAATCTCAGGGTTGCTTTGATTTTCCCTTCCCTGATGACTAAGAACTTTGAAGATTTTTTCTTTCTTTTCTTCTTTTTCTTTTTCTTTTCTTTTCTTTTTTCCAGAAATGGTTTCTGTGTGTAGCCTTGGAACATTTCTTTAGGTGATTTTCAACCATTTGAGATTCCACTGTTGTGAATTCTCTGTTTAGTTCTATACCCAAGTTTTTGATTGGGTTGTTTGATTTCTTGGTGGTTTGCCTTTAAACATCTTTATATGTTTAGGATATTAGCCCACTATCAAGTGTGGGGTTAGTGAAGACTTCTTCCCAATCTTTTAGGGAACCAATTTGTCCTCTTGGCTATGCTCTTTGCCTTACAGAAGTGTGCTAGTTTTACAAGGCCCTATTTATCAATTCCTGATTAAGAGGATAGAAATCAGCAAAGAAGTAATGGTATCTCTATTTGCAGATGATATGATAGCATACATAAGAGACCCCAAAAATTCTATCAGAGAACTTTTATAGGTGATAGCTTCAGCAAAGTGACTGGATATAAAATTTACTCAAACTAATCAGTAGCCTTACTTTATGCAAATGATAAATGAGCTGATAAAATATTAAGGAATCAACAATCTTCACAATAGCCACAATATCTTGAGGTAACTCTAACCAAACAAATGAAAAATCTGTATAACAAGAACTTCAAGTTTCTCAAGAAAGAAATAAAAGATCTCAGATAATGGAGAGATCCCCCATGTTCACAGACTGGCAAAATTAACAAATTAATAATAGCTATTCCATCCAAAGTAATCTACATATTTAATGCAGTCCCCATCAAAATCCTAACACAATTCTTGAAAGACATGGAGAAAGCAATCAAAAATTCATCTGGAAAAGCAAAAATAACCAGAATAGGGAAAGCAATTCTTAAGAAAAAAGAACTTCTGGGGGAATCATCATCCTTAACCCCAAGCTATACTACATAGCGATAATGATAAAATCTGCATGTTATTGGTACAGAGACAGACAGATTGATCAACAGAATAGAATTGAAGACCCAGCAGTAAAGCCACACACTTACAGATAGTAGATCTTTGACAAGGAAGCCAAAAATATACAATGGAAAACAGAAAGCATCTTTTATTTTCATTGGACTAGGCTAGCTTTGAACTTGCCTTTATTTTTTTTCATCAAGCAAACATTTATTTCATTTGACAATAACTGTAGTAAATGATTTCCAATGGTGATACTGCAGGTGCAGTAATTGCCAATAATTGACATAATTACCTCATAGAAAGAAGCACACCTTTTGTACACAAAGTCTTCATATGTGATCATAATTATATTAATGAAATTATTTAGAGAGCTTCTTTTCACAGTGTATTTATAGATATTTATTAATATTCTCCTACTGATCTGGAGGAAAATCAAAAGAGATGTATTATTTGTATTTCTTTCTTTTACATTTATTTAAGAAATGAATATCTTTCCACAAATCCAGCCCTACAAAGAATAATAGATGGAAAACAACAACATAAGGAGCAAAACTACACCTTAGAAGAAGCAAGAATGTAATCTTTCAACAAATCCACACAAACCTAATTCTACCTCTTAGAACAAAAACAACAGGAAGTAACAATTACTTTTTTAATATCTTAATATGAAAATTGATATTACCAACATATCCTAGTCAATTGAAATCCAATAATATGAGGAATTAGAAATTTGTTGATTGTCATCCGGTAGTCTCTCTAATTTGGTACTAGGTCCAATATTGTATGATCTATATGCACTTTCAGCTTGTGTGTTTGTGACAATGTCTGACTGTGTACAACATAAGGGTCTTGAAATCTTGCTTCTCCTATCTCAGCCTCTCTATTAGTAGTATTGCTTATTTTATGTCTTTATACTATACTATGGTTTTCGTAAGAGCTTATATATTTCAAAAGTATTTCTATACCCAAAAGAAACATAGATGATTAACTAGGGAGGTTGCTTGTAAGAGAACAACAAAGAGTGAGACTGAATGCTTTGCTTGACATTTGTAAGTCTTATATCCAGTTTGAAGAAGAGGACTTTATATCAAGTTTGAAGAAGAGGACTTTATAAGTTACTCTTTTTCTGAGATGAATGCTTTTCCAAATTATCACAGCTAATGAACTAAAGTTTTTCCCTCACCTAATGTCAGTGCCACCCTCCAAGCAGAACCATTGTTCATTGAAACAGTTGGTGAATGGCTTTAAGGAAAGCATCTTTTAATAAATGCATAGTTCTGGTCTAACTGTATGTAGAAAATGAAAATAGTCACCTTGTACACAGCTCAAGTCCAAGTTGACCAAGGACCTCAACATTAAACCAGATACACTGAATCTAATAGAAGAGAAAATGAGAAAGGTCCTTGAACTCATCATCACAGGGTGAAATTTCCTAAACACTACTCCAATGGCTCAGGCCCTAATATAAAGAATTGATAAATGGGACCTCATGAAACTGAAAAGCTTCTCTAAGGCAAAGGACATAGTGAATAGGACAAATTGGCAACCTATAGATTGGGAAAAAATCTTCATTAACCAGACATCTGATAGAGGGCTAATATCCAAAATATGTAGTTCTATCCATTTGCCTAAGAATTTCATGAATTCATGATTTTTAATAGTTGAGTAGTACTCCATTGTATAAATATACCACATTTTCTGTGTCCATTCCTCTGTTGAAGGAAATATGTATTCTTTCTAACTCCTGACTATTATAAATGAGGGTGGATGGGTGGAGGAACACCCTCATAGAAACAGGGGGAGAAAGAAGGTGATAGGATGTTTTCAGGAGGGAGGGAAACCAGGAAAGGGGATAACATATGAAATGTAAATAAAGAAAATATCCAATTAAAAAAAGAAAAAAATATATAAAAAATTCAAGAAGCCACCCACCAATAATCCAATAACCCAGTCAAGAAATGAGGTATAGAAGTAAACAGCTTGCTTTCTTTATTTGGGGTGAATAAAGACTATATGAACTATGGAGTATGGGAAGGGACTTTTTAGGGTGAGTGTGCATTGGTTTGGCCTCAACATTAAACCAGATACACTGAATCTAATAGAAGAGAAAATGAGTATGGAGGTCAGGTCTTATTTTCATAAAGAGGCATTCCAAGTGTTTTTCAGGCAGGTTCTTATCAGGAGAAAGGGAGTTAAACCTGTAATTTCACCAAGAACTATATGACATTCCTTAGGTAGAAGAAATGAGGGTCAGGCTCCCCAGATAAGTTCAAGCAGAGATTTGGAAGCCCCACATGCTGGATAAATCATATTGGAGTAATTGTTTACCAACAAGGAGTCACTGTTACCTGACTTCTCTGAATATCATTTTTCCATCTACACAATAAAGGCAGTCATGGTCAAAAAAACCTACCTTGAAGTTTTACTGTGTAACATCAGTGAATAAAGCACATATAATAGGTGTGCAGAGCACAGCCTGACAACTTGAGTCATGACAGTATAAGGCTGGGTCAAGTGACTTCACATTGGATAGATCAATATGCATACTAAAGTACAGTGCTTCGCATACATGTCAGTTTTGAAATATTGAAGCTTCCCTTTCCATTTCATCTTTTCTTCCACAGTCCAGCCAGTAATCATTCCTATTCTCTCTAGGGTAATTTTATTTCGTCTATACTTAAAAAATAATGTTGTATCACTATGTGTTTATGTAGTCTATCTTTAATATTTTCCGTGATATTATATTATAGTTTGATGAAAGCCATACTTTCTTAGATTCCATTCTTTGTCTTATTAGTGTTGTGATATAGGTTAATCACAGATCAGTGATAAACTGTCTTTAGCATAGATTTGCTTATTCCCAAATTTGATAATTTCATAATTTTTACTGGAATCTGCTCTTATATGATAATGGTATTATTTCAAATTTTATTTTTGCTCTGAAATCTTGGTAAAATATCTTCTCCAAATTAACTACTACTGCCTACTATCTTTCTCATTAATCTTTAGCAAGTTAAACTACAGCCTGCCCTTGAATGCATCATGATTACCAATTATAAAACATATGGCCAATTTTAGATTTGCTACAAACAATAATGCATAAATTTCATATAGGTCTGTGTGGTGTTTGTGTTTCTGCTTATGTATGTGTTTTATGAATGTGTGTCTGTGTCTGTCTTTGTCTCTGTGTTGGATAAGACTATTGTTCTTTGGCCAGGAAACACAGGACTTGAGACGTTACACAGTACCTTTATCAAAGGTTCAGATTCAAATACTTTTTTTTTTTCTTCGAGACGGTGTTTCTCTGTGTAGCCCTGGCTGTCCTGGACTTACTCTGTAGACCAGGCTGCCCTTGAACTCATAAATCCACCTGCCTTTGCCTCCCAAGTGCTGGGATTAAAGGCATGCGCCACCACTCCTGGCTCAGATTCAAATACTTAAGCCACTTCTCACTTAAGTGCCTACATAATGTGAAAAAAAACATTTTGAAAGAAACCAAAGAGTATGCAACATGGAATAATATCAAAGTCATAAAATCCTCTATATAATATTGCCAAAATTTTATTATAGGAGCTCTATTATAGAAACTCCAAAAATTTGGAATTCTTTCACCAGAGAAGGATCACTTATCTCTTCTTAACTGGTAAAATAAATGTCATACAATCCCTTCTTTTATACAACTCACATATTATTTCTCTAAATAATGAAGTGCAGATAGTTATCTTACAAAGAAACCATAACTCAAAAGTCAATGATTATTATAAGTATTATATATTATGTACATGTAGAAAATGTCTTATTGAATGTCATTGTTTTGCACAATTAATATATACTGAAAGTAGAAAAGTCTAACAATGTAAGGTTTATATTTGGAACTCTTCTTAATGCTGGCTAAACTTTCACAGTAAATCGTCAGGTAAGTAGAAGGGATTTTTGTACTCAGAATGATTATCACTCATACTGTCCACCAAGTCATGTTCTGCAGGATTCCTTTCCAGTACTTTCAAAATCCCAGATGTCAAGCTGTACTACAGAACTAAAGTAAATTTAAAATAAAAAGCAAAAATAACCATGGTTTTGGCATAAAAACTGATACATTGATCACTGGAAGCAAATAAAAAATCCAGACCTAAATTCACACACCTGTAGACAACTTATTTTGATAAAGAAGGCTGAAATATATAATGGGATAAAGTAAGCATTTTCAAGAAATCATGCTGATCTAATTGGATGCTGTCATGTACGAGAATGCAACTAGATCCATATCTATCACCTTGTATTAACTTCAATTCCAAGTGAATCACAGACCTCAACATAAAACTGAATACTCTGAACCTCCTAGAAGGGAAATAGAGAGTAGCCTTGAAGATTTGATTGTCCCCAGAGATCCTCAGAAGAATCTACCTCACATTATTTCTAAGAACTCACTACATGTAATGTTTTGTTATGATTTACTGATGTGGATGATAATCATGTTAGTACCCAAAGGGCTTCTGACTTGACGATTTGTTTTATGTTTTAACCATAGTCAATAAAAACATTCAAAGACAAATAGAAAATTGCACTAAAAGTATTAAATTAAATATCATATACATATAGTATATCAAAATATAGTATAATATATAAAAATACAACATATAACATAAAATATATAATACATAACATGTTATGTATGTTGTATGGTATATAAGTTATATGGTATTTAATGCATGATATATAACATGGCAATGTTATATCATGTTACATTATATATAATTATAATATATGACATATAATTTGCAACATATGACATATAATGGACTTTATATGATATATAATATACAAAACACAATTAATGTATAATATGTAATATAAAATATGATATATAAATATACAACATTATATATGATAATGACATTATATCTAACAAATAACAATATACAGTATATAATATACATTATGTAAAATATAATATATAATAAGTAATGTAATTTGTGGGTTTGTTTCTGTGTGTGCATACATTTATTTGGTTGTAGTTTGATGTTTTTATTTTCTGTTTGGGTATAGTTTTATTTTGTTTCCTGGGGGAGATTAGTTCTTGTATCAAGTTTTGGGAGGGTTGCTTTTCTCTTAGGAAGAGGAGGTAGAAATGTGGAGAGTATCTTGAAATACTTGGGGAAGGCATATTCAATCATCAAATCCAGACACTATTGTGGATGCCAGCAAGTGCTGGCTGACAGGATCCTGATGTAGCTGTCTCCTGAAAGGCTCTGACAGTACCCAATTAATACGGAAGTAGAGGCTCACAGCTATCCATTGGACTGAGCACAGGGTCCCCAATGAAGGAGCCAGAGAAAGACCAAAGGAGCTGAAGGGTTTGCAGCCCCTTAGGATGAACAACAATATGAACTAACTAGTACCCTCAGAGCTCCCAGGGAATAAACCACCAACCAAAGAGTACACATGGTGGGACTAATGGCTCCAGCACCATATGTATAGTAGAGGATGGCCTAGTCAGTCATCAAGAGCCGGAGAGGGCTTTGGCCCTGTGAAGGTTCTATGCCCTAGTGTAGGGAAATGCCAGGGCCAGGAAGCTGGAGAGGGTGGGTTGATGAGCAGGGGGAGGAGGGAGGTAACAGGTTTTCTTTTTTTTTTTTAATTTAATTTTTTTCTTTTTTGTAGGAGAAACTGGAAAGGAGATATCATATGACATGTAAATAAAGAAAATATCTAATAAAAAAAGGAAAAAAAGAAAAACTTTGTGAAGGGGAAGAATATGATTATATATTAAAATTAAAAAACTTTTAAATAATAAAAATTACAAGAAAAAATCATACAAAAGGCTCATGTTCAACAATAAAAAGATGATATGCAAATAGATAAGCTATGTCTTATTACCAAGAAAAATATAAAATATATTTCCTTCAATTGTCTTTAAGAGGTATAGGCATTACATATCAATGTTCTCATTTAAATCTATAACCTTAAATATAATCACCAATTCGTAGGAAGTTGGCAGGAGAAATGAAGGTATATATTCAAATGAATCAAGTCCTAAGAGATACCTATACAGTGTGTGGCACAGGAAAAAAACAGATATTTTTAAAGAACTCCTTGATTGTGGAAGTTAATGTGAAGAACAAGCAATATATATATGTATATATATATGTATATATATATAATCTGAGTAGTGTATAGATAAAACAGACCAATATTATTGAATCAGTCCAATGAATAGATATTCTACATAAAATTTTAGCTTACAGGAATATAAATATTTGTAATAGTATTTGTTTGCCTGAAGTGTGACCATTAAAGACCTTAAAACTTGTCTACTTCAACACTTGACAACACTTTGGCTTAGAATATCTTTTCCAACTCTTGAGAAATTGTAATTTTTAGATGAAATATATGAAATATATGACCTTATGAAAGTATACTACATTTCTGAATTTCAAGTTAGAGACAAGAACTGTATCTTCAAACTTTATATAGTTTTCAAACTCATTGATCCAATCACTAATGTAAAAACGGAACAGTGCTTTTGGTAACACCCATATGCTTCACAAAGCTCTGGGCACTGCTGGCTCCTGCATTCTCTCTAATGACACTAAAGTATTACCTGTGCTTCACCTGGCTGTGGACTCATTTCCAGGCCTATACTGCTGTAGTGATACATAGTATTTGCTATTTCCATTCTCATTCCAAAACAGAAAACATTGTTTTCTCATGTTCTCAGAACTACATGATAGTGGTTGTTCTCTTGTATATATTATGCTATTAATTATTTCTTCATTAATTATATCAATATCTCCAGAAAAGTCTCACTAGAATAATTAGAGCTTGAGATTAGGAGTTCTCATTCACACAATTGTGTTTTGCAAAATTTTATATGTCTTTTATTTTATGTGTAAACTTAAATAAAAAGGAAATATTCACTCAGAGTTCTGGTATAAGATAAGATACACATTATGCATATTGTGGCTGAGAAGGCATAATGGCAGAAAATGATGTAACAGTGTTCTACATTTAGAAGGAAAAAAGATGAGTTCCAGGACCCACCCAAATCCTACTTTTCACATGTGCTCATTGCATGATAACCACTACAGTCATGGTGGTCATCCTTTTTCAGCCGAGACTTTCAATAAATAACCTCACAGATATACTGAAGGTGTGTTTTCATAGTGGGTCTAAATCTAGTCAGGTTACTAATTAATTTTAACTATCATAATGTCATAAAAAGTGAAAATAAAACAACTAAATATAGAAATATTAGTAAAGTTATTTATTGAAGAAAAAGAGACTAAAATCCAAAATGTTCTCATTTAAACACTATATTTCTTGCATATTGAAGACAGAGAAATAATATCAAATACTTATGGGAATTTGATCTTTGACAAGGAAGCCAAAAAATAAACAATGGATAAAAAATAGCATCTTCAATAAATGGCTCTGCTCTAATAGGCTGTCTGTAGTTTGAAAAATGAAAATAGAAAATGAAAATATTTGTCACCTTCCACAGAGCTCAAGTCCAAGTGGATCAAGGACCTCAACATAAATCCAGATACGCTGAAAGTAATTGAAGAGAAAGTAGGAAAGAGCCTTGAACTCATTGCCTCTAGTAAGTTCCTAAATAGAACTCAAGTGACTCATGTAATAAGATCAAGAATTGATAAATGGGACCTCAAGAAACTGGAAAGCTTCTGTACAGCAAAGACATAGTCAATAGGACAAATTGGCACCCTCCAGATTGGGAAAAATCTCCACAATTGTCACATCTGATAGAGGGCTAATATCCAAAGTATATAAATAACTCAAGAAGCTAACCACCAAAAAACCAAACAACCCAGTCAAAAAGTGGGGTACAGAACTAAAAAAGAGGGGTATAGAACTGAACCAAAATCACAACATAGAAATCTCAAATGTCTGAGAAGCACCTAAAGAAATGTTCAAAGTCCTCAGTGATAAAAGAAACGCAAATCAAAACAACCCTGAAATTCCACTTTATACAAATTAAAATCGCTAAGATCAAAACCTCAGCTGACAGGTCAGGTTGGTGAGGATGTGGAAAATGAGGATTTCCTCCAACGCTCTAGGGATTGCAAACTGGTACAACCACTCTGGAAATCAATCTGGAGGTTCCTCAGAAAATTTGAAATAGATTTACTTGAAGATCCAGCTATATCACTCTTGGGAATATACTCAAAAGATACCCCACCAGGCCTTGTTTGTGATAGCAAAAGTTGGAAACAATCCAGATGTCCCACAACAGAAAAATGGATACAGAAAATGTGGTTTATTTGCACAATGGAATCTACTCAGCTATTAAGAACCAGGACATCCTCAGTTTTGCAGGCAAATGGATGGACCTAGAAAGTATCATTCTGAGTGAGGTAAGTCAGACCCAAGATGACATGCATACTATGTACTCACTAGTAAATGGATATTAGCCAAAAAACATACAGAATATCCAAGATGCAGTCCACAGAACCCAAAGAATTTATCAAGCCAAAGGGCCCAAGTGAGACTACTTCTTGAGTTCTTTATGTATTTTGGATATTAGCTCTCTCCCAGATATTAAGGAGTAAAATCTTTTCCTATTTCTAGAGGCTGACATTTTGTCTTTTTGAAGGTGTTGTTTACCTTCAGAAGCTTTTCAGTTTTATGAGTTCTCATTTGTTGTCAGTCTTAGTGCCTGCACTACTGGTGTTCTGGTCAGGAAGTTGTCTCCTGTGTCCATGCATTCAACGGTATTCTCTCCTTTCTCCTCTATCAGGTTCAGGATATTCAGTTTTAGGTTTGGCTCCTTGATACATTTGGATTTGAGTTTTGGGCAGGGTAGTATATATGGTTCTATGTTTTTACTCTGCTTGCTGGCATGCAGTTAGGCCAACATCATTTGTTAAAAATGCCTTATATTATATGTTTCTGACTTTAAAAAAAATCAGATCTCCATAGGTATATAAACATATATGTCTGGGAATTACCAGCCTGAGCATACTATATCTCATCTAAATATTATATTTCTTAAAGTTTTCTTCATTTTACATTACATGTATTTAAATATATATCTCTAGAAGAGTGGTCTGGGGATAAGAATGAAAATTGGTTGAAAAAGCATCTATCAGGATTAGATGGAGTCCTGTGATGGGAAGGGATATGATACAGGAAGCAGAATATCAATCTATCCACAAAATCTTGAACCCCAAATTTGTCTTGCCTACAAGATGTTTAGGAATAAATATGGAGCAGAAATGGAAGGAACAGCCAACCAATGATTGCTTCAACTTGAGACCCATCTATCTGAATGATGCAACCCCTGATCCTATTAATGATGCTCTGCTATTCTTCAGGAAGGAATCTAGAATAACTGTATCATCAGAGACTTCACTCAATACTAGATGGAGCATATGCAAAGACCCATAGCCAAAGATTAAGCACAGCACATGGAGACTTGTAGAAGAGTGGGTTGATAAAGGTGAGCAAGTTGGAGAAGTCAAAGACACCACAAGAAGACATACAGAGTCAACTAATCTGGGATCATAGGACTCAGAGAGTCTGGGCCACAGAGCATCCAGGAGCTGGATCTAGGCCTCCTACACATTTGTAGCAAATGCATAACTTGGTATTCATGTGGGTCCCCCAATACTGGAATCAGGGCTGTCTCAGTCTATGTTCCATGCCATTGGATCCCCTTACCCATTACTTGGACTGCCTGGTTGGGCCTCAGTGGGAGAGGATGTGCCTAGTCCTGCAGGGAACAGATGTCCCAGGGTGGGATTTACCCAATGGGGCTCCCCCTCTCTGAGAAGAAGGGGAAGATGCAATGGGGATAGTAAGAAAATAAAATAGAAAAGTGAGGAAGCTCCCTTTTTCTAACTTGATTCTACCAAGGTGAGCCCTCATTGGGTTGTAGGATGATAATTATTGACATTTTTATAGCAAGCTATTGTTTAATTAACACCCACTGAATACCAGGTATCACAGAAATGTGACTGGAGATCCTCACCACATTATAAAGTAGATTTTGTAAAGGAGTTTAAAGTACAAAGCTCAAGCTCAAACAGGGCAATAAACATGCCCATGAGAATAAAGAATTCAAAACTTAACTGTTCATAAATCTCATCCCCTTGTGTGTTTCCCTCTATTCTTCTTGTTGCTGAGATATCTTGTTGTGTTGCACAGTCTGATATTGAAACATTCAGCTTAAGTTATACTCAGCCACAGCTGCCTAAGTGCTGAGATAACAGTCAAGTGCCATAGTTTACAACTTAGTTTCACTTGGTAGAAATAAAGAAGGTTATAATTCATTTTCCAGTGACTTTTGATTCTATTTGGGTGAGCTTTCAGTGGGTTATAGGATGATAAGGATTAACATATTTTAACTAAGTCTACTTGTTTCAAGTATCACTTTTAAATACTACCTCATATTCTAGTAATTAAATAAGAATTAAATTTTGCTATGTGCATTTGGATACCCCTGTCCAGAAATGAGCACAATTAACTGAACACAAAAATATAAACACATAACAAATCCATGTCATATTACTGGAAATTTCTAGCATCCATTCATAATAGTCTTCTTAAGAAATCTATAGCTGGGCGGTGGTGGCGTGCGCCTTTAACCCCAGCACTTGGGAGGCAGAGGCAGGTGGATTTCTGAGATTGAGGGCAGCCTGATCTACAGAGTGAGTTCCAGGACAGCCATGGCTACTCAGAGAAAGCCTGTCTCGAAATACAAAAAACCAAACAAACAAAACAACAAAGCAAAAAACAAAAGAACAACAACAACAAAAAAGAAATCTATGAGTGTGTCTTCACTTTAAAGAACTTTGTATGCATCTGTTTTATAGGTTTGTATTGATGTGACAGTAAAATGTATTATGTGGAAAAAGATTGAATATGATAATATAATAATTAAGTTTTTGACAGTCTGACCTATAGTTATCTTAGCCATGTCCTTCATGTT
Organism: Mastomys coucha; assembly: GCF_008632895.1. Lineage (NCBI taxonomy): Eukaryota > Metazoa > Chordata > Mammalia > Rodentia > Muridae > Mastomys > Mastomys coucha. Next base: position 144,382,303 of record NW_022196904.1, read on the forward strand.
TTACTCTTCTAAAGATGACAATAGCTTTCTGAAAGCCAACGCTATTTCAGAGGTCAAGATACCACTTCATGTTCTTGAATTTGGTATAGGGTGGGAAAATAAGATTCATTATAGAGTTGAGATGAGATAAATGTACCCAAGTGTTTTGCATTCTAAAAATCTAAAATAAACATCATTAAACATTAAAGCTATAAACATCATCTTGACCTCAATACAATCTTTTTGAATGCACTTTTCACATCCTTGTTTCTCAGGCTGTAAACCAGAGGGTTCAACATGGGGATGACCATGGTGTAGAACACAGAGGCAATTTTGTCAGTGTCCATGGAGTGACTGGAGCTGGGCTGCAAGTACATGAATATGATCGTCCCATAGAAAATGGAGACAGCTGTTAAGTGTGAGGCACAAGTGGAGAGAGCTTTACAATATCCTGCAGCTGAATCCATCTTTAGTATGTTGGTAAAAATGAATGTGTAGGATATTAAGATGAGTATAAGGGCAAAAAATACATTGAAGCTGGCTAAATAAACAAGAATCAGTTCATTAACATGTCTATCAGAGCAAGATATAATCATGACGGCCAGAACATCACAGAAAAAATGATGGACCACATTGGACTCACAGAAGGAGAGACTTAATGCATCCACAGTATAGACGGACGCATTCAGCAAACCACAGATATAACAGCCAATGACTAAAGATGCACACACACGCTTTGTCATGGTGGTAGTATAATGCAGGGGCTTACACACTGCTGCATAGCGATCATAGGCCATGGAGACTAAGAGGTAGTTTTCCACATTGGCAAAGTTTGCAAAAAAGAACATCTGAGAGGCACAAGCATTGTAGGACATGATTTTGTCATCTGTAAGGATTCCAGCTATGACCTTAGGAGTTACTGTTGAAGAGTAACAGAAGTCCACTAAGGACAGGTTACTTAGAAATATGTACATAGGGGTGTGAAGCCGAGAGTCCAAGAGAATCAACAAGATCAGTCCCAGGTTTCCTACAAAGGTGACTGTATAGATGAGGAGGAAGGTGATGAAGAGGGGAAGCTGCAGTCGTGGGTCATTGGTGAGTCCGACAAGGATGAACCATGTCACTTCTGTTCTGTTCTCCATTAGTGATATCAGCTAATCAACAGAAGGCCTTAAAAATTTTTAAAGAAAAATTAGTAGAATAATGGGCTGGAGAGGAGTTTTAGGGTTACAGCTCTGGCTGTCTATTCCAAAGAACCCAGCACCTTCACCTTCATAGCAGCTCACAACTCTCTATATTCCAGTACTATGGAATCTGTCTGACATCTTCTTTGTTATAGACACACATGTAGGCAAAGCTCCTGTACACATAGAATTAATTTTTTGAAATGTTAAGAATGGGGTAATAATGGAATTGGTATCTGTGAGATTTCAATTGACTTTCTACCAAAAATATTAAATGATAAATATTTGTTAGCCACATGTAGACCATTTAGTAACTGTAAAAATTGTTTCCTTTAGTGTGCCTATGCACTTTTTCTATTTTCCTGGACTGTGTAAAACTAACACTACTGTTCTTTCCTGCCAAAAGATAATATAGAAACAGCCTGTTGTCTGTCAATAGCATCATGACTTTGATAGATTACTACCTCCAAGGAACATGTCATGCGCAAGAGATATAAATTTTCTGCATTTTTAAATAACATGACTATTCTTTTCTGTTCTTGATCCTGGTACACATTTAACCCATTGCAAGGTAAGCATCTAAAATAATTTGACTTAAGAATGATGAATATTTTTTCTTTTGCTCAACCAGAGCAAATTGAGTGGCACTCTATGTGGAAAGATTTTTTTGGTTCTTATATATTTTTCTCATTAAATATTAATTGAGCACATAACCATGAAATGTTTCTTCTGAATATTAGAAGGTTATGAATGAAATAATGAGCTCTGAATTGTATTTTAACATTTCCCACACAAATTCTCAAGCTTTTCATATAGCATTTCTAGATACATTGATACGCATATATCCAGAAACATGAAGGTATGGTTAGGTCACAGAAGTTTTAATGTGAATCAGTATTATTTAATACTGTAATTACTATTTTTGTTGAGCTTGCATTATGTTGGGAGAATGTTCAACCTCTGAATTAATTTGAAATAAAGACATATCATTTAAAATATAGAGTTCAAGTTCTTACAAGAAGTATATACTAGATCATCCACTAACTACCCAGAGAGCACCTACCTCTTCTAAACACCATTTTGCCACCTGCATTTGAAGACAGTACAAGGCCTACCTTGTGACATTATTGCAAAAATAAAAGATCATACCAAAGGCAATATGATGCTGCCTGTGCATGTTACTGATCATGATGTCATTGCTGTGTAATGATAGCATAGAAGGATTTTGTTTTGGGTAAGTTTAAGTCCTGAAAATTATTTCTCCAAATTGTCCTTTGTGTGTTTGAGCTACTGGTATTGCCTGTGCCTTCTCATGATCCTCGATTTGTTTTTATTTTAAGATTATGGATGCTGGTCATGCTATTTATCATTTTTTCAGTATCAATATTTTCATTATTATAATCCTTAATTTTAGCTAAAACATTTATCTTTTCTTATTTTTATTTTTCTTAGAATAATAACCAGCAGTAAGAACAGTGACCAATACAGCCCAACTTCCTAGGTTATGGTCTTTGTTTAGTCTCATGTATATGTAGTTCTTGTAGTCTAACGATACTTAAGCTTTCTTGTTTGTCTTAGCATATTTGGAAGGATATCAACTCTAAAATAACTACTATTTGCTATCATAATTTGGTTGTGCTTTTGCCCACTTTAGTTATGTATTACACCTTGAAAACATTTAAATGGCCAATCTTATCTTATATGATAACTTTCAACATTTGCTACATTATTTACAAGTAGAATGTGTATGTGTATGTGTGTGTGTGTGTGTGTGTACATGTGTATGAATTAGAAAGAAAGTAATCTTTCTTACTTCATTCATCAGAAAATGTAGGATCTAAGAAATCACATGAAAATTTCAATTTTTGAAAATACATGAGAATCATTTAGGTACAAGAGTTACAGGTTCCATCCAACAAAGTATGACTTGAGGGTATAAGTTTTAAAATGTGATTGAAAGAGTATTTATTTATGTCTAAGCATTCATCAGTGTACAAAAAGATCATTTTATCTTCTAGGTCTGCATCTTTCCTGATTGCTTCATCTATCCAATTGAATGACTCATACATTGAACAACATAAATTACATTAACCAAATTATATTTTCTATTCTTTCTAAGAGGAGTTTTTCAACATTTAAATCATCAAAATTCCTGTAGTGTTTTGACACTTATACTTTGACTCAGTGTCTCAAAACTAATTAGAAGAATAACTTTTAGCCTTTAAATTGTTTTAGCCTTCAAAGTTATGTTTAAACCACTGTTTTCAAGTAACTCACAGTAGGGTATACACAGCCCATGTATTTTATGGAATTATACTTAACGTTGATTCATTGTCAGTTTAAAGTGGGGTGATATCTTACCCAGAATAGTTACTCTAATATCATGAAATTCTACAATGTGATATTTTTCAAAACATCTTCTAGCTGGTTGCTCTTAGGAAATGGTCATTTTTTACAGCTTATCTAAAGCAAGAGGTTCTCAGAACTTCCACAGACAAAGTTCTGAATTCACCAAGCATTTTCCCTCTTAGAAGATTCACTTACCTCCTTACCAGGAATGCACACTATAGAAATACAAGACAAGATTAATTGTTTCAAAGTTTACAAGTTATGTCTATATCTACATCTCTATCTCGATCTCTATCTGTCTCTCTCTCTGTCTGTCTGTCTGTCTATCTATGGGACTGTGTAAAGAAATCCTTGAAGAGCTTACCAGAAAAAAGTCAGTTAATGTGACACTTTATCTTTGGATTTTTTCACCTTTCCTGAAGCTCAAATCTAATACTAATGTTAGTCCAAAGACTTGCATATGATAACAATGACTACTGTTAATAAAGTAAATAACATCTACTGGAGAATGGCATGCACTGTGCCCCCTCATGTGTCATATTGTTATTACAGAGTCTAGTACATGGAGGTCTGAGAATTATAGACACTCAGAGAGCTCTGGAGTATCCCCCAGAGTATAGCTAAAGATCTTCATACTGTCTTCTTAGGAAACAAAACCAATTAACCAGCCATGGGGACCAAGCTTCCTTATGCATCATATAAGTTAAAGTTTATTTTTAAATAGATAGATGAAAACACAAAAATTATATATGACCAAGCCTGCTTAGTCAGTCAACAGGTTCTCCAGCATAGGAGTATTAAAAAGAGAAAAAAAGGCAATTAGACCACACTATAGCATGACCCCAGGCAATTCTGAGACTGAAGGCAGGTTTAATTTTTCCCAATCCACTTTTATACCATTTTAGTTACATACAAGTATTAAGGGGTGAACAGTACAATGAGGAACAAGCAAAACAATAAACACAAATAGTCAAGGAACAAGCAAGACAATAAACAAAGTTCCAAGATCTCTCCCATGGTCACTGTCTCCAAGAATTCATCTGGATGATCAAAACATCTGAGCCTACTTCTCTATCCTAGCCGAATGTTAGATTCCTGCCTAAAGCCCATTTCTGTGTCCTTGGCCAATGTCAGATTCCTGACAAGGGGTCCCTAAAGGCTCTCCACACATACATGTCAAAATGTTCAAATTTCATTAAGTATACCTGTCTTCACAAGCACTATTTTTTTGTGGTAAAACTTTCAAAATTCTTCTAGTAATTCTTTCATTTCTTCCAGTCTATCCAAAAATATACATTATTTCTATCTATAGTAAACCCCTTGTCCAAAATGACATCTTAACTTTCTGCTCCTACCTAACTATAACTTCCTAAGATACCTAATAATCATTGAACATTCTTTCTGAGCTGTCCATTCTAGAACTCTATAGAATTCTCTGTGTTACATTTAACAAAAAAGTCTACTTATTTCTACTGCTAATTATACTTATTAAAGTTTTATTATGTGTGTGTTTCTTCATTTACTTGATTACAGAGTTAGTGTGTAGAAGTCTGAGAATACTTTACAGAAGTCAGTTCTCTCCTTCCCTCATGTGGTGTAGGATTTGAACACAGATAATCAGGTTTCTAAAGTAGCTTCTTTATCCGTTGAGCCATCTCACCCATCTTCTTTAATTAATTATTTACTATTGAGTTTTGTAGATATTTTTAAAATTTATTCTTTTTTTTTTTTTACAGTCCAGACTTTATTGCCCTCCCAGTCCTCCCACTGTTCCACATCCCGCATCTCCTCACACCATCTCCAAGAGTATGCCTCCACTCCCCAACCCCACCAGTCTCCCCATTCCCTGGGGCCTCAACTCTCTAGAGAGTTGGATGCATTTTCCCTGACTGAATCCAGACCTGGCAGTCCTCTGCTATATATGTTTTGGTAGCTTCATATCAGCTGGTGTATGCTGTCTTGTTGGTGGTTCAGTGTCTGAGAGATCCCTGGGGGTCCAAGTTAGTTGAGATTGCTGGTCTTCCTACAGGGTCTCCTCTGAATTTTATAATTATTCTTATAGTCTGAAAATGAATATCCTTGCAGATACATAATTTTGGCTACTTTTGTTCAATACTGTAATTGTTTCTTTTTATCTTTTGGAGTATTTACTTTACCAAGCAGGTTCTTTCTGCCTTGAGACAATTGTAATTTTTATTTTGTTTTTATTTGTTTATATTTTTTTGTGAAATTCTGCAAAACACAAAGAAGAAAATTCTCCCTTCATTGCCACATAATACCTTCAAATGTCTTGTTTATATTTCACTCTTTTCTTTTTTTTTTGGAATTATTCTAGTTTAGTAATGTAGATTGATAGCAAAAATTCAGAAGTAGTTTGCAATAGCACATTGGTTGGCCTCATGAATCTGCATTTCTGATGACAGAATTCATGTGGCTTTCTTCATACTTCATACTTCAAATATTTTATGGCTTCAAGACTATTATGAATCCCCCAACAAAACTTATGTGCCTTTAAAAGTATTATTATTAATGAACTGAAGTCTTAGAAATACACAAAGTCCTCCAAATGGACATCTGAACCAGATTTACTCGAAATTTCCAAAAGATGTTAAGCAAAAAAAGATACATTTCAGTTAGAAAATGTACAGACCATAGAAAAATGAGAAATTATATCTGAATAAATTAGCTTTAAAGCTACAAAAAGACACAAAAGGAACTTACATGAACTTAAAACCTGTAAGAAGCATCTTAATGATGTATATTGGTATAATCCCTAGCACATGATGGCTTGAAAATGCAAAGCATAGGAAAAATCAAAATAGCCACTGATTGTCAAGAGTTGAGATGCAATGTGCATTTGCATGCTGATGAAACTTCTTTTTTTCCTCTTTTTTAATAGATGTTTTCTTTGTTTAAATTGCAAATTTTATCCCCTGTGAAAACCCCCTCTCCAATCCCCCTCTCCCTGCTCACTAACCCACCTGTTCCTGTTTCTCTGCTGGGCATTTCCCTACACTGGGGCATCAAAATTTCACAAGACCAAGGGCCTCTTCTCTCACAAGACCATCCTCTGCTACATATGCGGCTGAAGTCATGGATCCCTTCCATGTGTACTCTTTGGTTGGTGGTTTAGAACCTGGGAGCTCTGGGGTAATTGGTTGGTTTGTATTGTTTTCCTCCTATGGGGCTGAAAACTCCTCCAGCTCCTTGGATTCTTTCTCTAGCTCCTCCATTATGGACTTTGTGCTCAGTCCAATGGATGTTTGTGAGCATCCACTTCTGTATTAGTCAGGCACTGAAAGAGCCTCTGTATTTTCAGTTTGTCTCTTTAACTTGACTCCTTTCTATCTATCTATCTATCTATCTATCTATCTATCTATCTATCTATCTATCTATCTATCTATCTATCTCTCTCTATCTATCTATTTCATAGAGATTTTTATTTCATGTTCTTTACATTTTCTCTTTTTTATGAAATTATTTTATTAATATTCCAAATGTTGCCCCACTTCCTGGCCCCTCTCACGGAGTTCATTACACCCTTCCCTCTCCCCTTTGTTTCTGAGATTGTGTTCTCCCCAACTCCCATTTCATACCTGCCATCATTCTCTTCCATTAAGGTAATCTAAGGGATTAAGCTACTCCTTTCCCACTGAGGCCAGACAAAGCAGTCCTCTAGTATATATGTGCAGAGGTCTTGGACCAGCCCATGTATGTTCTTTGGTTGGTGGTTTAGTCTCTGGGAGCTCTGATTGGTACAGATTAGTTGATACTGTTGTTCTTTCTATGTTGGTATCCTCTTCAGCTCCTTCAGTCCTGCCCTTAACTCTTCCATAGGGGTCCAGTTAGGACCTCAATCCAACGGTTGGCTGTATCTGCATCTGTGTCAATCAGCTGCTGATAGAGCCTCTAAGAGGACAGCCATGCTAGACTTCTGTCTGCAAGCACATTATGACATCAGTTATAGTGTCAGGGTGTGGTGCCTGCACATGAGATAGATTCCAGGTTGGACCAGTCACTGGATGGCCTTTCCTTTAGATTCTGGTCCATTTTTGTCCCAGCATTTCTTTTAGACAGGGATAATACTTGGTCAAAAAATTTGATATAGTGTTTGTGAACATCTTTTCCCAATCTATTTTGTATTGTTGACAGTGTCCTTTGCCTTACAGAAGCTTTTCATTTTCAAGAGGCCCCATTTGTCAATTGTTCACCTCAGAGCCTAAGCCATGGTGTTCTGTTCACAAAATTTTCCCCTGTACCAATGTGTTTGATGTTATTTCCTCTTCCATTAGATTCAGTGTATCTGGTTTTATGTTGAGACTCTTGATACAGTTGGACTTGAGCTTTGTACAAGTTGCTAAATATGGATCAATTTGTGTTCTTTTACAAATGATTGCCAGTTATACTAGCACCATTTGTTGAAGATGCTTTCTTTTTCCCACTGTATGATTTTGCTCCTTTGTTAAATACTTTGTGTCCATAAATGTGTGAGTTTATTTCTGAGTCTTCAATTCTATTCTGTTGATTGACTTGTCTGTCTCTGTACCAATGACAATGTAGCTCATCTTTGAGTGTGTGGTAGAGTTCTGCACTACAATTATCTGTCCCTGGGTTTTTGTTTGTTTGTTTGGGAGATTTTTAATGACTGTTTCTACTGCCTTAGAGTTTATGGGAGCATTTAAATAGTTTACCTAATCTTCATTTAATATTGGTACATGGTATCTGTCTAGAAAATAATCCCTTTTCTGCACATTTTCCAGTTTTCTTGAGTATAGTTTTTTTATTAGTAAGATCTGGTTATATATTTTTTAATTTCCTCAGTTTCTGTTGTCTCTCAATTTTCTTTTTTCTTTTTCTTTTTCTTTCTTTCTTTTTTTTTGTTTGTTTTTTGAGACAGGGTTTCTCTGTGTAGCCCTGGATGCTCTGGAACTCACTCTGTAGACCAGGCTGGTCTCAAACTCAGAAATTCACCTGCCTCTGCCTCCCAAGTGCTGGGATTAAAGCCATATACCACCACTGCCTGGCTTGTCTCTCCATTTTCATTGCTAATTTTGTTAATTTGGATAATGTCCCTGTGCTCTTCAGTTAGATTGGCTAAGGGTGTAAATATCTTGTTGATATTTTCTCAATCATTGTTTGGTTTTATTTATTCTTTGGATATTATATATTAGATTGGTAATTATAGATGGTTTCTTAGAACCATTTGCTTGTAAAACATTTTTCTAGGCTTTTACTCTGCGGTAGTTACTGTCTTTGTTGCTGAGGTGTGTTTTTTATAGGAAGCAAAATAATGGATCCTGTTTGTATATCCAGCCTTTTAGTCTATGTCTTTTTATTGGGGAATTGAATCTGCTTGGATATTAAATGGATATTAAATACTAATGATTGTCCGTTCATATTTTTTTGTTGTTGTTAGGGGTGGTATTTTGTGTGTGTGTATGTGTGTGTGTGTGTGTGTGTGTGTGTGTGTGTGTATGTGTGTGACTCTATATTTGGTTTTTTTTGTTGTTGTTTTTTTGAGGCAGGATTTTTCTGTATAGCTCTGGCTGTCCTGGAACTCACTCTGTAGGCCAGGCTAGCCTGGAACTCAGAAATCATCCTGCCTCTGCCTCCCAAGTGGTGAGATTAAAGGTTTGTGCCACCACTGCTGGGCTATACTTGGATTTCTTATGAGATGATTAATTTCTAGTGTTTTCTTGGGTACAGTTTCTCTTCTTGTGTTGGAGTTTTTCTTGTAGTATTTCCTGTAGGGCTGGGTTAGTAGAATGATATTGTTTAAATTTGTTTTTCTCATGGTATATCTTGATTTCTTCATCTATGGTCATTGAGAGTTTTGCTTGGTAGAGTAGCCTGGGCTGGCATCTGTGCTCTGTTAGGGTCTGCATATCATCTATCTAGGATCTTCTGGTTTTTAGCATCTCTTTTGAAAAGTCTGGTGTAATTTTGATAGGTTTGCCTTTATCTGTTACTTGGTGCTTTTTTAAAATAAGGTTTATAATATTCCTGTTTATGCTGTGCATATAGTGGCTTTTATTATTACATAGTGGGAGGATATTCTTTTCTGGTCCACTCTATTGTTCGTCTGTAGACTTCCTGTACATTTATGGAAGTTTTTTTTTTCTATGATTTTGTTGAAAATATTTTCTGGCCCTTGGAAATGGGAATCTTGGCCCTATTCTATTCCTATTATTCTTAGGTTTGGTATTTTAATTTGTCCCAAATTTCCTGGATGTTTTGGATTTTTATCTTTATACACTTTCTGTTTTCTTTGACAAGTATATCAGTATCTTCTATGGTATCTTCTACACCTGGAATTCTCTGTTCTACCTCTTGTATTCTGTTTGTGATGGTTGAATCTGTAGCTTTTTTTTTCTTAGATTTTCCATCTCTGACATTGCTACCATTTGTGATGTCTTTATTGTTTCTATTTCCACTTTAAGGTCTTGGATCATTTTGTTCAATTCCTTTACCTGTTTGATTATATTTTCCTGCATTCTTTTAAGGGAATTGTTTGTTTTCTCATTAAGAGTTTCTACCTATTTGTCTTTGTTTTCCCTTATTTCTTTAAGTGGGTTATTTCTATCTTCCTGAAAGGCCTTTATTATCTTCATGAGATGGGATTTTATTCAGAATCTATCTTGCTTTCCATGTGTGTTAGGGCATCTCCAGGGCTTGCTGTGGTAGGAGAACTGGGTTCTGATGGTACCAAAATACATTGGCTCCTGTTGCTTATATTGTTGTGCTTTCCTTGATCTATTTGGTATTTTTTTCTGGTGTTTACTGGTTTAGGTGTTTCAAACCCGAGTTGTCTGTCCTTGGAGGCAGGTAAAGCTGTATGACCTGGGTTAGAGCTGGCTTCTTGAGAGGCAGGCAATACTATCTCTGGCTATGGCAGGCCTCCTGGGTCCTTAGTTAGAGGAACCCTCTTGTGCCCCTATGTCCTGTATTAGGGCAGACCTCCTAGGAGGCAGAGCGGCTTTGCAGTCTGAAGGCAGGCATGTAGATCTGTCCATTGGTTCATGGGGAGGTGCAGATGGGAAGGACAGAGTGGCTCAGGGAGAGCAAGATAGATAGGTTGGAAAAGAGAAGCTAACCTATTTGGTTCAGGAGTCTCAGGTGTGATACAGGTGGAGAGAGAGGCATTGGTACATTGGAGGTTCTCCTGGGTTAGCTGGCTATTCTTGGAAATATGGCTTCACATATACTTTTTTTTAAAACTTTTAATGCATTATGATGAAAAAAGTTACATGATTTCAAGTTATCTGAATTTGTTAACATTTAAAAACATATTTTAATTAAATAGAATTGAATCACATTCTTATTTCCCTTTTGTACCACTGCTCTTCCCAGAGACCCCCCTTCAATACCTACAATACCTTTTTTGTCATATTCCTTAAAATTTATAAAATATTATAACAATAAAAATAAGTATTATAAAAGTTGTTTGATATAAAACAATAATTAATTTAACAGATGTGGAGAGCGGTAAAGCGGGAGAGGCATTCGCCTTGACAAGATGGTGCCTACATTCGCTGTCGACTCCTGGTAAACAACTGTTTGCGCATGTGCATAGAGTGAAAAGGTTCCAAGTCACCACCCATCCTGGGGCGTCACATGGGGTGATGAGCAAACAGCCAATCATGGGCTGACACGCCGCGCTGTGGTGTATATAAGCATTGCCGATTATTGGCTCGGTCCTTTTTTCCTCTTCATGATGCAATAAATGCTTGCTGCAGAAGGATCCTAGTGTCCGCGTGTCTTCTTGCTGGCGAGATGACTGTGCGGGCAACAAACAGACTTATGTAGATGCTCATCTACAGCAATAGTGAAAATACATTTTTCTCAATATAAATTTTAAATAACTCCTAACATATTAACTGAATACTTAAAAATAATACATCACTACTAGTATTTTCTTAAATGAGCATGAATATATAAAATCTTTTTGTTTGTTTTGTATTTAGTAGAGTTTAAAATCTTGGATCTTACTGTGGTAGAAGCCCAAAATAAAAACAGGTTACATTCATTTAAGAAATGGTGTAGGTATTAAGATGGTCTATCCATATAGTCATTTGCTAACTGTTTCAATGAACAATGGTTCTGTTTGGAGAGTGGCACAGATTTTAAGTGGGGGTAAGAATTTGTTTCATTAGCTGTGATAATTCAGAAAAGCATTCATCTCAGAGAAAGAGTAACTTATAAAGTCCTCTTCTTCAAATTTGATACAAGAGTTACAAACGTCAAGCAAAGCATTCAGTCTCACTTTGTTGTTCCCTTACAAGCCACCTCCCTAGTTAATCGTCTATGTTTTCTTTTGGGTATATAAATACTTTTGAAATATATAAGCTGTTCTGAAAACCATAGTATAATGTAAAAACATGAAACAAACAATACTACTAATAGAGAGGCTGACATAGGAGAAGCAAGATTTCAAAACCCTTATGTTGTACACAGCCAGACACTGTCACAAACAAACAAGCTGACAGTGTACATAGATTGTACAATGTTGGACCTATTTTTCCAATTACCAAATTAGAGAGACCATTGGATGACAATCAACAAATTTCCAGTTCCTCATATTATTGGATTTCAACTGATTAAGATATTAATTTTCAAATTAATATATTAAAAAAAGTAATTGTCACTTCCTGTTGCTTTTGTTGTAAGAGGTGGAATTAGGTTTGTGTGGATTTGTTGAAAGATTACCTTCTTGCTTCTCCTAGGGTATAGTTTTTATCCTTATGTTGATGTTTTCCATCTATTATCCTTTGTAGGGCTGGATTTGTGGAAATATATTGTGTAAATTTTGTTTTGTCATGGAGTATCTTGTTTTCTCCATCTATAGTAATTGAGAGTGTTGCTCGGTATAGTAGCCTGGGCTGGCATTTGTGTTCTTGTAGGGTCTGTATGACATCTGCCCAGGATCTTCTAGCTTTCATAGTCTCTGGTGAGAAGTCTGGCATAATTTTGATAGGCCTGCCTTTATGTTACTTGCCTTTTTTCCCTTACTGCTTTTAAAATTCTTTCTTTGTTTAGTGCATTTGGTGTTTTTATTATTATGTGACAGAAGGAATTTCTTTTCTGGTCCAGTCTATTTGGAGTTCTGTAGACTTCTTGTATGTTCATGGGCATCTCTTTCTTTAGGTTAGGGAAGTTTTCTTCTATAATTTTGGTGAAGATATTTACTGGCCCATTACACTGGGAGTCTTCACTCTCTTCTATACCTATTATCCTTAGGTTTGGTCTTCTCATTGCATCCTGGATTTCCTGAATGTTTTGGGTTAGGAGCTTTTTGCTTTTTGCATTTTCTTTGACTTTTGTGTCAATGTTTTCTAAGGTGTCTTCTGCCCCTGAGAGTCTCTCTTCTATCTCTTGTATTCTGTTGGTGATGCTTGCATCTATGACTCCTGACTTCTTTCCTAGGTTTTGTATCTTATTTCCTAGGTTTTGTATCTCTCTTTCTGATTTTTTTATTGTTTCTTTTTCCTTTTTTAGATTCTGGATGGTTTTGCTCATTTCCTTCACCTGTTTGATTGTGTTTGCCTGTAGTTCTTTAAGGAATTTTTGTGTTTCCTCTTTAAGAGCTTCTAGATCTTTACCTGTGTTCTCCTGTATTTCTTTGAGTGTGCTATTTATGTCCTTCTTAAGGTCCTGTATCATCATCATGATAAGTGATTTTAGATCTGAATCTTGCTTTTCCAGTGTGATGGTGTATCCAGGGCTTGCTATGGTGGGAGAATTGGGTACTGATGATGATATGTGACCTTGGTTTGTGTTGTTTATATTCTTATGCTTGCCCCTCGGCATCTGGTTAACTCTAGTGCTACCTGCGCTTGTTAAATCTGACTGGAGCCTATCCTTCCTGTGATCCTGGTTGTGTCAGAACTCCTCAGAGTCAAGCTGTCTCTGTGATCCTGTGATTCTGGGATCCTGTGATCTTGGGCTTGTTAGATCACCTGGGAGTGGGGCTTTCTCTGTGTGTTGTGGGACTGGCTACAGAACTTGCACCCAAGGTCTGCTCTGAACCCCAGCCTAGACAGATCGGAAGCCACATATACTTTTTAAATATTTCTTTCAAATTCATTACCACCTTTTTCAAAGTGTGTGTGTGTGTGTGTGTGTGTGTTTTATACATACTTCTACTAAGTATATAATATTACTTGTATATATGTTTCAAGGCTGTCTATTTGGTATTGGATAAAATATTTAACCAATTGGTATGCTTTTGGGGTAAGATCTTGCTTTCAGAATTCATTTGTGGCTGTTGCTTGAAGTTCTTTGTGTAGGCTTGCTGCCTCATGGAGTTCTCCCATCCACTTTACCTGTGTATTGTTTTTGTCCTTGTTCAGTTAATGTTTAGAGAATAATATTAGCAAAATTTTATGAGTATAGCATCTGACATTTCTAGGAGATACAATCTTACAGCAAATTTCTTGATCCTCTAGCTCTCACAGTCTTGTCCCTTCTTTTGCAATGACATTTGGTCTAAGGGTATGGGAATTATGTTATAGATATGTCCATTAGGACTAGGATTTGCAACTCTGAATTTGATTGGTTATAGTTTTCTATAGTGGCCTCTATCTTTTGCAAAAAGAATTTTCCTTTATAGAGGTGAAAACTGCTCTTATCTGTGGGTATAAGAACAAATATTTAGAATATAATTAGTGACCATGTCACTATTGGGCCAATGTGCATATTTCACAAATAGGCTTGATTTTGTAGCTTGTAGCAGTACTATGTTGACTAAGTGGGTTTTTTAAATGAATGCATGGAGTTGGGAGGAAAAAGTCATGTAGGGCTATTGGAGTATTTGGAAGAAAAAGAGTAGGAAATAGACTTGAATAAAATATATTGTATACATAAACAAAATTCTCAACTATTAAAACACTAAGATGCATAAATCCAATTAAAGTTATATCATCAGCCATTTAAGTCATCTTTACTCATAACAACCAAATGCTAACCTTAGCACCATTATTCTGTAATTGCAGACTAAGAAAACTAATTTGTGATATTCTCATAGTGGCACATTTATCTTCTTTAAATGTGGTTCTATGGGAAGGAGAAATGGCCCAGTAGGTTAAGATCTCACTATGTAAGTAGCAGGCATGAATACTAGAGGTTTGATCCTTAGATTCCACATAAATGGCTAGGTAGACATGGTAGCCTGCATGTGATTCCAGCTCTCTAAAAACAAAAATTCAGGATCCCCCGAGTAAAGTGATTAATGGGACTAGCATTATTGTTGAACTGATTTCAGCTGAGAGTCTCTCTCTCAATTAATAAGGTGGAGAACAATTACAGAAATGTCCTGACATCATCTACCATTGTTCTGTCTCTGTCTCTGTCTCTGTCTCTCTCTCTCTTTCTCTCTCTCTCTCTCACACACACACACCATTGAACTAATTAATACCTGAGAAGAGGAAACTTTCATTAAGAAATTACCATCATCAGACTGGCCTGTAGAAATATCAGTGTGGGTGTTGTCTTGATTGCTAATTGACATAGGAAGACATAGTCCACCTTAGAGTGGTGAGATACTTGACTGTTGGGCTGGAAATATATATGAAAGGTAGCTGAACAAGTGAGGGAGAGAAAGAGAGCAAGCCCATAGCAGATTTTTTCATAGTTGCTCCTTCAGTCCCTGCATCCAGGTTTTTGCTTTGACTCCTCTCTATGATAGATTGTGGCATGGAAGCATAATGGAAGTAAAACTTTTATTTTCTAAGTTTGTTTTGGCCAATATTTTAATAAAGAAACAGAAAAGAATGCTCGAATGTGTGTAAGCTCACTCATATGCAATTTGCATACACAGACATAGGCATTTCATGTACATATATACAAATAAAAAACCAAAAATAAAACAGATAACCCTGACACAATTAACATTGTGGATGCTCCTCTTTCATTGTTGGTCCAGTTCTCCGGGGGGTTCTGGCCAGTTGACACTGTTGCTCCCTCGAATTTCTCAGGAGACAGCCATTTCAGGCTCCCAACAACAAGCACTTCCTGGCATTCACAATAATGTCCAGGCTTGGCGATTGTATGTGGGATGGATCCCCAGATGGAGCAGACTCTGTCTCCGTATTTCCTCCTGTGAGTATTTTGTTCTCCTTTCTAAGAAGGACCAAAGTATCCACACTTTGGTTTTCCTTCTTCTTGAGCTTCATATGGTCTGTGAATTGTATATTGCATATCCTGAATTTTTGGGCTTATATCCACTTATCATTGAGTGCATACCCTGTGTGTTCTTTTGTGACTACGTTATCTCACTCAGGATGATAACCCAAGGTGGGTTAGTAAGAGGGGTGATGTTCTCCTTCTCTGAGGATAATGGAATGGGTGTTGTGATCAGAATGTAAAGTGAATAAATAAATTAATCAATGGAAAAAATAAAATTATTTTCTTAAGGAAAATATTACTGATGCTTTTTCTATGGTATTCTATTCTAATTTTGTTGTTAAATTAATTTAGTGTCATCAATAGACTGAAGCTTAATCCTTTTATCTTCTGGTTTTTAAGAGATAGATCCCTTCCTTCTAATGGAACAAGACATTATGTATAGAAGGTTGTCATTTGGTTGGCAGAGGTAAGGCTAATTCAAAGTGTATAACACCAAAATTTAGACAAATCCTTCAGTTATCATTCTTCTACAGTCTGCATAGGCTCTAGTTTCTTATGGTTCTTGGCCCTTCAGTCTAGATGTTCACTCTCTGTACTTCTTTGCTTTCTTCACATTTTAGAGCAGTGGACTAAGATACAATCGATAAATTCCTTAAAGAGTTACAGGTATCTTTTTTGTAGACTCTTTAATACATGAATAATTTTAGCATTTTTTTAGTGAATATTAATTGTAGAACCATTGTATTTCCTGTAGAGTTTCCATATAAGCTTATAGTTTCATTTAATTTTATATATCTCTTACATTGTCATTGCTTAACTATTGTTCCTCTCCTTAATATCTCCCTTTACATCAGTTGTAGACCTTTTTAAACTTCAAATACTTTTCTTCACCAATTTCCATATATGGGATTTGTGGTGGTTAAATGAAAATGGCCTCCATATGCTAATATATTTAAATACTTGCTTCTGAGGTTTGGGGACTTTGGGGGAAGTATTAGGATGTGTAGCCTTTAAAGATGTGTCTGTGTGGATTGGATTTTGAAGTTTCAAAGGCCCATGTCATTCCCAGTGTGCTTATTCTCTATGGGTTGTGCTTGTGGATGAGATGTAAGATTTTAGCTACTGATCTAACACTATGTTACTCTACTGTCTTGTTCGTTGCCACTATGGTCAAGGACTCATCTTCAGAAACTGTAAGCCCCATTAACTGCTTTCTTCTATAAATTGTGTTGGTTATGGTGTATTATTATAGCAATTTAAAAGTAACCAAGGCAGAATGATATCATCTTTAGCTACTGTGTTAATGATTATTTCTTCAGTTTAAAATATTTTTGATTGTTGGATAAATTTACAAGACAGTACAGAATGCTGCTGTATAACAGGGTGGTCTGCTAATAATTAATTGCCCAAGAAAAGACTTACATCCTAATTTAGAAAAACAGCAAAATCCTAGACATTGATAAACCAAATAGTTAAATAAAAATGGGGTACAGACGTAAACAGATAATTCTCTGTAGTGAACTCTCAAATGACTGGGAAGGACTTACATATATGTTCAATTTCCTTAGCGATCATGTGCAGGGTCTTTGGCATGAATAGGGGTTCTGAGAGAAGGAAGTATCAAAAAGAATGACTGAAAGCTAAATTGTGTATCCAAGCTGTTGACCTGTGCTTTTCTTGATACAGCTTTATGAGTTAGCTTTTCTCTATGTTCTGCTTTCTCTCTGAAGATTTCTCTGCTTATATTCTACTTGTTGGCTATTTTAAGAGATCTCTCTGCCCATGTTCTGCTTGCTTATAAGTGTGTGTGCATGTGTGTGTGTGTGTGTGTGTGTCTGTCTGTCTATTTGTCTCTGTGACTGTGTGTGTGACTGTGTCTATGTCTGGCAGTTCTCTAAGCAGTCATTTTTTAATCTCCTGCAGAAGAAAGGTCCAGTCTTTTATTTTTCATCTCAATCCAATCATTCACTCCAGTTCTTAAGAGATAGCAAGTATACATTTTTTTCTTAACATTAGAAAAGAATTCAGGGATATGTTTGTTAAGCACCAGCCATAAGCTAGTTAGGTGGGACCCTGCATGTAAATTACCATTTCTACCATACTTGGTCCTTGCTCCACCCTAGGCTGAACTTGAACTCAGGAATCTACCTTCCTTTGTATCTGTCTGACAAGGTGGCTTATAGTGTAGTTGTCTTTGCTCCTTTAGATTCATAAATCCCTCACAATTCATATATATAACTCATGTATTTAGAGCTCTTTCCCATAGCCATAATGGCTGTCCTGAATTTCCTAGCATTTACCATTTTGTTACACCTTCACCTCCTGCACTCATATTATCAGATTTTCATGGAGTCACTAATGTTAATGGAGAGGACTTTCCTTGGAGGAATGTGAAATAGGTACATTGTTTTACTAACAAGTCTAATGAGTGTAAAGGTCTGGAAATCACTGAAGGAAGACACCAGACTCAGATACTATGCAAAAACAAAGACTGTTTATTCTGCAGAAGCAACCAGCATGTGTGGGTTAACCATTCTCTAAAGTGGTGACCCCAGACAAAGGCATACATGCTTTCTTATAGGGAACAGGGGGAACTCTCTAGAAGAATTAGGTAATCTAAAATTTCATTGGTGGGTGTTAGCAGGTCATAAGTGGTCAGTGGTTTGCATTCGTATGTCATGAATGTTCAATCATGTGATGAAATAAGGCTTCCCAGCCCAGGTGGCCCATTGTGAGATAAGATATTTCCCTATTTTTGTGATTATCCCAGGCTATTCTTTGGGAGAGTATTTTATGATCTTGTTTTGGATTATATGTTCTGTTTTTATGACTTAGTTTCTGGGACTTATTCATAAAGCTGATGCCTTATGGACTTTTGTGAAATCAGACTTGGAGAAAAAATGGAGAAAGGGTTGCTATTTCATGCCCACTGCAGACATCAATACCTATGGATGCTCACACTGGGTCCTTGTCCCAGGGGCAGGAACCATGTCACTCTGTTCCCAACAGGACCACTCCAGGCTCAGCAATTAGGAAAGTACAAATCAAAACCATTTTGATATTACATCTTATACATGTCAAAATAGCTAAAATCAATTAAACAAATGACAACTTATACTGGTGGGAAAGGGAATATAAACTTGTATAGCCACTATGGAAATCAATATTCAGTTCTTCAGAATGACCTCAAGACTTGCTATACCATACTTGGGCATAAACTTAAAAGACCCTCCACCACTCCCTAAGGACACTTGCTCAATTGTGTTCATACTGGCTTTAGTCATAATAATGAGAAACAAGAAATTACCTAGATGTACCTCAATTAAAGAGTGGATAAGCAAACATAATACATTTACACAGTCAGGAGTTTTCAGCTGTTAAACTGGTCTAACTTGAGGCCTATGCTATGAGAGGAGGCCTGTTCCTGACACTGTTGGATGGCCAAGATCCAGAATCTGAAGGCCCAGAGACCTAGGGTTAAAACAAACACTTCACACCAAAAGAAGAAGAAGAAGAAGGAGAAGAAGGAGAAGAAGGAGAAGGAGAAGGAGAAGGAGAAGGAGGAGAAGGAGAAGGAGAAGAAGAAAAAGAAGAAGAAGAAGAAGAAATAATGAGAAATACTTCCTCATGATACACTGCTATATTTATAAATTGGTGCCTAGGTCAATTGTTATCAGAAACACTTCCTCTAGCACCTGACAGGAACAGATGCAGTGGATCCTCAATGCTTTCTTGCCACAGACTGGGATTTCTTATGGGGTCCCTTGTTCCACAGGACGATGGGTTCTGTCCAGGTGTGCACGGGATTCGGCTTTGACAAACAGACTAGACACGAGTGGTGTAAGGTCTGAGTGTATTTCTTTAAAAATGACATGAGGCTTTTACAATCATTGTAAAAGAGAGAAATGAAAAATCTGGCAGCTCAGTAGTCGAGCTACATCCAAGGCCATCTAAAACACACTGGATCTAAAACATCAGCCATCTCCTTTGGACTGGCGCAGCACCCCCAGGCTCTGAGCACGCTTGGGCCGCATGGGCTGGGCAGGAGGGTAGAGGCTCGAATCTTGAATCTTCAATACTGAATGCTCGAATCTTGAATGCTCAATCTCTTGAATCTCGACTGGTGCTGCACCTCCCAGGCCTAAACACTCTGGGCCTGGGGTTGGTGGCTACGGACTGCATGAATCTAAGCCCTAGTCCACCTAAGTTCTGGTTCTAGTCTGAGTGCGAGCAACTCCAAATGCTGAATGTAGACTCTAGAATGCTGAATGCTGCTGAATGCTCTCTGCTATCTCTCTTTCTGTAAGCTTTAATGCCCTACCCACAATGCTGGAGGCAATTAGGTTGGATGGCTTAACATTCCAAGCCAGGGTTTGACTAGGACATTGGAACATTGGTGAAGGTCAAAGAGCATTGTCCGAATTTTCTCTTACTAGTTGTAAAGAAATGATATCTTGGTGAGCCCCTAGCACACAAGTATGAGGACATATCTGGGCTTCCTCTGAGTTTGGGGTGCCAGGTGACAATGCAGAGGCAGGAGACTGACATTCCTTGAAGTGTACGCCTCAAATACTGCTGTCATACAAAGTGTGTGTGGCACTTTCTTTTATAAATTGTGTTGGTCATGGTATAAATATCCGGTGCAGCTTGAAGAACCAGTAGAGTAGGAGGAAGGAGGAATGTAGGAGCCAGAGGGATCTAGGATACCACACAAACATAACCTACAGAATCAACTAAGCAGAACACAACCAGGTCCTCTGTGCATGTTGTAGCTGTTAGCCTGGTGTATTCCTGGGACCCTTAACAGTAGGAGTGGATACATTTCTAACTCTTGTTTGCCTGCTCCATTGCCTGGTCCAGATTTAATGTTGTGAGAATTTTTGATTTGTCTCATTGTATTTTGTTTTGCCATGTTTGTTTGATGTCTCTTGGAACCCTGCTTTTTTCTCAAGGGAGCCAGGGGAAGAGTGATGAGATGAAGGATGACTGGGAGGAGTGCCGGGTGGGGAAACCATGCTTAAGATGTATTGTATGAGAGAAGAATCTATGATTGTTTTTCTTTTCATATATTCTTCTCTCTACATTCCCTGATTTTCAAGAGATGGGACCCATATGGAGCCTCCAGCATAGACGCTGCATAAACTCTAGGTGTGTCTTTGTATCTCTTCCCAAAAGGTGTTGGAGGAAGTTTTCTGATAATTCCTGGAGAAAGGACAGATCTAGGAGTACTGCTGAATGTCATTAGGAATAATTTAATTGATATTTTTCCCCTGTAGCATTTGGTTCTATACTAGGTCTCTGGGCTATTTAGTCTCTGGTTACTGACCACACAGACAATGTCAGGTATGGGGTTCCTCTCATGCAGCAGACCGCAAATTAAGTCAAACATTCTTTGACCACTCCCACAAATTCTGAGGTACCATTGCAGAAGCACATCTTGCAGGCAGGACAAATTGTAGGTTTTGTGACCGGATTCATGTTCATGGTTATTTTTTGGTAAACTGCTGAGTAACTTCCTGTACCAAAAAAACAGAACTAAGTGATGAAAGGTCTGTGCAGATACCAACTTGACCTCTGTATATTCAGTGTTCAATGACCTGTGTAAATGTGTCTTCAACAGTAGGCCTCCATTGTCTGTGTGTAGAGGTCAATTTTTGGTCATATCATCAGCCAGGGTTGTTTGGGGATTTTTACTGTACCCATTTGGTCAACACCACAACCAAATACAGCATAGTCCTTCAACTGAAAGCCTTGTTTGGCTACAAGAGATGAGCATTTCAGATTCCATATCCTCCATTACAAGGAGTCCTCACTAGTATCACCTTTTTAAAATTCATTATTTCAAGTTTTTGCCTAACATATTATTTATCCTAGGAATTTTCTGACGGGATTAAGGATTTTACTGCTTTCTGGGCAAATCTTCATTTCATAACTGTTACACTTCTGAGAGTATATTTTGTCCACAAACAAAATATACTTTATTTCTTTATTTCTTATTTATCTACTAAGCATTCTGTTCATTCAATAGCATGGAATTTTAAGGTCTCCAACAATGATTATGAATCTTTTATGGCTTTCATCTATTTTGACTCTAATTTTTTCATAAGTGAAGATACTGTTCTTCAGGGTCTGTATTCTTGTGTCATCTTGGTGAGTAGATCTGTCTATAAATAGATTTTTATTTTTTCTTGAATAATACTTGATTCCCTATGCATTTTGTGTAATGTTAGAACATAAAATATAGCACAAATCCCTTTCTCATTTTCACTTCCATGAGATACAGTCACATTTCCTTACAGTCATATTTGAATTGTGTCTTTCATTCTAAGTAGGTATTTTGTAGTCATTATGAAATTTAAGCATTTTTGTTTTGCATATTTTCAATCCTTCCTTTAATGGCTAAACACTTATACAAATTGTACACTGTCATTTTCAAGTTGGTTGTTTCATTCATCTTGTGCATTTTCCCACAAATTTTAGAACAGAGTGTGTTTTGAGTTTGTTTGAATTTTTGCAGCTATGCACTTATTGAGTCACACCCCATTTACATACTCATCTTCTTGTTAATATCCATTACTGCATTCCAGTATGACAGAAGAAAAAAAAAAGTATGTAGTTGTGTATTATTTTGTGTGCGTGTATGTGTGTTTGTGTTTCCCTCCATATGTATGCTTCTTGGCTTTTATTTGCTTTTCAAAGGGAAAGGTTTATTCATTTAAAAATTCACATTTGGGGACATATTTAAAAACTCTTTGTGATCATGTGTAATTAAAAGTATGAATTTATCTCTGTTAGTAAAATTGATTCCCAGGATTGAAATGTAATCATAATATATTTGGGTATTAAAAGTATTTTTTATTAGGAAGGAGAATTTTAGGATGAAGGAATGGTGCTAGCATTAAGTTGTGTAAAGGGACAAATTAATTGTCCAAGTGAGGTGGGCCAATAAGAACAAGGGTGTAAAAATACCACACAAATGCACATTACATTGCACATTGATTTAAAACACACATTAAAACTATTTGCTGAGGTGACTTCTTGAATTATGTTTTAGAATGACCAGAAGATGGCTATAAAGGTATAAGAAGCCTAGAGCATATCAAATAAATGGAACCAGAAAAGAAAATATCACATCACATAATAATCAAAACATTAATGCACAGAACAAAGAAAGAATATTAAAAGCTGAAAGGGAAAAAGGCCAAGTAACATACAAAGGTAGACCTATTAGAATTATATCAGGCTTCTCAAAAGATACTGTGAAAGCCAGAAGATACTGGTCAGATGTTATGAAAATGGAGAGGAGCCTGAGGAAAAGAAGGTCCAGTGACAGGCCCAAAGTGGGATCCAGCTCAATGGGAGGTCCCAAGGCCTGACACTATTACTGAGGCTATGGAGGGGCCACAAAAAGGGACCTATCATGACTTCCCTCTGAAAGACCCAACAAGCACCTAAAAGAGTCAGACACAGATATTTGCACCCAACCAATGGACAGAAGCAGCTGATATGAGGCCCCCAACACACATATAGTAGAGGTCTTTCAGGTCTGTGTTCATTTAGAGATGATGCACCTAACTCTCAAGAGACTGTAAGCCCCAGGAAATTTAGAGATCAGTTGGGGTGGGGACCTCCACATGGAGACATGGGGTTGGAGAGGAGGTATGGGATGTGAAACAGTTGGTGGGTGGATGGGGTAAAATATATGGAGTGTAAAATTTAATTAATTAATTAATTAATTAAAAGAAGAAAAGAAAAAAGTAAGATCAAAAGAATAGATACAATTTTTAGATTATGAAACAAATTCATAACATATAATGCAATGGATGTGTACATGTGTTTCCCATGGGTTATTTAATCGCTCCCTCCATGCAATGTAGGGAGGAACTTGCAAGTAGATTGCTGGAGAAATCTCTAGAGCATGCTTAGTCTTTATAATTTGCTACAGATCTCCACAAAGTAGACTCTAAAACTCAAATACAACTTTATAACACCATCTTTGAAGAAACAAACTTCAATTCATCAATTTTTTTAGTTTAGAAGTATTAAATAACCATAAGACAATCTGATCAGAGGATTAGCTAAGAGCCTGAAACATGGTGAGTGGAATATTCAAAGATAAACATTACACCAATATACTTTTAAATTGTTAGTTTCTTAAGGTTTTCAGTAATGTCTCTTATTCAGTTTTCACAGTTAGATTCTGAAAAATATGTGGGAGATATGAGATTACCTTTGGAAAAGAAGTAAATAATTGTCAACTTAGACACTGATCCATGTTAACATTCATTTTTCTCCTTTTTCTGCACAGAGATCTTCAAATCACTTGAATACTACTTGAGAGAGTTTGTGTCTATAATCACACTTCAGTCACATTCCATTGCTGTTGTAATATTAGACTGACTGACTGACTTGGAAGACTTAATTATTTGCTTCAATCTGACTGGTAAGAATGACTATACAGTAAGAAATGTAATTTATCACAAGCTAGGTGAAGATGTATCCACTTGACTTATTGGAAAGTGAAAATATTTTTAATAGTTACCAAAATCTAAGTTCTAAGGGAGTTATAAATATAAACATTTTCACCATCATTAATTTATGGATTATTGTCATGTGATATGAAAAAGTACAATTAAGAACTTGGCAGAATGACTCTGGCAGATTTGTTGATGTTATATATTTAAAGCTTGTTCATATATCATAGAAGGTAAAAAATAAACAGTCAACAAAAAACATGCTAATAAGAAAGGGTAACTATTTTTAAATTATAAAATTACTCAAAGTAAATAACATACTGATATTTTGCTTTATCTTTTTCTTTAAACTCATATTAAGAAAAGACAATAAATGCAATTTGTTTAAATCAGTCCTTTATAGATGACAGATACAAAACAGTCAAACTTCACTGAGTTCAGAAAAGAGATGGTAGATATGTTTTTGTCAGATATTATTATCTAATTATTAAATTCCTCAGGAATTGGTTAAGACAAGGACAAAAACTTCTTTTTTTATTTAAAAAATTTCATACAATATATTTTGATCATATTTTTTCCTCTCCCCTAATGCCTCCATATCATTGCAACCCACTGAAAATTATGTGTTCTCCCTCAACATTACACACATACACATGCATACACACACACACACACACACACACACACATACACACACACACACACAAATACAAAATTGACCAGCCAAAACAACTAATAAGACAAAAAACCTCCAAATTTCAAAACTGAGCAGAAGGTCTGTTAAAAACTTGGAGCTGGTTTTATTTAGGCCAATTATTCCTGGGTATGGGACCTGCTCTGCTGTGTGTTTGAGATAGTCAGTGAAACTACATTGGAGAAAAGTGTTTCCCCTTTGTCATAGTGTATCTAGTGTAGATAGCTTCTGGTTTAGGGGTAGTAGCCTGTGTCCACTACCTCTCTCAGTGTCACGGCCCCATACGGCTTGAAGGATGACATATTGCAATAGTTTCTGTAAGTTCATATTTATATCAGTTCTTTATTAATCTAGAAGACACTGTTTCCTTGGAGTCTTCTCTTAAAAATTTTCCACTTTCTTTTTCCACAGAGTGCTCTGAAACTTGTAGGATGGCATTGGTGAAATACAATGTATTTAGGACAAGGTACTTCAAAGTCCCTCATTCTGCACATTAATAAATATCACTTTTAAATTGCATGCATCACTTATCAAAATATTTCAAATTTATTATCATCTGACATTATATGTAGTAAATATATGAAATTTACATCAAAGTCCAGGCTATTGTAAGGAATTTTTTCAAACAAGATTTTACTGCAATTATTATATAGATCTTTTGATTATACTTCTTAATATCTGGGTCATTATTATAATATTTATTTCTTTATCATTACTACAGAGTATCACATTGCTTATAAAAATGACACTGGTGAAAAACTGGACAGATGTGACACAGTTCATTCTGCTGGGACTCACTGATGATCCAGGCTTGCAGCTTCCCCTCTTCATCATCTTCCTCCTCATCTACATCACAACCCTGGTAGGGAACCTGGGGATGATTCTGCTGATTCTCTTGGACTCTCGGCTCCACACCCCCATGTACTTTTTTCTTGGTAACTTGTCCCTGGTGGACATTTGTTACTCTTCAGCTGTCACTCCTAAAGTCATAGCTGGGCTGCTAATCGGAGACAAGATCATATCGTACAATGATTGTGCTGCTCAGATGTTCTTTTTTGCAGCCTTTGCTACTGTTGAAAATTACCTGTTGGCCTCAATGGCGTATGATCGCCATGCAGCAGTGTGTAAACCCCTACACTATACCACCACAATGACTCCAAATGTGTGTATGAGTCTGATCATAGGGTGCTATGCTCTTAGTTTCCTGAATGTCTCAGTTTACCTTGGAGATATATTCAGCCTTTCTTTCTGTAAGTCTAATGTGGTCCATCATTTTTTCTGTGATATGCCAGCAATCATGGCTCTCTCCTGCTCTGATAAACATGTTAATGAGCTAGTACTTATTTATCTAGCCAGTTTCAATATCTTCATTGCTTTCATAATGATATTAGTATCTTACATTATAATTTTTATCACAATCTTAAACATGCGCTCAGGAGCAGGATTTCAGAAGGCTCTTTCCACCTGTCTTTCCCACTTAACTGCTGTTTTTATTTTCTATGGAACTATAATCTTCATGTATTTGCAGCCCAGCTCTAGACATGCGATGGACAGTGACAAAATTGTATCTGTCTTCTACACAATGGTCATTCCCATGCTAAACCCTTTAGTTTACAGCATGAGGAACAAAGAGGTCAAGAGTGCATTCATGAAAGTGGTTCTGAAAGAAAAATAATCACTTTAAATATTTTGTGATGTAATATTAAAACTCTTATGACATCTTCTGTATATAGTAGTTCACATTTTAAGATTATTCTGGCTCAAGATCTGAGTGCATATTCTTGCCTCTGCATATCATTTTGTCCTTGAAATGGAGGAACATTTAGAAGTAAAATATCAGAATAAATTTTTTGAGGTTTTTATTTGATTTTTTTTCAGAATGTTTTCACCATTATTGATATATTAAATTATTTTATTTTAATTTTCTTTTTCTGGTATCTTGTGATAGTTATTCATCATTTTCATCCTGACTGAATTTTTTTTAGTACTCGTTGAAGTACACCTCTGTGGATTTTCACTTTGGTGCAACTATGTTTGTTGTACTTTGTTTCACCAGCTTGAAGAGTCTCTTGAATATAATCAGCTTATTTTGTCCTTTATACTAAGATATTACTATGGACTATGTATTGGGAGAATTTACCATTAACGTTGTCTATCCCTAGGATTATGCTTATTTGAATTTTTTATTGTTACCTTCTTAATTTCTATATTTGTTTTCTCTTTTTCTGAAGTTTGTTTTGTCAGTATGTATATATTCATTAATTTACAATTTTGCTGTTATCTAACATACTGATATGTAGGCTATTTAGAATATTCTGTTATAGAGACAACTGTGGCTCTGGACTTTACTCAGAATTATAAATGTCAGATCATTTGATAAATGGTCTCAGATAATAAGTGAAGAATATATTACCTCCACAAGCCTAAAAGGAGAAATAGGTGTTGTGAATCTTTTTGTTTTATAAGAAAGGCCTAATGAAACAATTTATCTCTATCTTAGAAGAGCTGTGTCAACATGTCCCATACTATTGTATTTCAAGAACATTCATTGAGATAGAAACTACTTGATTTATCTTGATTAGGCTTTTGATAAACTGTCCTTATATGCTTTACTTGTAAGTCTACTGATGTTTCTACATCTTGATCACTAAGTTGATTTAACAAGATATTCTTGATATAGTTAGAGGGTTTGTATAAAATTTTGTACATGGGAAAAGTCTTAAATTCCCTGAGACATACTGACCCCAGCCTAAATGTGATACTGCAGCTAAACAGAATACTGTGGGGATACTTCCAAGAGAAATCAAAATAATTTCACATAGTGTTCATTGAAAAATATGAAAAAATTATTTGTTATGAATATATCTATAAACTAAGTATCAAAAGTATATTGATTTCCAGAGCTCACACAGTAGCTCTAATTTAAGTCAACAGTTGATTAAGCAAACAGTAATTCTCTGTTAAATTCCAAGAGTGATTGCATTTATACAAAGGCTTAGAAGATGATCTAAATAGTACCCAGCAAGATTGCATATCCATTCATCTTTTAGTATCGCACTTGCGACTAACTTTTGCAAACTTCTAAATTTATTTTGCCTTATTAGTTACTAGGTAAAGGCAGTTCTAGTGACTTCTCCTAGGCCTTTACTACAATTTTCTAATAACTATTGAAAGTCCATTTGTACAAGTTAATTGTGCTATCTGTTAAGTGCAACCTTTCAGAATATGGACTCTGGAACATAGAAAATTACCATAGGATCAGTTGGTGTCAGTCTGAGTTCATCTAAGCAGGAAAACCCAGGACAATTTTACCATTGTCACACACCCTCTATAAAAGTTACACTTAACTGGTGAAACACAATGAAAATTTTATTCTAAATTAGTCTCAATTGAGAGAAGCGACCAGTAATTTGTCCAAATTTATGTTATCTCTTTTATTTATTTCACAAATACCATAAAAATTTTGCAAGAGTTCTAGGAAAATGGCTCCTAAAATATTTTTGACAGTGTATATGAGCCTCAGGCATATACAGTGCTCCCATAATTCTGTAAGGAATATATACTATTGCACTGTATGATTCGTATCTATGCTGCTCACTTGACCTAGAATGTTTTATAATAGTCTTCTAATAAAAGTGTAGTAAGACTTCCTTCCCATTTGGTTTCAGGGACATCATGTTCTGCTAGTCAATGTTATAGTAGTTCACATGCCAAACATACTATTCTGACTACTACTTTTAATAATCTCTCAATTATGGAAATTTTACTCATTCTATTATTTGAAGTGAAGGTTTGTATCTGATCTCTATCATGTAAAAAATGGATCAATTTCAAAATTTTTACTTTTCTTTATTGTCTTCAACTATCAATTATATTTTGAACATCAAAGAAGTATAATAACAGAGCTTATAAATTTTCTTTTATTTAAAATATTTTATAGAATATACTAACCTCCCTCAATACCCCCCAGTCTCTCCTCACCTCCCCTTCCATCAAAATCCACACCCTTTGTGTCTTTGAGGAATAATGTAATAATAATAATAATAATAATAATAATAATAATAATAAATACCTTAAGATACACCCCATAGACCCAAAAAAGTTAAACAAAAAGGAAGGCCCAAAAAAGGATGCTTGAATTCCACTTAGAAGGGGGAACAAAATAGTCATGGGAGGCCGAGGGAGGGAGAATGGGAGACAGGAGGGAAAGGAGAACAGAGAGACAGGATCAGGTATAGAGAGAGACAAGAGAAAGGCCCAGAGGACAAGGAGTATGAACGGAAATATGCAGCTGCCAGGTGGTGAGGTTTGGGAGGAAACTCTAGGAAGTCACAGAGACCTGGGATTGGGGGCCTCGGAGGAGTGAATGTGGGTGTCCTTAGGTGAAATGCCTAACAGTGAGGACATGTAACCTGAAGAGGCTACCTTCTATAGCCAAGCAGGGCTCCCATTCAATGGATAAGAGCATCAACCTACCCATAAAACTTTCAACCCAAAATTCGTGTCTAGAAATTACAAGGACAAAGATGCAACAGAGAGTCAAGGAATGGCCAGCCAATAACTGGCCCAACTTGAAAGTCATCCCATGGACAGTCACCAGTTTTTGACACTATTAATAGTACTCTGTTATGTTTGTAGACAGGAGTCTAGCATAGCTGTCCTCTAAGAGGCTGTACTCAACAGCTGACTAAGACTAATACCCACCATCAAACATTGGAGAGAGTTTGGGGACACTGTAGAAATATTAAGAGAAGGATTGAAGGCCCTGTAGGGGATGGCAACCCCACAGGAATACCAACAGTGTCTTCTAATCTGGAGCTCCCAGAGACTGAGCTACCAATAAAACAGCACACAGGAATTGGTCCTTGGCTCCCAGCACATATGTAGAGGGCTGCCTTGCTAGGCTTCACTGGGAGGTGATGCACCTAATCCTGAAGAAACTTGATGCACCAAGGTGCAGGATTCCAAGGGGGCACCTTCTCAGAGGCAAAATGGAGGGAGAACCAAGAAGGGCATCATTTGGGATGTAAATAAATAAATAAATAAATAAGGAAAATATGCAACACAAACAAGCATGGCAGAATAAGATAAAATAAGCAAACAGAAAAAGATCCAAGGAAAGAGGAAAACACACACATATATATCCAAAGATCAATTCAATAAGAACACAAACTTGGAAACCACAATATGTATGCAAATGAATGCAAGGTTAAAAAAATGTCCGGACACAATATGAGATAAAGATTCCATTGAAACATCTTGACTAGGAGAGTGTTTTTCAATGTTTGTCACATTGTGCACACTGTCTATATTTGGGTCTCTGTATTTGTTCTCATCTGCTGCAGGGGGAAACATATCTGATGATGGATGCCAAGACAAAGATGTATGAATATAGTAGAACGACTTTAGGAGTCTATTTATTAGTATGGTACTTAGCATAACAGTAGAATTTTGTTTTTCTGTAAGTCCCAAGCCTGCCCAATATCAGGTTCCTGTCCACAAGCAGTGTTGTGTATGGGTTCCATCTCATGGAGCAGGTCTTAAATCAAATGTCAGATACTAGTTATTCAACAACTTCTGTGCCACTCTTACACCAGTATATCTTGCAAGCAGCTCATTTATTGTAGATCTAAGGAGTTGCAGCTGTGTTTGTATTCTCCTTTGGGATTGTTCATTCTACCCTCTAGTATTGTGTATAATAGTATGTAGTAGTGAAGTCTCTAGGTAGCTACTAACTGTACATTTCTGAGTTCAGGGAGTTGTGTAAATGTCTTTGGTAACAGGGGTCTTATCATCAGTTTGTGAAATGCAGCCTTGGCAGTAGCCTAGGTTGTTTGAGGTTTTCCCAAGGAACCCTTTGTTTCACAACTCAATTATATGTAACTCATTCCCAGTCCTGGAAGCTTTATTTGGTAACAAAAGATGTCCAGTTGGAGTTTTGTTTCCCTTGTTAGTTGATAATTTCATTTATATAACCTTCATATATGAATATACTATAGGAAACTTCTACTGCATTAGATTTCTGTATAAGTACTCAAATGGTTTTAGTTGTCTCTTCCTGAAGTCTCTCCTTTTCCCTCTGTTCCCTTCCCCTTCCTTTTATCCTCTTTTCCAATCTGTGTACTTCCCAAACTCCCATAACTTTTTATTCTATTTCTCCTTCTTAGAGAAAGCCATGGTTACTCCATAGCCTATATTACTCTAACCTCTTGGGATTCCTCTCCAAATCATATATTCCTAGAATTGTGATATAGATATGTCCTGTTCATGGTGGATCGTTAGCTTAGGGTAATCCATGTAATCTTTTATTCCAACTTTTTAAGAATTGGAATAGCTTTTTAAAGCCAAAATGTTGCTGGAGATTTAAGTATGCAAGTTGCAGGACACCTTAATGGGTCAAGCTTAAGGCAAAGAAATTTCTACTACAAATATTTATATTTCTATAAGCTAAAATTTTATGCAGAATATCTCTTCATTGGAATGATTTTGCAATATTAGCCTGTTTCAATTATATATTGCCTAGATTATTATTCCACACCTATATTTGCCATTATTTTTGATATTTTCCAGATTTCTTGACATTAACTTTGAAAATTAGGGAGTTCTTTGAAAGAATCTCATTTTGCTTCCTGTGTCACACACTGCATAGTTATCTCTTGGGACTTGATTTGTACAACTACACTCCTTCCGTTCTCCTGCCAGTTTCCTCCTAAGTGCTGACTATATTTAAGGTCATAGATTTAAGCTTGAATGTTAAATTATAATGCCTGTACTTCTTTTTTATTTTTCCCACTTTTTATTAGATGTTTTCTTTATTTACATTGCAAATTTTATCCCCTCCAAAATACCCCCAATCCCATCTCCCTTCTCTCAGTTCACTAACCCACCTGCTTCCACTGCCATGTCTGGCATTCCTCTACATTGGAGCATCAAGCACAAGACCAAAGGTCTCTCCTCTCATTGATGTCCTCCTACAAGGCCATCCTCTGATACATAAGTGGCTGGAGCCATGGGTCCCTCTATGTGCACTCTTTGGTTGATGGTTTAGACCCTGGAAGCTCTGGGGGTACTTGTTGGTTCACATTGTTGTTCCTCAACAAAAACATCCAGGATATATTTTATTTTTTATTGGTTATTTTATTTATTTATATTTCAAATGTTGTCATCCTTCCTGGTTTGCATTCTGTATGACCCCATTCCCTTGAATTATTTTTAAGAATGTTATATATTCTTCTGTCCTGGGACATCTAGGTTGTTTCCAGCTTCTGACTATCACAATTAAGGCCTGCTATGAACATAGTAGAACATGTGTCCCTGTGGTATGGTAGGACAACTTTTAGTTATTTTCCAAAAAGTGGTATAGCTGGATCTTCAGGTAGATCTCTTTCCAATTTTCTGAAGAACCTCCAGATTGATTTTCAGAGTGGTTGCCCTAGTTTGCAATCCCACCAACAATGGTGGACTGTACCTCTTTCTCCACAGCCTCTCCAACATGTGTTGTCACCTGCTGTTTTGATCTTAGCCATTCTAATTGGTGCAAGGTGGAATTTCAGGGTTGTTTTGATTTGCATTTGTCTGATCACTAAGGACTTAGAACATTTCTTTAAGTGCTTCTAAGCCAATTGAGATTTCTCAGTTGTGAATTCTCAGTTTAGTTTCATACCCCATTTTTTGGTTGAGTTGTTTGGATTTTTCATGAGTAACTTCTTGAGTTCTTTATATATTTTAGATATTAGTCTTCTATTGGATGTACAGTTAGTGAAGATTTTTTCCCAATCTGTAGGGTCCTTTGCCTTATAGAAGCTTTCCAGTTTCCTGAGGCCCATTTATGAATACTTGATCTTAGAGTATGAAGAGTGGATATAGAAAATCTGAAATCTGATTCATGGTATGTACTCACTAATAAGTGGATATTAGCCAAAAATTACAGAGTACCCAAGACACTGTCCACAGAACTCAAAAAGGTCAACAGGCTGAAGTGCCCAAGTGAGGACACCTCAGTCCCACTTGGGAGAGAGAAGAAAACAATCACAAGTGGGGATGGAAGGAGAGATCTGGGAGGGAAAGTGGACAAGGGGACAATTGGGGAGTAGAGGGGAACCTGACCTGGTATTGTGTGAAGGAAAAGGACTGAAGGCCTGAGGGCCAAGCAGAAAGATGGAAACAGGCAACCTCTGGAAATAGCAGTTTGGGGGGACTCTCCAGAATGCACCAGAGACCTGGGAGGTGAGAAAATCTCAGGACTCAAATGGAGGGATCTTAGATGAAATGCTGGACAGTTGGGAGAAGGAACTTATAGAGCAGACCTTCAGCAGGAAGAGAGAACATAAAGTGAGGGATGGGCTTGCCATCCCACAGTCATATCTCTGACCCATAATTGTTCCTGTCTGAAAGGCTTACAGGGATGATAATGGAGAGGAACCTGAGGAAAAGAAGGTCCAGTGATAGGCCCAACTTGGGATCCAGCTCAAGGGGAGGTCCCAAGGCCTGACACTGAGGCTATGGAGCACTCACAAAAAGGGACCTATAATGACTGCCCTCTGAGAGATTCAACAAGTAGCTGAAAGAGTCAGATGCAAAGATTTTCACTCAACCAATGGACAGAAGCATGTGACTCCTGTTGTTGAATTTAGTAATGCTGAAAGAAGCTGGGGAGAAGGGTGATCCTGCAGGAGGACCAGTAATCTCAATTAATCTGGACCCCTGAGATCTCTCAAACATTGGACCACCAAACAGACAGCATACACCAGCTTATATGAGGCCCCTAACACACATACAGTAGAGGTCTTCCTGGTCTGTGTTTATTCAGAGATGATGCACCTAACCCTCAAGAGACTGTAGGCCCCAGGGAATTTAGAGGTCATGTAGGGTGGGGAATGGGGCATCCATGTGGAGACAGGGTGGGGTGGGGTGGGCAAGAAGTGTGGGATGTGAAATAGTCTGAGGGTGAATGGGGGGATAAAATACAGAGGGTAAGAAAAATATTCAGTATTGCAAGAAAGAATGTTATACATTATTATTAATTTAATCACTATGTTGTACAATAGATTACTTGAACTTATTTCTACTATTTAACTGAAGGTTTATATCTTTTTTGAAAGTTTTAAACTATTTCTTTAATTTTTGAAATTACAATACAATGTTTTGATTAGCATGTCATTGTTCCCCTGACCTCTGCTACTATGAGTCCTTCGGTTTCTTTAATGTGTCTATTCAGTCTATATTCTCCTTACATCTCTTATTTCTATTCTCATTTACCATCTTGCATTTTTTTGTTTTCTTTTCTCATATCTTCATGTCTGTTGCTGATACTCACATTCCTTTTCATGATTTCTCAAATAGAAAGCTCACATAGGCTTTTTAGAAGCATGGGATTTTAGAAAGAATGTTTAAGGGAATGTACCATTGTTTTTTTAAAGTCTATCATTTGCATAAATAATTTTTCCTGTAAACACAGACAAGTACTTCTAATGTTACAGATAGGTACATATGCATACTCACTTTGTTATATCTATACATCATCCTCTTGGAATGCCATCTGCTGTCTGAGTAAAATAAAAGACTGTTTTGTTTTCACTTGGAAATGTTTTGATATGACAGGCCTTGGGATTTTGTTACCTTCTTAGAAATTTTTCCATAACCTTAGCCCCTCCATGACTCTATCCAAGGAAGAAATTAGGACAACTACAAGTAAGATCCACTATGTCTTTGCTAATATTTATCGTAATATACATTATACTATTTTATTTTATTTATTTTTATTTAATCTTTTTCTAAAGTCCAGATTTTATCCCCCTCTGACTGTTCCACATATGATACCCCCTCCTCCCATGTCCATGAGGATGTGCCCACACCGCACAACTCACCAGACCTCCCCACTCCCTGGGACCTCCAGACTCTTGAGGGTTAGGTGCATCTTCTCAGACTGGGTCCAAACCTAGAAGTCCTCTGCTGTATATGTGTTGGAGGCCTCATACCAACTGGTGTATGCTGTCTAGTTGGTGGGTCAGTTTCTGAGAGATCTAGGAGATCCACATTTGTTGAGACTGCTGGTCCTCCTACAGAGTTGCCCTCTTTCTCACCTTGTTGCAGCTTTGTCCTTATTCAACCACAGGGTTCAGCAACTTCTGCCCATTGATTGGATGCAAATATCTGCATCTGACTCTTTTCAGCTGCTTGTTGAGTCTTTCAGATGGCAGTCATGATAGGCTTCTGTTTGTGAGCACACCATAATCTTAGTAATAGAGTCAGGCCTTGGTGCTTCCCCTTTGAGATGGATGCCAATTTGGGCCTGTCATTGCACCTCCTTTTCCTCAGGTTCTTCTGCATTTTTCTCCCCGCAGTTCTTTCAGACAGGAACAATTACAAGTCAGAGTTTTTGACAGTGGGATGGCAACCCACCCTTCACTTGATGCTGAAGGTGAGCTCTACAAGTTTCCTTCTCCCACTGAAAGGCATTTCATCTAAGGTCCCTCCCTGCAAATCCTGAGAATATCTCACCTCCCAGGCCTCTGGTACATTCTAGAGGGTCTCCTATCCTCCTACCTCCCAAGGTTGTCAGCTTTTATATTTTTTTCTGCTGGCCCTCAGGATTTAAGTCCTGTTACCTTTGCCCAATACCTGATAATGCTCCCCTCTTTCTCTCTTTCCTCGTTCTCACCCAGGTCTCCCCTCCCACTTGTGATTGCTTTCTTCTCCATCCCAAGTGGGATTGGGGCATCCTCATTCAGGCTCTTCTGCTTGTTAACCTTTTTGAGTTCTATGGATTGTATCCTGGGTATTCTGTAGGCTTTTGGCTAATATCCATGTATTAGTGAATACATACCATGCATGTCCTTTTGGGTCTGAGTTACTTCACTCTGGATATTTTCTAGTTCCATCCATTTACCTGCAAAGCTCAGGATGTCCTGGTTCTTAATAGCTGAGTAGTATTCCATTACGTAAATGAACCTCATTTTCTGTATCCATTCTTCTGTCATGGGACATCTGGGTTGTTTCTAGCTTCTGGCCATCACAAATAAGGCTGCTATGAACATAGTAGAACATGTACCCCTGTGGCCTGGTGGGGCACATTTCGGGTATATATCCAAGAGTTGTACAGCTGGATCTTCAGGTAAATCTGTTTCCAATTTTTTGAGGAATCTCCAGATTGATTTCTAGAGTCATGTTAGCAGTTTGCAATCCCACCAGCAATGGAGGAGTGTTCCTCTTTCTCCACATCCTTGCCAACATGTGCTATCACCTGAGTTTTTGATCTTAGCCATTCTGATTTGTGTAAGGTGGATTCTCAGGGTTATTTTACTTTGCATTTCCCTGATCACTAAGAAATTTGAACATTTTTGTAAGTGCTTCTGAGCCATTTGAGATCCCTCTGTTGTCAATTCTGTTTAGTTCTATTTCTGTTGTCAATTTTCTGTTTAGTTCTATACCCCGCTTTGATTGGGTTGCTTGGGTTTTTGGAGGTTAGCTTCTTGAATTTTTTATATATTTTTGATATTAGTCCCCTGTCAGATGTTGGTTTAGTGAAGATTTCTTCCCAATCTATAGGTTGCCAATTTGTCCTATTGACTGTGTCCTTTGCCTTACAGACGCTTTCTAATTTCATGAGGTCACATTTATCAACTCTTGTTCTTAGAGCATGAACCATTGGAGTTCTGTTTAGGAAATTTCCTGCTGAGTCAATGAGTTCAAGGTTCTTTCTCACTTTCTTTTCTATTACATTCAGAATACCTAGTTTTATGTTGAGGTCCTTAATCTACTTTGACTTGAGCTTTGTGCAAGTTGACAAATATGGATCTATCATCATTTTTCTACCTTCACACTGCCAGTAAGACCAGCACCATTCGTTGAAGATGCTTTATTTTTTTCATTGTATATTTTTATCTTCTTTGTCAAAGATCAAGTTCCCATGAGTGTGTGATTTTATTTCTGGGTCTTCAACTCTATTCCATTGATAAACATGTCTCTTTCTGTAGCAATACCATGCAGTTTTTAACCACTGTTGCTCTGTAGTATAGCTTGAAGTCAGGAATGATGATTTCCTTAGAATTTCTTTTATTTTTAAGAATTGTTTTTTCTACTCTGGGTTTTTTACTTTTCCAGATAAATTTGAGAATTGCTTTTTTCATCTCTTTGAAGAATTGTGTTGGGATTTTGATGGGGATAAAGTTGAATCTATAGATTGCATTTGATAAGATGGTCATTTTTCCTATGTTAATTCTGCCAATCCATGAGCATGGGAGTTCTCTCCATTTTCTGAAATCTTCTTCAATTTTTTCTAGAGAGACTTGAAGTTATTTTATAGTCATACAGATCTTTCACTTGTTTCATTAGAATTACCCCAAGGTGTTTTATATTATTTGTGGCTATTGTGAAGGGAATTGTTTCCCTAATTTCTTTCTCATCCTGCTTATCATTTGTATAAAGGAGGGCTACTGATATATTTGATTTAATTTTATATCCAGTCACTATGCTGAAGTTGTTTTTCAGCTGGAGACGTTCTCTTGTACAATTTTTGGGGTAGTTTATATGTACAATCAAGTCATCTGCAAATAGTGAAACCTTGACTTTATCTTTGCCAATTTGTATCTGTTTGATCTCTACTTGTTGTCCAATTGTTCTAACTAGATATGTAAATAGATATGGGGAGAGTGGGCATCCTTGTTTTGTCCCTGATTTTAGAGCGTTTGCTTCAAGTATGTCTCCATTTAATTTGATATTGGCTGTTGGTTTGCAGTAAATTGCTTTTATTATGTTTAGGTATGGGCCTTTAATTCTTGATATCTCCAATACTTTTAACATGAATGGGTGCTGTATTTTGTCAAACACTTTTTCTGCATCTAAGGAGATGATCATGTGAGTTTTTTCCTTGAGTTTGTTTATATAGTGGATTATGTTAATGGATTTTTATATATTGAACCAACCTTGCATTCCTGGGATGATCATGTTGAATGACAGTTTTGATGTATTCTTGGATTTGGCTTGCAAGAATTTTATTGAGTAATTTTGCATTGATATTAGTAAGAAATATTGGTCTGATGTTCTCTTTTTTGTTTGAGTTCTTGTGTGGTTTAGGTATCAGAGTAATTGTGGCTTCATAGAATCAATTAGTTAGTATTCCTTCTGTTTCTATATAATGGAATAGTTTGAGGAATATTGGTATTAGTTATTCTTTGAAGTTTTGGTAG
Source organism: Mastomys coucha (assembly GCF_008632895.1). NCBI lineage: Eukaryota > Metazoa > Chordata > Mammalia > Rodentia > Muridae > Mastomys > Mastomys coucha. The sequence continues at coordinate 144,420,293 of NW_022196904.1, forward strand.
AATTATGCATTAAAGCCATCAGGCAATGGGCTTTTGTTCGTTGGGAGGTTTTTGATGACTTATTCTATTTCCTTATAGGCCTGTTTAGACAGTTTACCTGCTCTTTATTTAACTTTATTGTCTAGTAGCTGTCTAGAAAATAATCCATTTCATCTAAATTTTCCAGTTTTGTGGAGTATAAGCTTTTGTAGTAAGATCTGTTGATTTTTTAAAATTTCTCTACTTTCTGTTGCTATGTCTTCCTTTTTATTTCTGATTTTGTTAATTTGGAAACTGCCTCTGTGTCCTTTAGTTAGTTTTAATAGGGGTTTATCTATCTTGTTGATTTCCTCAAAGAACCAGGTTTTGTTTTCTTGTATGTATGTTGAATGTACTGAGGATGGGATGAATACCGCTAAGTTAGAGTACAAGACACACAGTGACATATGGAGAGTCTGGAAGAATGATACTCATGGTTATGATGGAAGGGGATTTTGTATGAAGGAAAGGACTAAGCACTATTACAAATACTTAGAGCCCTTGTAAAAGAGGGGAGAACTGAAGGAATAGAGAAGACAATTAATTAAAAGACTAGGAAGAATAAAGCTATGCATTAATCAACTTAACCATGTACTAAAAGGACCCAAAAATGATAATTTAAATATTTAGAAACCATCTATTTTTCATTGTAGTGATTAAGGTCATGGGAGGAAAAAATGCCATTCAAATTTGATAAGTTATATCAAATTTGATATAACTGGTATGAACAGGGTTTAGAAAAACTAAGGTGCACAGTGGAATTAAGTACTCTGAAAGAGAGAGTAAAGTTGCCAGATGGAATCAGAGGACGTTTAGTTAAATGGAAGGAGCTAAAAGTCAGTTAATACAATCTACATGCCACATGTCCTCAGAGAGATACCTGGAGACATAGTCATCTTTGGTTCACTATACTTCAATGTGTCATATTTCTAACATCATCTCTTAGCCACATCATCTCTTCCTACTTGGAAGTCAATGGATTTTGGCAATTATTGAGCAGAGTATTTTCTCTAGAATTCTATACTGCAGAATAAACCAGATTAGGTGAAGAACAATTTGAAAAGGCAAACAGAAAATCATCAGTTCTCACAAGTGTATGAGTGGTTTCATGAGATCAAAGATAACGAGCAGAATCAAAACTGAGATTAACACTTGGCAGCATCAGAGCACAATATCAGCAAGCAACACTCAAGACCCTAAAAACCTGGCCAAAACTGGAATGTGAAGTAAGTAGAGACACTGAAGATTTTGCATCAGAAGTAATTCACTGTTTCCTCTTCAGTTTGTGAGGGAATTTGATTTAATTTCATTTGAATCTCTAAAAGCAGCACAGCCCATCTAAAATACAGGTCCCTTCCTTATTTGTATACATATCTTGCTTTTTCTACCCAACAACTTATCTCCTCAAAGATATGAGAATTATTTATCTTTTTGTCATTCCAAAGTTCTGTAAGACAATAGCTTGTATAGAATATGTGTGCTAATATTTTATGCTAAAGAGATTCACAAATGATACTCTTTTCCCATTCAAAATATAGCCTCCAATCTTTCATTCAGTTAGAATGCTATTTCATTCTCTCTCTCTCTCTCTCTCTCTCTCTCTCTCTCTCTCTCTCTCTGTGTGTGTGTGTGTGTGTGTGTGTGTGTGTTAGCATCAGGACATCCAAAGCCTGTGGTGACTCATGGGCAGGTCTCAGAGACCTGTTACCAGAGCAATAGTTACCATATTCCCAGAATCCATTGGGCTCATCTCCCACCTCTCCCTGCGACCACTACATCAGAACCCATATATATACAAGGGGAACATTCCTCCATTCCTCCATTTCTCTCTCTCTCTCTCTCTCTCTCTGTCTCTCTCTCTCCCTCCCTCCCTCCCTTCCTCCCTCCCTCCCCCCCTCTCTCTCTCTCTCCTCTTTTTCCACAGTACTTCCCCTCTCTCCCTCTCAATTAAACCTCTTACACGTGGAACTGCTTGGGCATAGTATGGTATTTTCTGATGCTACTGCCATTCTAATGCATCATTTGGTGCTGAAATCTGGGACATGGCGGTTCGAGACAGCCAGCACATGCTTTGCTACCCTGCAACAGGGTGGCCAGAGGTCATGACCACCACATGGATCAGTTACAGCACTGGCAGTTGTGGTAGCCATCAATACATGAGTTCTCGGCTCCCTCAGCTGGTGGCAACAACAATTGCAGGCTTTCATCATGGAAGCTCCCACTGCTGAAGACACCACCACCAAGTTGGAACTGGAACTGGAGCCGCAGCCACGTACCTCGGGACATACAAACTTCTACCACTTGAGCTGTGCCCTGCCTGGTCTATCATGTGCGGCTAGCCTCTGCTCAGATGTACACCTACCCATTCAGCTTCATGTTTTCCATTTACCAGTCCACTATAATTCTCACACAGACACTGGCATATTAATTAATAGGATCAGTCAAGGGGAGAACCTCCAGCCTTCTCTGTGAACCATGGGGTTTGCAGTCACGCCTCCCAGTTGAAATATGTCTTAGGACTTCTGTCATTGGTTGCCCCTCCCTCGAAAGCAACTCTCATTCACAATCTTTTTCTGGGCTCTAGCAGTCAAAAAATCCTTGGATCCAGGGTGGGTTGCTTTCCACAGTAGGCCACCGGGATCTGCAGGGTAGCCACTAGGGGTTTCTTGTGCTGACTTGAACCACTAGCTTTGGCTGTTAACTCTTTGGTGCTTGGATTGTTCTCAGGACTCTGGTACCAACTACCCACCAATGGGTATCAGAATGTCTTTGACCATACCTCCAGGCACCCCACTGGGATGTCTCTTGGAAAATCTCAAATCTTTAAAGCTAACGCCTGACTTAAAGGCATCAAAATTAATATATCTCTGCAATAAGATCTGGATTAAATATCAACTAAATGGGAGTTCAAAATGGCCACTTAATGACACCCTAGATCCAACTATTTTAAGGGATCTTAATACATACTGCCAGTGAACTGGTAAATGGAAGGAGGTTCCCTATGTCCAAGCATTTATCTATCTTCATTCCAATACCTCCTTGTGCTCTTCTTGTTCCCCAACCCAATTTCTCTTAGCCATAAAATCTACACAACCTCTTCTAGATGACTCTACAATGCTAGATCCAACTAATGAACCACCCCCTTTTTGTCCCAGACCTGTCTCCATACCACCAAAAACCCAAACTGCTTCCTCAGTTTCTCCTCCTCACCAGGATTTCCCAGAGCCTGCTAGCTCTGCCTCTCCAGACCCCTCCCCTTCTTCTGTGCCAGCTGTGGGCTGCTCCAAATGCCCCACATTGACAGCTACCTTCACTCATCCTGTCACCCACTCTAAGGCTACAGCCAAACCTCCAAGTCCTTCCTCCCCAGAGACACCTGACCCAACAATGGTCCTACCTCTAAGGGAAGTTGCTGGAGTAGATGGTCTTGTCAGAGTACATGTTCATTCTCACTTAGTGAACTTTCCCAAATAGAAAACAGGCCGGGGTCCTATACTTCTAACTCTTCCAAGTTTATTAAAGAGTTCCAGTATATCACTCAATCTTACAGCTTGACTTTCCATGATGTTCATATGATCCTTACTAACAACTTACTTCCTGAGGAATGCAGAATGAGTCTGGGAAGCAGCAAGAATGCATGCAGATGGAATTTACCAAACAGACAACACATACCCAATTGGCTCTGAGACAGTGCCGGACCAGGATCCTCAGTGGAATTACAATTCTGCAGGTGATATTTTAGCCAGGGACAGGTTCATTACATGCCTTCTGGCCGGTCTTAGAAAAGCAGCCTTAAAGCCAGTAAATTTTCAAAAATTCCAAGAGATTGTCCAAGACAAGCAGGAGAATCCATCTCAATTTTTAGAACGCCTTGTGAAGGCTTTATTACAGCATACCAATCTGGACCCTGAAAATCCAGAAGGTAAGCAACTTCTGATGACCTACTTCTTTTCCCAGAGCTACCCTGACATAAGAGCTAAACTTAAAAAACTTGAGAGGGAACCCTTAACTCCACAGGCAGAAGTCTTAGAGCTGGCCTTCAAAGTGTACCATGGGAGAGATGATGAAATCCACAAACAAAAATACCATATGCTGGCAAAGGGTGTCCGACCAACCCCAGCCACTACCCTGGACTCATGGTCTCCTAAGACTCAGAGACTATCAGGTACCTGCTACAAATGTGGTAAAAAAGGTCATTGGGCAAAAGCCTGCCCTAACTTCTGCAAGCCATGAGGGCCATGCCCTAGGAGCCATCAAGAAGGACACTGGGCTGTTGATTGTCCTCATGTTACACAGAACAAAGGGACATCACTCCCAGATAATCCTCCAACTGATCTCCTAGGCTTGGCTATGGCTGACTGGCACTGTCTTCTGCCCACTACCTATCAACATTAGAGACCAAGTCCTTCTATCCCCTCCAGGTCATTGGCCCTCACTTCTCTCTCTCTCAAGTGGCAGGGCCCTTTTAAAGTAATTCTTGTGACCCCTACAGCTGATAAATGAGGGATTCTCTCATTGGGTCCATCTGTCTCACCTCAAACCTTTCATTCCTCCACCTGAAAATACACATCAATATTAACAGGATCGTGCTCTGTTAAGCTCCAGAGGACAATGAGACCACCTACCTTGTCCCAGGAACCAATCTAAATTGCTATCATCCCGGTATCTGTAATCCCATCTGAATATTATAATCTCTATACTTGCTTTCTCTTTGACCAGACAAAAGATTATTGTAGAAAATGGCCAGATGAATATGGGGGCTGACCATATTGGTCTTGTCAAATACATATGCTAGGATCACATATACATCATTTCTTCTATCAATATCACAAGACCCTCTTTTTCTACATACAAGACCCATGGGATTCAGGCTGGATACAGGAGTTGTTGGTAAGCTCTATCGCAAAACTCAGCCTGGGGCCCCAGTAAGTAACATCCATATTCAGAAAAAATATGTCTCAATTGACCAACCCCTGGATATCAAAAAAGTAGGAGAGATAATCAAACACTCCTCTGAGGTCCTTATCTCTTTGACACCACCCCTCATAAATGGCACTAACTTGTCATTTTGCCTTTTACTTCAGACCTTGACCTCAGCATACCAACTCCTTAATGTCACCAGACCTTGACACTTTAAGGAGTGCTGGTTATGTGTACCCCCTGGAACTTACTCACAATTGTCACTTACAGCATCTCTGGTGATACTGCCAAGTAACATTACCTCACCCTTTGTCAGCTGCCCTGGCTCCAGTGTCACCATGACTCTATACCTTACCTCTTTCCCTCTCTTTGGTGTGGCAACATGTTTTAAGGCCTCTGGGACTCATTCAGTGGGAATGCTGAGCTCCCTAGACTGCAATAGAACCATAACCCTTGATATATCATCTCTGTCACAATGCCCTACAATCCAAAATATGTCAGTTCTTTGTGGCACTCAGGCATATCATTGCCTACCTGCTAGCTGGTCAGGAGTTTGCACATTAGTACTTCTTTTCCCTGAACTGGGAGTCATCCAGGGAAACGAACCCCTTGCCAATCCCAGTTGTAGATATGATAGCTGCCCAGCATAAGAGGGCAGTCCAAGTTGTGCCACTCTTGTTTGCTATGGGAATAGCCATAGGTGTTGGCACTGGAGTTGCAGGGATAACAACTTCCATGATCCAATATAATACATTTACTTCTCAGTTTGAAAGTGATTTTCAAAAAATGTCTGAAACTGTGCTTATTATCCCAAATCAGATCGATTCTTTAACAGCCATGGTGCTTCAGAACAGACGGGGACTAGATATCCTGACAGATATCAAAGAAGGTGGTCTTTGCCTGTTCCTCCAAGAAGAATGCTGTTTCTATGTCAACCAATTTGGGATAGTAAGAAATAAAATCCAGGAGCTTCAGTCAGACATAAAAAATTTCAGAGACTGTCAGACCTCCAGTTCTGAGATTTTCAGAAACCCCATATGGAAGTGGATACTCACGTTTGTAACTCTTTTCCTAGTCATCTTCCTGGTGTCATTATTTTCTCCCTGCCTCATTAATCTTGTTTCTACATTTCTTCAACGACAAGTACAAAAAATTTTTAACCAAACTATCAATCAGCTCCTGTTACAGGATTACCAGCCACTGCCCACAGATGAGCTACTCTCTACAGTGGAACCTGATGCGAACATTTACTAAGTGAATCCTGATGGTGAAAACCAGCTACTCCCCATTGACCATGCCCTAGACAGCAGGATGTAGCTTAAGAGACATGATGCCCTCATTCCCTTTTCACCATCGGCTTCCCCTTCCCTTTTTATTTCCTTCTCTTTATAATATCAAAAAGGGAGGTATGTTAGCATCAGGACATCCAAAGCCTGTGGCGACTCATGGGTGGGTCTCAGAGACTGGTTGCCAGAGCAACAGCCGCCATATTCCCAGAATCCATTGGGCTCACCTCCCACCTCCCCCTGTGGCCACTATGTCAGAACCCATATATATAAGGGAACATTCCTCTCTCTCTCTCTCTCTCTCTCTCTCTCTCTCTCTCTCTCTCTCTCTCTTTCTCTTTCTCTCTCTTCTCCTTCCGCACTACTTCCTTCTCTCTCCCTCTCAATTAAACCTCTTACACGTGGAACTGCTTGGGCCTAGTGTGGTATGTTCTTATGCAACCGCTGTTCTAACATATCACTCTGTGTGTGTGTGTGTGTGTGTGTGTGTGTGTGTGTGTGTGTGTGTGTGAATGTAGATGTAGATGTATTTGTGCTATGTTGTATGTAGGTAGAGGTTATAGAACATCTTGGATGCTGGTCTTCATCTTCCATATTTTTTGAGACATGATTCCTTTTTTTTTCTATCTCCACTCTCTATTTCCTTGTATATGCCCAGGAATTACAGATGCTCTTACTGTGCATTCAGCTTTTAGATGGGGTATGGGGATTAGAACTCAAGTCCTCATGCTTGTGTGGCAAGTGCTTTTAATTACCAAAACATATCTCTAGTTCCTCAATTATTTACTCTCTTATTGGAACATGATTTGATTTGTTATAACTCTGTCTTTGCTCAAATGATTTTCACAATCACTTAGATACCAAGTCATGGTCATATTTTTGGTGTCAACATGAGTCTACTTCATGTCAATTTCTGACTCTCTGGTTCCCTAATATTTTGTAACTTTCTTGGTTTCATGAAATTAGAAATACTCAAAATGTTCATCTTTCATTTGTCAGTAGAAGTAAGTAAAATTTAGGCAGGCTAATGTATCTTATTTATTGAAGCCAATAGCTGACCCAGCCTTGCTCAGTTTTAATCTATCCTTCTCCATTTCTCTGTAAAATGTTGGTCTTGTTTTTCTCGATGGATATTTCTTGACTTCTTGAATGGTTTCTAATATGCCTTTCCCCAGGTTACAGAGTTATTACCTTGATCCTGGTATTGAATACTCATGGCATCGATGTAGAATATATTCCTATTTGGTTTATTAGTTGACTAAAGACATCAAGAACAAATGGTGACAATATGTGCCAGTGTGAGTATCTATAAAAACACCAGTCAGTTCAAGGGCTTACAGGACATGAGAATTTCTTCTTAAGGTTTGTTTTAAAGCTTTCTCATTGACCATATGTGTTATCTGCTTATCTAGAGATGTTATCAAATGAAAACACTAAAGATGAATTATATGCAAATATTGAGAGATGCAATTGGAAGAATTGGATGCAGTAACTTTCTTTCTTTTTTTGATTATTTTATTTATTTACATTTCAAATGTTGTCCTCCTCCAGGTTTTCCCTCCTTAACCCCACCATCCCATTCCCCCACCCCTTTGCCTCTATGAGAGTGCTCCCCTACCCACCCATACAACCTCATTCCCACTTCACTGCTCTACTGTCTCCTTATGCTGGGGTATCTAGCCTCCACAGGACCAAGGGTCTCCGCTCCTATTAATGCCAGATAAGGCAATCCTCTGCTACAAATGCAGTTGGAGCCATGGATCCCTCCATGAATACAATTTAGTTGGTGGTTTAGTCCCTGAGAATTCTGGGTGGTCAGGTTAGTAGATATGGTTGTTCATCCTTTGGGGATCCAATCTTCTTCAGCTTCTTTTGTACTTCCCCTAATTCTTCCATTGGGGTCCCTGGGCTGAGTCTGATGGTTGGCTGTGGGTATCTGCATCTGTATTTGCCAGCTGTTGGTAAAGTGTCTCAGGTGACAGCTACATCAGGCTTCTGTATGCAAGCACTTCTTGGGGTTTGGTTTCTGCAGGTGGGATGGATCCCTAAGTGGGGTAATCTCTGGATTGCCTTTTCTTCAGTTTCTGCTCCACTTTTTGTCCCTGTCTTATCTTTGGACAGGAACAATTCTGGGTTAAAAATTTTAGATAGGTGGAAGGTTCTATCCCTCAACTGGGGACTATGCATATATACTGGGGGTAGTCTCTTCAGGTTCTCTCTCTTCTTTGTTGGGTATTTCCACTAAAGTCATCCCTGTTGGGTCTTGAGGAGACAAGAATACTTAACCTAATTTGAACACTTTACAATATGTATTATATAGAGAATCTTTTCCTGGTACCTCCTTAAATGAGTGACTTTTGTGTTTTCATTTTTCCATTAGAAAGGGAATTTCACTTCTAAGATGCAGAAACAAGTTTGGTTCCCAAAGTGAATTAATTATTTTTTCTATAAGAAGACAATATGAAGATCTTGAGCTATACTCTGGGGTACTTTCCAGAGCTCTCTGGGACTTTAGAATTTTCCCCACACCTTAATGCACTAGCCTCTGAAGTATAAATGTGACACCAAGGGGACCCATTGTGTGTCATTCTCTGTTAAATGCTATTTACAATATGAGTGGCAGTCATTTTTAACCAATGCAGGTCTTTGGACAAACCTGAAGATTAGATATGAGTCTTCAAGAAAGGTAAGAAAAAAAAAACCCTCAAAGATAAAAATCAGATTTATTCACTTTTACCTGGAAAGCTCATCCTGTTTTTCCTTATAGACTTCTATATTTTTGTATACAGACAAAATCTGTGAACTATGGGAGAGAAGTAAACTTATTGTCTTCCTGTAGTATGTATTCCTGATAAGGAGGTAAGTGACTCTTCCAAGGAAAGAAGAAGACTGCATGGTGAATTCTGAACTTGGTCTGTGTGAAAATTCTGTCCTCTCATTTTGCTTTAGACAAGCAGTAAATATTGACTACTTCCTAAGATCAAGCTTCTGGAAGAAGATTTATAAAATATCACAATTTCATCATAGATATTTTGGATATTAAAGTGACTGTTCTGTATAAAATATTTCTGTTTTAAAAACTGGGTACTTACATTTCATAATCATATTAGTGAGAAGTAGAATTCACATAAAATAAATGGGATATGTATACCTACTATGAGTTACTTGAAACTGTTGTTTAATAATAGTTTTGAGGGATAACAGTTTGAAGTTTTAAAGCCAAAAGGCTACTCTTCTAAAAGTAATTTTGAGATGTTGAGTATAAATATTAAAACACTGCAGGAACTTTGTTAATTCATATAAATAAATTATTCTTCTCATACAGAATATAAGATGTAATTTGGCTGATGTAACTTTATTTTCTTCACTGTATGTTTAGTTTAATTGAAGATAAAACTAATAAGAAAAGACACAAACCAGAAAATAAAGTATCCTTTTTGCATACTGATGAAGGGTTAGAGATACCTGGATGAATATTCCTCTTTCAACCACACTTCACCCCTAATGGCCTGAGGTCAGGCTCATTGTTGGATGCATTCTGTAACCCTTTCAGCTTGAGGTTTTCTCATACTATTTTCAAAAGTTTAGAATCTCATGTAACTTCTAAATTCCTAAGTTTTCTTTCAAATAAATTAAGGAATAATATTTCCTTTCTACTTCACACACACATACACATGCATGCACACACAGAGAGACACACACACACACACACACACACAAGCTTTATATTTAAGTAATGTAGCACATGCAGAAAGTTATTATATGAGTTAAGCTTGGCCTATTAAATATTGTGAAGGTGTAATACATAACAAAAGTGGGCAAAGGCTAAGAAAAAGATGTTAAGAAATAATAGCTATTTAGGATGGATATTTTTGCAAACATGCCAAGCCAAACAAGGATGCCTAAGTATTGTTAGATTATACAAATTATATATTTATGAGATAAATAAAAAACCTTGAAATCAAGGCTCCTAGTCTCTATTCTCACTGTGGGATTATACCCTGAGAAAAATAAAACTAAAAATTAAGCATAGAGTAATGGAAGAACAGGAGGAGATTGCATCCTTTAAGAGGATAGAAACTCCACAGAAAGAACAACAGTCAATTAACCTCTACTGTTCAGTCTCTCTGAGACTAAACCACCAACCAAATAACAACCATGGCTGGACATAGGCTCCCCTGCATATATGTAGCACATGTACAGCTTGGTCTTCTTGTGGGTCTATCCCAAAAGCTGTTGCCTGTATATGGGATATGTTCTTCTAACTGGGCTGCCTTGTCTGGTCTTAGTTCAAGAGGATGTTCAGAGAGGATGTTCACCTAGCCTTACAGAAATTTGATGTGCCTGGGTGGGGACATTCCTATGGGGAGCATCCCAATCAGTGGAGAAGGGGATGTAGGATAGGGGAAGGATTGTGACAGGTGACCTTTGGGAGGGAGACAGTGAGCTGGATATAAAATGAATAAGTAAAAAATAAATTAATTAAAAAACAAAGCAAATGAACAACAAAGACAAAAAAGGAAGAATGCTTCATCTAAAATTAAGGATTAACCCAATGAAACTTTTTAAAAGAATGGTCCGTGTGAAAAAGCATGATCAGCATCCCTAGTCTTAAAAGTTGGAACAAACTGAGGATCATGAGAAAACATAGACAATACAAGTGATCCAAATGGAGAAAGGGTATTTTTTAAAATTTAACTTCTTTTTGACCTTATTCAGTTTACATTGCACTCACTTCACTGCCCCCTCCTGGTTGCCCTCAGCCACAGTCCTTCCCCAATGAGCCCTTTCCTTCTCTGAGTGGGTGGAAGCCTCCTGGGTATCCCTCCCAACCCTGGCACTTTAAGTCTCTGAGAGCTTTGGTGCTTCCTCTTCCACTGAGGCCAGATAAGGCAGCCCAGCTTAAGAAGATATTGCACATAGAGGCCATAAAATACAGGTATCATGCTACACTCTACAGACCCAAAGAAGCTAAGCAAGGAAGGCACAAGTGAGGATGCTTGAATCTAACTTAGAGGGGGAATAAAACAGAGGCAGATGAATGGAGGGACTGGGAGGGAGAGGGGATGGGAAGACAAATGGGGCAGGATTCAGGATCAGATGTAGGGTAGGACAGGAGAGGTAGCAAGATGGCCAGAATAATGAGTGGAAATTGACCAGGGTGAGGAGTTAGGGAGCATTTCCTGAAAGGGCAATTTGGAGAAAGAATTTTCAAGACTTATACTTAGCCAGAACTAAAGTCTTCTACACTATTATCATTAAGTAGTTAAACTATGATCAGTAGTATTACAAAACCATGTTAACAGCCAGCTTTCCTTGCCTTTGATATACTATTTTTACAATAATATTTTAAGTAGGTCTCATTATTGTCTTCATCTCTAAGGAGACAATTTTGATTTTAGAGGAGTTAGGTGCTTTATAAATAATCAGTGAATGAACTGGTATATATCTTTACTTAATGATAAGTCTTCATTTCAAACTGATTCTGAGGTTGAACATTCTCACAATATACTTGTAAACTCAACAAAATTAGGAATTACAACATTGAACAATACTGATTCAAGTTAAAGCCTTCTGTGATCTAATCATATCTTCATATTTTAAATATATCTTTATCAATGCATGTACATATGCTATATAAAAACTATAAGACTGTGTGTGGAAGAAAGGTAAAAGGCAATTCAGAGCTCATTAGTTCATTCACAATCTACTAGTCAGAAGAAAGATTGCATGGTTAAGTTAGGGATTACTTGCTTGATTGAGTTTTTTAAAAAGAACAATTACATAGTGATGAAATATAAATTTCCACATAGTATGCTACTCAATTTTCTGCGGTTAAGCAAAAGAAAACAACTATAATTTTACTGTTAGCTTACAATGGGTTAGAGTTTCATCAGAATGCAGAAGACAAATTTGGATTATGTTATTTAAAAAATGTAGAAAATTTATATCTCTATGCTTGACCATTAATTTGGATGTTATACTTTATTAAAGTCATTATGCTATTGACAAAGAACTGGCAGTTCCTATACTATCTTTTTAAAGGTAAGTTTAGTAGTGTATCATTTGCTTTACAAATTCCAGAAAAATTAAGATAGACACATTAAAATAAACAGTATACTCAGATACTAAACTGTCTATAAGTACCTAACAAGTGTCTGTCATTTCAATTTTGATAGAAAGTCATGTTTAAATTGCTTTATTTTCATATTCTTAAAGATTTTTAAAAAATTATTTCTAAAGTTATAGATGCTTTATGTACATGTATGTCTATGCAAATTGTAGGCCTCATGACTGAGAAGGCCTGAAGCGGGTGTTAGACAAAATCCCTGATGCTAGACTATAGACAGTTGTGAGCTGTTCTGTAGGTCTTGATTCATTTGGAATAGAAATCCAGGGCTTGTAACAACTTAACCCCTTATTCTATGCTTTTTTACTTTTTAAATTTTATTTAATCTTTCTTTTTAACATTCCAGATTTTATCCCCTTCCTCATCCACCCTCTGACTGTTCTCCATACCATACATCCTCCCACCCCTATGTCTCAACAAAGATGTCCCCACCTCCTCATCCCCATCCCACCAGACCTCTAAACTCCTGGGGCCTCCATTCTTCTGAAGGTTAGGTGCATCTTCTCTGACTTAACCAAGTCTCAGCAGTCCTCTGTTGTATATGTGTTGCTGGGGCCTCATATCAGCTTTTGTATGTTGCCTGGTTGGTGGCCAGTGTCTGAGAGATCTCTGGGGTCCAGGTTAATTCAGACTGCTGTTCTCCTACAGGATCACCCTCCTCCTCAGCTTCTAGCTTTTCCCTAATTCAACCACAGGGTTCAGCAGCTCTATCTATTGGTTGAGTGCAAATATCTGCATCTGACTCTTTCTGCTGCTTGTTGGGTCTTTCAGAGGGCAGTCATCATAGGCTTCTTTTTGTGAACACTCCATAGCCTCAATAATAGTGTCAGGACTTGGGGCCTCTCTTTGAGCTGGATCCCACTTTGGGCCTGTTACTGGACCTCCTTTTCCTCAGGCTCCTCTCCATTTCTATTCCTGTAGTTATTTCTAATAGGAACAGTTATGGGTCAGAGTTTTGACTGTGGGATGGCAACCCCATCCCTCACTTGATGCCCCATCTTTCTATTGGAGGTGGGCTCTATAAGTTCCCTTTCCCCACAGTAGGGAATTTCATTTAAGGTCCCTCCCTTTGAGTCCTGAGAGTCTCTCACCTCCCAGGTCTCTGGTGCATTCTGGAGGGTCTCCCCACCTCCTACCTCCAAAGGTTGTCTGTTTTATTTTCTTTCTGCTGGCCCTCAGGGCTTCAGTCCTTTTC
>NW_022196904.1:144433851-144451138 GCF_008632895.1 Mastomys coucha
CTCTTTCTTCTTTTACAAATTTTAGGCCTTCTGTTGATTGGTATCATTGATGGAGAACATGACAGAAGTGACATGGTTTGCCCTGCTGGGACTCACCAGTGACCCAGGATCCCAGCTTCCACTCTTCACCACCTTCCTCCTCATCTACATCATCACTCTTTTAGGGAACCTGGGGCTGATCCTGTTGATTCTTTTGGTCTCTCAGCTCCACAGCCCATGTACATTTTCCTGAGCAACCTGTCCTTTATTGGACTTCTGTTGCTTTTCAACAATCACTCCAAAGATCATAGCTGGATTTCTTACAGGAGAGAAGATCATGTCTTACAATGCTTGCACCTCTCAAACGTTCTTTTTTGCAAACTTTGCTGATGTGGAAACCCACCTTTTAGTCTCAATGGCCTATGATCATTATGTAGCAGTGTGTAAGCCCCTACATTATGCCACCACCATGACTATACACGTGTGTGTCTCTCTAGTCATTGGCTGTTACATCTGTGGTCTCCTGAATGCTTCCATCTATACAGTGGATATATTAAGTCTCCCCGTCTGTGAATCTAATAGCATTCATCATTTTTTCTGTGATGCTCTAGCAGTCATTATTATATTTTGCTCTGACAAATATATTAATGAATCAGTTCTTATTTCTGTAACCAGCTTCAATATTGTTTGCTCTTATACTCCTCTTAATATCCTACATGTTCATTTTTACTGACATACTAAAGATAAATTCATCTGAAGGAAGTCACAAAGCTCTCTCCACTTGTACCTCACACTTTACAGCTGTCTTCATTTCCTATGGGACCGTCATCTTCATGCACTTGTATCCCAGCTCCAGTCACTCCATAGACACTGGCAAAATTGTGTCTGTCTTCTACACCATGGTCATCTTCATGCTGAACCCTGTGGTCTAAAGCATAAGGAATAAGGATGTGAAGAATGCATTCACAAAGATTGTATTGAGATCAAGGTAATGTTTATATCTTTGATTTTTACATTGGAATGCAAAAATCTCAGTTCAACACTATTCTGAATCACATTATTTCACCCTAGACAGAATTCAAGAACTCGAATTAATACTTTATCTTTGCAATAGTGTTTTGGCTATCAAAAAGGATATATCTTGTTCAAAATGGTGAAACTTGAATAAAATGTTTATGATAGCTTTAGGTCAGCTTGTGAAAAAAACTTATTGACTATACATCATATTCAATCTTTTTCCATTTGGTTATCAGTCTCTGCAGACACAAATTCATTCCAGGAGCTTTTCATCAGCAGCTAGAGGTAGGTTCCTTTTTAAAATTTTTGTACACATTACTCTTTTGAGACTGAAAGTTTGACAGGCATATGAACCTTCTAATCTCTTTGGAATCTAAAATTCTGAAATCTTGCCACCTTTCTCACTTACCTATTGCCTCTTAGGAAAAGGTCTTGTGGTTCTGAGATGCTTCCATTCCCTGTTTCTACCCTTATGTTCTCATTCTGTCCTCAGGTCTTGTTCTAACCTTTGCTTTGCTGACTACTTTGGACAAACATCTTTGACTT
This sequence comes from Mastomys coucha, assembly GCF_008632895.1. Classification (NCBI taxonomy): domain Eukaryota; kingdom Metazoa; phylum Chordata; class Mammalia; order Rodentia; family Muridae; genus Mastomys; species Mastomys coucha. The sequence continues at coordinate 144,435,394 of NW_022196904.1, forward strand.
TAGCTCCCTGCAGCTGTCTGCTGTGGCTATCTTTGTGTTTTTGCACTTCCAGCTTTCCTACAGTCTACGAGGATACAGTCTATTTGCTTTCACAAACCCTTGAATGACACACAATAGGTACATTGAACTCAGTGTCTGACTGTGAAAGTACAAAGTATATAGGTCACAATGGTTCTCAACCTGAGAAAAACAATTGGTGAGGAATAAGCAATCATTTGTGAACAAATATATTAGATCCACTAATTTAAATTAAAAAAAATATGGAAATGTAAATCCTGGTACAGCACTTGTTGTCCTTTGGGTTATGATCCTTTTGGATGTTACATATCAGGTATCCTGTGTATCATATTCATCAGTAGCAAACTTACAGTTATGACATAGTAACAAAAGAATTTAATGGTTTTGGGTCACCACATGAGGCACTGCATTAAAGTGTCATATTAGGTAGCCTAAGAACCACTATTTTAGAAGATATAAAAAATTAGGATGGTGTCAATATTGTTAAGTCATACATTGACCGATATCTTTGAGTCCAAAATTATATACATTTATATATATATATATATGTATAAATATATATGCATGTATGTGTATTTATATGTATGTATTTATTTATATATGTGTGTGTATATATATGCATATATATGCATAATATTGGACCTATTTCTTCAATTACCAAATTAGAGAGACCATTGGATGACAGTCAATAAATTTCTAATTCCTCATATTTTTGGATTTCAATTGATTAGGAAATGTTGGTAACATTAATTTTCATATTAAGATATTAAGAAATAGTAATTGTTACTTCCTGTTGTTTTTGTTGTAAGAGGTGGAATTAGGTTTGTGTGGATTTGTTGAAAGATTACTTTCTTGCTTCTTCTAGGGTGTAGTCTTGCTCCTTATGTTGATGTTTTCCATCTATTCTAGTTTTCATAGTCTCTGATGAGAAGTCTGGTGTAATTCTGATAGACCTGCCTTTATATGTTACTTGACCTTTTTCCCTTACTGCTTTTAAAATTCTTTCTTTGTTTAGTGCATTTGGTGTTTTTATTATTATGTGACAGGAGGAATTTCTTCTCTGGTCCAGTCTATTTGGAGTTCTGTAGGCTTCTTGTATGTTCATGGGCATCTCTTTCTTTAGGTTAGGAAAGTTTTTTTTTATATAATTTTGTTGAAGATATTAACTGGCCTATTACCTTTGGAGTCTTCACTCTCTTCTATACCTATTATCCTTAGGTTTGGTCTTCTCATTGCATGCTGGATTTCCTCAATGTTTTGGGTTAGGAGTTTTTTGCTTTTTGCATTTTCTTTGATGGGGACAATTCTTAATCAGAGTTTTTGACTGTGGGACTGCACCCCCATCTCTCTACTTGGTGCCCTGTCTTTCTACTGAAGGAGGTTTCTACAAATTCCTACTCCCTGATATAGGGAATTTCTTCTAAGGTCCCTCCTTTTGAGTCATGAGATTCTATCATGTAGCAGGTCTCTGGTACATTCTAGAGAGTCTCCCCCACCTCCCACCCCCTGAGCTTGTATATTTTCATTCATTCTGCTGACCCATTTACTCCTGTTCCCTCAAATAGTTGACTATGCTCCCCTTTCCCTTTCCCCTCCCAAGAATTTATTGAGTATCTTATCATTGATATTCATAAGCAAAATTGGTCTCATGTTCTTTTCCTTTGTTAGGTCTTCATGTGGTTTAGGTATCAGAGTAACTGTGGCTTCATAGACAGAATTAGGTATTATTTCTTCTGTTGCTATTTTGTGGAATAATTTAAGAAATATTGGTATTAGTTCTTCTTTGAAAGTCTGATTGAATTCTGCACTAAAGCCATCTAGCTTTGAGCCTTTTTGCTTAGGAGACTTTTAATAATTGTTTCTATTTCCTTACGGGTTATGGGACTGTTTAGGTAGCTTATCTGGTCTTGATTTAACATCAGTACATGGTATCTGTCTAGAACATTGTCCATTTCATTCAGATTTTCCAGTTTTGTTAAGTATAGGCTTTTGTAGAAGGATCTGATGATTTTTTGAATTTCCTCAGTTTTGGTTGTTATGTCTCCCATTTCATTTCTGATTATTTTAATTTGGATACTGTCTTTATGCCCTCTGGCTAGTCTGGCTAAGGGTTTATCTAATTTGTTGATTTTCTCAAAGAATAAGCTCTTAGTTTTCTTGATTCTTTGTATAGTTCATTTTGTTCATAGTTGGTTGATTTCAGCCCTGAGTTTGATTATTACTTGACATCTACTCCTCTCAGGTGTGTTTGCTTCTTTCTGTTCTCGAACTTTCAGATGTGCTGTTAAGTTGCTAGTGAAGGAACTCCCTAGTTTCTCTTTGAAGGTACTCAGTGCTATGAATTTTCCTCTTAGCACTGATTTCTTTGTGTCCCATAAATTTGGTTATGTTGTACCTTCATTTTCATTAAATTTTAGAATATCTTTTGTTTTCTTTTTCCTTAAGCTTCTGTTAGGCAAGGGACACTTGAAGGGATTAAAGTATCAGAATAAAGTTCATTTTACTTTTCACTTTCAATTTTAAGTTAATTGTCCTCAGAGTGACTTGACCCTGACCCTTGAGTTCTACGAAAAACCAGAATATTATTGGTAGTTGTAAAATATACACGACAGCTGTGGCCAGCCAGTAATAGCAGGGTGGGCTAAAAAAACTTGAATTACTCACAAGTCAAGATGATCCTTTCTGATATGTGGTGCTTCCTTGTGCTTTCACCAGATGTTGTGAACCAATCAGCTTAAAAGCCAACATTCCTTTACCCTCTCACATAATTCCAAGGCTTGGAAACCCCCCAATTGTATTTTTCCTTTATAAACCACACCCCTTAAAGCTCAGGGCTTTCTCTTCTATCCTGTTGCATCAGTAAGATTCGGGGCCCAGGCATGAGCCTGAATAAAGATTCGCATGTGCTTACATCAGAGGTGTGGTTCCTGGTGGTCTCTTTGGGAGTCTCACAATCTGGACATAGCACACTGTCAATAGGACAAAATAGCCACCTACGGATTGGGAAAAGATCTTTATCAATCCTACATCTGATAGAGGGTTAATACCCAAAGTACACAAAGAACTCAAGAAATTAGACTGCAGAAAATCAAATAAACCAATCAAAAATAAGGTACAGAGCTAAACAAACAATTCTCAGCTGAGGAATCTCAACAAATGCTCCACTATGTTTGTAGCAGCCTTATTTATAATTAGCCAGAAGCTGTAAATGAGCCAGATGTCTCTCACTGGAAGAATGGATAAAGAAAATGTAGTACAATTACACCATGAACTACTCAGCTATTAAAAATGGCAACTTTATGAACTTTGTAGGCAAATGGATAGAACTAGGAAATATCATCTTAAGTGAGGTAATCCAGACTCAAAAGGACATACATGGAGTGTACTCACTAATAAGTGTATGTTAGCTAAAAAGCTCAGAATATCCATGATAAAAGTCAAAGACCATATGAAGTTTAACAAGAAGGAGGGTCAAAGTGTGGATGCCCCAAACCTTCTTAGAAAGGAGAACAAAACCCCAGGATGCAGATGGAAGGAGGGATCTGGGCGGGAGAGAGAAGGGGAAGGAAAAATGGGGGCAGGGCCAAGTGTGGAAAGAGACAGGAGAAATGTCCAGAGGGCTAGGAGAATGAATAAAAATAAATAACAATAGTGTCTGGGTATGGTGATTGAATATGGGAAGGATTCCCAAGTGGGGCAGTTTGTGGATTATCCTTCCTTCAGTCTCTGTTCCATACTTTGTCTCTGTAATTCCTTCCATGGGTATTTTGTTCTTCCTTCTAAGAAGGATCAAAGTATACAAACTTTAGTTTTCATTCATCTTGAGGTTCTTGTGGATTGTATCCTGGGTATTCCTAGCTTCTGGGCTAATATCCACTTATCAGTGAGTGCATACCATGTGTGTTCTTTTGTGATTTGGTTACCTCACTCAGGATGATATTCTCCAGATTCATCCATTTCCCTAGGAATTTCATAAATTCATTGTTTTTAATAGCTGAGTAACACTCCATTGTGTAAATGTACTACATTTTCTGTATCCATTCTTCTGTTGAAGGACATCTGGGTTCTTTCCACCAAACTCAGACACTATGTGGATGCCAGGAAGTGCTGGATGACAGGAGCCTGATATGGATGTCTCCTGAGAGGCTATCACAGTACCTGACTAATACAGAAGTAGAGGCTCACAGCCATCCATTGGACTGAGTACAAGGTCCCGAGAGAAGGAGCTAGGAAAAGGACCCAAGGAGTTGCAGCTCCTTTGGATGAACAACAATGTGGGCCTATGTCTCTCTCCTGTGGCCTGGGGCTCTATGCCACTGATACCTGTGTCTCTCTGCTGCTGTCTGGAACTCTGTGCTGCTGGGGCCTGGAGCTGCTTCTCTCTGCTGTTGATTCTTGTGGCTGCAAGGCATGTTAGTTACTTAGTTAAAAGAAGTAAGATATGAGTAAGATATTTTTATTATAGGAAAGAGAAAATAGGCTGTCCATGTAGAGAGAAAGAAAGGAGAGAAAGAAGAGGAGAAGAGAGAGAGAAAGGAAAGAAAGGAAGCAAGAAAGCAAGAAGGCAAGAGAGAGACAACAAAGAGCATGAAAGAGAGAGAGGGAGAAGGCAAGAGAAGAGAAAAAAGAACAGGAGAGAGAGGAAGAAGGCAAGAAGGTAAGAGGGCAAGAGAGCAAGAGAGGAAGAAAGGAAGCAAGAGAGAGGAGAGGGGGCGATCTGCCCCTTATATTGTGTGACATAGCTCTCTGTCTGTGTGGCAAGGCAACCCTGGCTGTAGTCATATGATTGGGCGTAGAGTCCAGCATGAATGCTGGGAGCTTGGGGCATTGTCTACCTGATAGAGCACACATCTCCTGCGGGTGGCAGCTGTGAGAGGTTGTGACTGAAACCTGAGCCAAGGTCCCAGAAGTTACAGTCAAACTCCTACCATCCCTTGTGAACAGAAATTATCCACTGGGTGTTCCAGAGTTCTAGGACTATTCCTCAGCTGGGCCTAGTTTGCCTGAACAGATCACTGCCCTACACAACAAGATGAACTAACTATTTCCCTCAGAGCTGCCATGGGCTAAACCACCAACCAAAAAATAAACATGGTGGGACTCATGTCCCAGCTGTATATGTAGCAGAAGATGGCCTTCTTGGTCATCAATGGGAGGAGAGGCCCTTGGTCCTGTGAAGGTTCTATGGCCCAATGTAGGGCAATACCAGGACTAGGAAGTGGAAGAGAGTAGTTTGGTGAGTAGAGGGAGGGCGAAATAGTTTTGTTTTTTTTTTCCAGAGGGGAAACTGGATATCATTTGAGATGTAAATAAATAAAATCTCTAATAAAAAAAACTTAAAAAACACATTAAATTTGAATATATCAAAAATATACAAAAAACAAAAAACAAAACAAAAAAACCAAAAATAAATAAATAACAGTTTGTGGCAGAGCTTGGAGAATGAGTAGAAAGTCTCAGAGGCCAGGTGTGCAAGATACCCCCAAGACCAGATGGAGATGACATTGCTAAAATATCTAACAGCAGGGAGATAGAACCTGAAGAGACATGTAAATAGACATGGCCCTTACTTGAGGGATGATATCAACCACCCAACTAAAAATTTTATCCCTGTTAAAAGAAAATGCAGGGACAAAAATGGAGCAATGGCTGAAGTCAGAGACAGCCACAGTGTGCAATTCATTCCATCCACAGACACCAAACCTTGGCACTATTGCTGATGCCAAGATATGTTGACAGACAGGCAGCATGCCCATACTGGCCACAGCTGTGAAACTTTAGTTTGTATGACACTGTGGAGAGACCAATGGTGGGGAGTGTTAGGCATGGTGTCAGGAGCACTTAGGGTGACCCAGCCTATGGTTTCAACTGGTGGACGCCCCCAGCAGTTATGACAGAAGGAGTCAGACGTGGTGCTAAAAGAGCTTTTATGTACTATATCAGGCTGTACCACACAAATTACACACCAAAATAACATAGCAATCACTAGTATTACTAGCAGAAAAATTCCAAACATCCTAACATTCTAACATCATAAGCTAAGGGATTCTAACATCATAAGCTAAGGAATTCTAACATCATAAGCTAAGGGATCCTAACATCATAAGCTGAGAGATATATAACCTGTCTCTGTTTTGCAGGCTCGGGCTCCCAACATCTTTGGCATCACTTTCTGTTTACTTCCAGGTTGGCTCCTCAGATCTCAGGCTCAGGCTTTGGGTCCCAGCAGGGTGGCGTGTCCCAGCAGCGAGGTGGGTCTGGCTTGGGCGGCAGGCTCGGGCTCCTGGCTAGGGCTGCAGGCCCGGGCTGTGGCAGAGGGTGTCAGCGTTCGGGTGCTCGTGCCTTGTGGGAAATCCAGAGTGGGGGCTTGGGCAGCGTGGATTTGCCTAACAATCCATCCTGTCTCTGACTCGGGCACTTCTGGCCGTGGTTTTTAAGCTCTTTACTTATCTCTATGTTATGTCTGCACGTTGGGCTTTGTGCAGCCCTCTGTCTTTATCTGGGATTCCACTCTGGGTTACCGCCTTGCAGTAAGCTTATCTATTTCACACATTTACTTTCATTTTATTCACTTTGTCACTTAATATTTCATCTTAGCCTTCCTGGCCTTCAGTCCTTACATGCTCCTTACACATGGCATGGCACTGTAGAGTGGATCTGTTGCCATGTCCCCAGTAGCCAAGGGACCTCACTGCCACCATAGCCAGACGCTGGACTTTATGGCCTGAATGGGGAAATGAAAGGGAGCTGCTCCCACAAGTGGCCACAGTTGCCACCCTCCCACCTGGAGGATGTGGCTCCACGGGCATTAGCAGAGCAACTGTGCCAGCCTGGCTTGGCTGCCAAGTTGGGCCAGCTGCGTGTGCGCATTTGCTAGTGGTAGCAAAACAAACAAAATGTTGGTGTAGGTGCCTCAGTACGGGACTTTACACCACTGCCACTCGCACCACTCTGCATGTTCACAACTCTAGTCACCGCCATCCTGCAGACTGGCTCTTTAGCAGCGCCCCAAATAGCAGTGGCCACAGGCCTTTTAAACTGGATGGGGCCTACACAGCTTGGGGCTGCATTCTGTGCAGAACTCCTGGACACCCACACACAGCTTCTCTGCAGAGTGTGCTGTGGGGCTTGAATTACCCCGGGAACAGTAGGGTCCCTCTGTCTCTCAGGAGTCGCCCTGTGTCCTGCACAGTGTAGCACAGTTTGGGGAGCCGAGAACGGCCACACCACCACAAAAGCTCCTAGAAGCCTCTTCCCAGCAGTGTTTTTGCCGGGGCTGGGTTCTTGCCCCTGGCTACTGCCTCCTTCAGCAAATCCTACTGGTGTGCGCCAACACAACCGACTCAGAGCTTAGTCATGCTGTCATTCATATTACAGAGTTCCTGCCGTGGCCAGGCCATTGCCTCCCCGCTCGCACTGGGAAGGAGCACAGTGCTCGAAAGCCCCCAGCCGCCATATTGACCACGTGTAAACACCACTAAGACAAGACACAGACTCACAATCACTCATCAAGACAAAGACAATGAACAAATTGACATTCAACACATAACATAATTGAAGACTATTTCCTGAATAAGCCAAAGAGAAAGTGACACGTCTCTCGGTTTCTCTGTGTCTCTGGGATAGCTCTGAAGTCCATTTTCCCTTTCCTTTCCATCTTCCTATACATATCTTTTGCTTTGTTTCTAAATTTTGGCATTTTTATGTATTTTTTATTATATATTTATGCCCTACTCTGCCCACCTGAGTCTAGCTCTAAGGCTACTGGACAACCGCCTGATTCCAGTCTTGACTGTCTGCCGCTACCAAACCCCCTAAGTAGAGACCATCACCGGGCCAGTGTGACCTTGACTTACCTTGGCAAACCTGCCATTCCATCTTCATTTCCTTGAGAAGCTTCTCTTGAGGTAGTGGGGCACCTTTCCTCCTCATGTCCAGTCTCTGTTCAGGCATCATCTGTGGCTGCTAGCAGCCACTCATATGAATGGGTTTTCTGGAATGGGGGTCAAGGCCCGAATAATTTGGGGTACTGGAAATGCGGGAAGGGTTTGAAAAAATTAGACCAACACATGGTGTGCTTTCAGTATACCATCATTCATTCAAAAATCACCTGTTACAAGCAAACAGGTAGGTAGGTAAAGCAAAACCCCTCCCCCAAGTTTATCAGCAACTTGGCCCAATCAGCAGCTTCATCTTCAGTCTCTGGAGGCGGGACTTCGGGCGTAACTGGAACTTGGAGAGAGGCGTGGCTATTAGCAGGAGGTGGGTAGAGAGGCGTGGCTATCTGTGGCAAGGTGGGATCTGAAGAATGACCCCTCAGCTGTAGGAGGGTCACATCCTCTCTTGCCTTCTTCCTTTTCCCTGCTCTTTGTTCTCTTCTCTTGCCTTCCTGCTCTCTTGCTTCCTTTCTTCTCCGTTCTCTCTCTCTCCTCTTCTCCTCACCTCTTTTCTCAATTCCTTCTCTCTATTTGAGTGGTCTATTTTCTCTTTCCTATAATAAAATATCTCATTTATACATTGCTACTTTTTTTGATTAACGTGCACTGACACAGGCCTCAGCATAGAGAGAGAGAGAAATCCAGGCAGCTGACAACCCCAGGCCTCAGCTGCAGAGAGAGAGAGAGAGAGAGAGAGAGAGAGAGAGAGAGAGAGAGAGAGAGAGAGAGAGAGAGAGAGAGAGAGATCCAGAGTGCGGCATTGAAGCATTGAACCACTAGGACACAAACTAAACTATCAAGGGGAATAGTCATAGTGTAGTGGGTTTGACCTAATGCTACTTGTATTCTTATATTAATTTGGGTCTCCAAAATTGTTTGCATGAGAGAGTCCACAGTGAGGGAACCTATCCCCAGTGGCTTCTAATTGGTAAATAAAGATGCTGACAGCCAATGGCTAGGTAGGGCAGCCAAAGGAGGGTTTCAGGATTTCCAGGCTTGGGATCTAGGGGGAGGGAGAAGAAGGATAAGATTAGCCATGCAGAGAGAGTCTGGAGGAGAGAAGAGACCATGCCTGATAAGAGTAGAGGACAGAGAGATAGAGCTACCATTGGAAAGAGCAGGGAGAGTGTGGCCCAAAGAACTGACCAATTTGGTCCAGGGCAGCAAAGATAGAATATAGAATTTAATAAGTGATAACTCAGGGTTATTGGTGGAAGGTAGTTTGAATGTATGGAGGTTAGGAAGGGGCCCAGCTATTGCACATTTAAGGCATATCAAAATATAAAATCTGTGTGTGTGTCTTTCATTTGGGAATGTAAAGCATTGAGGAGGGTAGGGAAATCACCACTGGGATTTATTAATTAAATATTTAACTCAATAGATGGTATGCAATGTGGGGCATGAACTTACTCCTAAAAATTAATTAGAATGTATTCCAAATGGAATAAAAATGCCTTCTCTTTAAGATTAAGAGGTGGGGAGAATTGGTTTCTCAGCCATGCAGATTCAGAGATAGGAGAGAAGTTTGTGCTAGTTTCCCACACACAATTCTGGGGTTTGTAGTTTAAGGCCAGGGCATATCCAGGCTGATCCAGGGACATGTGAGGTAGGGTTAGTGATTCAACCAGATGCTCTCAGTTACTGGGATGCTGGGGGAGCTTAAGCCTCAGATGTTGATGCTCTTGCTGGGAGAAGACAAGCATCAGAGAACAGGCTTGTGCTGCTGAGATAAGTCAGGCCAGAGAGAATTTGAACAAGATGGGAATGGAGGAATGATAGAAAATTTGGATGGTTGCTTCATAAGCAACCAAATTCTTAGACTTCAGAATTCTGGGACAGTTTAGCATGACATTCATTCATAAATAAGCCTGAAAATTGGCCCATACATAAAAATAGAAAGGAATTTTGTTGAAGTTATATATATAGGAAATGATGTTAATCAAAACTATATAAAGAGAAAAGGCATATAATTATATGTCCACAGATACTAATCTCCATAGAGGGGAGAAATAAAGGAAAATTATGGAAAGCTTTATAGAAATTTAAGAATTCAATGCTTTGCAAGCAACCAGATTCTTAGAACACTGGAATCTGGAATAGCTTAGCATGACATTCATACACAAATCATCCTAATAATAGGCTTGTAGAGAATTATAAAAGAGAATTTAATTAAAGTTAAATACATAGGAAAGGATTTTAATCCAAGTAATGTAAAAAGAAAGATGATACAAATATATCCACAGAAACTTATCTCCTTAGAAAATTAGAATGAAAGAAATCCAGAGCTTTGATCTCAAATATAGGAACAAAGGCATGGAGATAGGAAGAAACCCTATCTCAACATATAAAAATAAAGAGATATTAATCTCCACAGAAAGTGGAATAAAGAAAAATGATATTGTTTTATTGATTGAAGAGAGAAATAGTGGTAATTTCTTTAAATGTTTTTAAGTAATAAATCTTTTAAATGGTGTTAAACAGATGCTAATTTCCATAGAATGGAGGAATAAAGGGAAATTACATTGTATTTAGGATAGAAAGGAAAAATAGTGATAATTGTTAAGTTATATAAAGAGAAAAGGGATATAACTATATGTACACAGATATTAATCTCCTTAAAAGGGCAGAATTAAAGAATCCAGGCCTTTGATTTCAAATGTTGGAACAAAAGCAAGAAGATAGGAAAAAACCCTATCTCAATAGATAATAATAACTGTTTAAAATTGTTTTAATTGCTTTGATTGTTCTAACTATCAAAATGAAGGTGGTTATAAGTTTGGTGGTATTAATGACATTACTCATCCTCTGGGAGAGAGGATGGAGTAGAGTAGGCACTAAGAAAAGGAGGACTACAAAATTGAACCAATCGATTTGGGTTACCAGATGCTAATTTTGGAGAGATGCTTTGTATTTGTGTTAACAAAAAAAGGAGAAAAAGCTTTGGAACCCTTCCAAAATAATATGGATCAGATATAATAGTGGAAGATCCCCTGAAGATCTTGGCTACAGATAAAAAAGGAAAATTCAAGAAGATCAAACAGAACAGGTAACAAAAATTGCTGATCTCTCCACATGGGAACAACCCTGAAACTGGCTTAGATATAAAAATGTCTCTAGCCAAACTTCCAGCTAAAATTATCCAATGGATTTTGTTGGTTATAGAATCCTTAAAATTCATCATGCCATCCTTCATATAGTATGAATGAAGATTTATTACAATTGATTATTGAAGAAATGAACTCATAAAACAGACAGTTGTCCTTTACCTGCTCAAACAAGGAGCAAAATTTCATCCTTAACTGATGTGTGTGCCTTCCACAATTCATGCAAATATCTTTACAGAACTAAAAATTTCGTTGTATGATTCATATATTATAGAATAAAACACCAAGATACATACAGCTCTGAGAAGATTGATCCTTACAGATGCTGAGATGACATACTGTCTCAACTCCTTGTCTCATTGTATATGGTTTTCAGAATTGCCCCCAGAACAGTTTCAGGCATACCTGCTGATTCACAACAACCTTAGTTCATCCAGCCTTTCAGACTGATCCAGTCAGAACTTCAGTTAAACTCTGAACTTTACAGAGACTGGATAATAAATGCTACAGGTATATTTCTTAAATCTAACCAATTTTTCTAATTTTCCTACCTCACCATACCCCTTAAATGTTTTCAACAGGAAGAAGGTATGGGTTTGGGTGTCTGGTTATGGTTATTTTACAAATTATAAATAGGCTGCAATTTAAGGGACATTTTGGTCATAATTTTGGACAAGGAGGAAAGTAAATATAGAACTTAGACTTGGGGATTCCTGTCTTTCCTGGGAATAATGGGGACCAGTGAGACTAGGCACACAGGAACTCCACCAACAGAGTGGCTCAGGTTCCTTCCAGTCTCTCTGAGCTGGTGTCCTGAGCAGACTTTGGATGCAAGCTCTGCAGCCAGTCCCACAACACCCAGAGGAAGCTGCCGCACTCCCAGGTGCTCTAACAAGCCCAGGGTCACAGGATCCCAGAATCACAGGATCCCAGAGACCGTTTGACTCTGAGGAGTTCTGACACAACCAGGATCACAGGAAGGACAGACTCCCATCAGATTTAGCAAGGGCAGGAAGCACTAGAAATAACCAGATGGTGGGGGTAAGAGTAAGAAAATAAACAACACAAACCAAGGTTACTTGGCATCATCAGAACCCAATTCTCCCACCATAGCAAGTCCTCGACACTCCATCACACCGGAAAAGCAAGATTCAAATCTAAAACATCTCCTGATGATGATTCAGGACTTTAAGAAAGACATAAATAGCACCCACAAAGAAATACAGGAGAACACAGGTAAACAGGTAGAAGCTCTTAAAGAGGAAACACAAAAATTCCTTAAAGAAATGTAGGAAAACAATCAAACAGGTGAAGAAAATGAGCAAAACCATCTAGAATCTAAAAATGGAAATAGAAACAATAAAGAAATCAGGAAGTGAAACAACCCTGGAGATATAAAACCTAGGAAAGAAATCAGGAGTCAAAGATGCAAGCATCACCAACAGAATTCAGGAGACAGAAGAGAGAATCTCAAGGGCAGAAGACACCATAGAAAACATTGACACGACTGTCAAAGGAAATGCAAAAAGCAAAAAGGTCCTAACCCAAAACATCCAGGCAATCCATGATGCAATGAGAAGACCAAACCTAAGGATAATAGGTATAGAAGAGAGTGAAGACTCCCAATGTAATGGGCCAGTAAATATCTTCAACAAAATTATAGAAGAAAACTTCCCTAACCTAAAGAAAGAGATGCCCATGAACATACAAGAAGCCTACAGAACTCCAAGTAGCCTGGACCAGAAAAGAAATTCCTCCCATCACATAATAATTAAAACACCAAATGCACTAAACAAAGAAAGAATTTTAAAAGCAATAAGGGAAAAAAGGCAAGTAACATATAAAGGCAGGTCTATCAGAATTACACCAGGCTTCTCACCAGAGACTATGAAAGCTAGAAGATCCTGGGCAGATGTCATACAGACCCTACAAGAACACAAATGCCAGCCCAGGCTACTATACAAAGCAAAGCTCTCAATTACCATAGATGGAGAAAACAAGGTATTCCATGGTCAAACAAAATTTACACAATATCTTTCCACAAATCCAGCCTACAAAGGATAATAGATGGAAAAAATCAACATAAGAAGCAAAACTATACCCTAGAAGAAGCTAGAAAGTAATCTTTTAACAAATCTACACAAACCTAATTCCATCTCTTACAACAAAAACAACAGGAAGTGACAATTTCCTTTTCTTAATATCTTAATATGAAAATTAATATTATCAACATATCCTAATTGATTGAAATCCAAAAATATGAGGAGTTAGAAGTTTGTTGATTGTCATCCAATGGTTTCTCTAATTTGGTAATTAGAGAAATATCTCCAATATTGTACAATCTATATACACTTTCAGCTTGTTTGTGACAGTGCCTTGCTGTGTACAACATAAGGGTCTTGAAATCTTGCTTCTCTTATCTCAGCCTCTCTATTAGTAGTATTGTTTATTTCATGTTCTTACACTATACTATGGTTTTCAAAACAGCTTATATATTTCAAAAGTATTTATATACCCAAGGGAGACACAGTCAATTAACTTGGGAGGTGGCTTGTAGGAAAGAGAACAACAAAGAGTGAGGCTGAATGCTTTGCTTGACATTTGTAACTCTTGTATCATGTTTGAAGAAGAAGACTTTATAAGTTACTCTTTCTCTGAGATGAATGCTTTTCCAAATTATCACAGCCAATGAACCAGATTCTTACCCACACCTAATGTCTGTGCCACCCTCCAAGCAGAACCATTGTTCATTGAAACAGTTGGTGAATGACTCTATGGATAGACCATCTTAATACACACATCATTTCTTAAATGAATGTAACCTGTTCTCTGTGGGCTGAGAATAAAGTCACTCACTCAAGTCAAATAGCTTTGACCATAGCAGGAAGTCTTTATCCAAAAATCGAGCCTACAATTCATTTCTTGGTGCAGCAGAACTGTCAACTCTCAACTTAGCTACGATGGAGGTAAAATCCTTTGGTGATGTGAAGGTCATTGAAGTACAGCCTTATTACAATGAAATCCAATGCCTAAAAATTGTTCTTATTTTGGGCTTGTACCACAGTAAGAGCCAATATTTTAAACTCTACTAAATACAAAACAAACAAACAAAGAAAAACACTTTATATGTTTATGTTCATTTAAGGAAATACTGGTAGTAATGTATTATTTTGAAATACAGAGTTAATATGTTTGGAGTTATTTAAAATTTATATTGAGAAAAACATATGTATTTTCAGTGTTGTAGACAAGCATCTACATAAGACTGTTAAATTGATTGTTGTTTTATATCAAACAACTTTTATAATACCCATTTTTATTGTTATAATATTTTATAAATGTTAAGGAATATGACATAAAAAGATATTGTAGGTATTGAAGGGGAGGTCTCTGGGAGGAGTTGGGGTACAAAAGGGAAACAAGAATGTGATTTAATTCAATTTACTTAAAATATGTTTTTAAATGTTAACAAATTCAGATAAATTGAAATCATATAACTTTTCTCATCATAATGCAATAAAAGTTGAAAAAATAAAACTTTATATTTTGATGTAGAATTGAGGTTATATTTTCTTACAATGATACAAGATTTATATATTGAAACAGATTTAAGGTTTTCATTGGTATAAATCCTTGTATATTGATACAAAATTTAAAATTAATTTTGTTACTCTTAGATAATCATTGTACTTATGCAACTCATTTAAGAATATAAGGCTAAACCTATTCTTTGTAATAGCTGCTATTACAAACTATTTAGGATGATCAAGTAATACAAATTGAAGATCAGTTAGTAAACTCATGGTAATATTAGATTCTGATTTATTACAATATAATGTTTTCAGTACTATTCAAACTGTTAAATAACTAAGAGTAGTTAAGGTTTACCAGTTCATATATACTATATATAGATAGACTATCTTCAAAAACACCAGATATCCATGGAATATGACATTTAAAATCATTTCATTAGTAATAGATCTTCTAACTACAATACATGTCTACTCCTGACATTATCACCATCCCACTTCAACGAAGATATTTTACATCCTTACCTCCATTTGGAGTCACGTCAATTATGCCAAGCTAGCCACTGGGTAAGAAATATCCCAATTTCACTTGGCAAACAGTTATTGTCCAGAAATGGAGACACGTATGTGAATAGTCAATTGCTAAATTCTGTCAATGCAGAACAGAGTAGTCCTTCATAATTCCTACTTCATTTAAGGTCTGTAAGATGGTTCTGGGCCAGAAGGCTGAAGACAGATGTTTCAACCTTATGAGGAATATTGGGGACTGTCCAGGCGGTCAGCTGTCTTTACAAATTGTATAAGTTTTAGAAGCTATGTTTTTGTGCTTCCTACACATTCAGCTAATATTTAATTCCTTCTCAGATTTCTAGTGGTTGAAGACTAACCTCATAACTGAACTTAAGTATTTAACATTAAAGAATATATTCTAGATTTGAAAATATGGTTTTCAGAAGGTATTGCAAGTTAAAATCAAATATATTTCAGGTACAAAATGATAAATTCTTTAAGTTAGGATAGATGATAGACTACTTTTTCTAAATTACCAAATAGAAAGAGTAGATGTTATAGGTGTATATCATACCTTTTAATGCACATAATTGTTATAATTATGTTCAACTCATATCAGAGAGAAAAGAGCCTTTCTAGTTAGACA
>NW_022196904.1:144451148-144467423 GCF_008632895.1 Mastomys coucha
AAAAAGGAAATGTAGTGAGTTTGGCCTAATGCTGCTTGAATTCTTATATTAATTTGGGAATTCCAAATTGTTTGCAGGAGAAAGTCAGCACTGAGAGAACCTGCTCCCTGCTTGTTCTGATTGGTAAATAAAGATGTTGGCAATCTGGGCAGGGCAGAGAGAGATAGGACTTCAGGATTTCCAGGGTTGGGACCTAGACAGGGAGAAGAAGGAGATCAGCCATGCTGGATGGGTATGGAGGAGAGGGAACATCATGCCTAAGAAAAGTAGAGGATAGGGAGATTAAGCATTCATGTGAAAGAGCTGGGATAGTGTGGCCCAAAGGACAGCCCAACTGGGACCAGGGCAGCCAAGGCATAATATAAAATGTAGTAAGTGATAACTCGGGATTTTCAGTGGGAGGTGAATTGACAATGTGGAACTTAGGACATGGCTTAGCTATTGTGCTGTTTAAGGCATATCAAAATATAATGGCTGTGAGTCTTTGATTCAGGAACATTAAACATTGAGGCAGGTAGCAAACATGCTACTGGGATTTATGAATTAATAAATTAATTCATAAATACCCTTTGGGCCAGATATCCTGAACCCAGACCACCAGAAACAGCTCTAATGTGTTGCTCAGGTGAGGGTAGGTCCTAGTATCCACAGTGCCTCTGCTGGTGAGGGACAAGGATAGCACCCCCTTTCTCATAATCTCTGAACCAGCCCTCCTGACTGCTGCAGATGCCAAGAGGTATTGGGGGGAAGGCATTACCTCCTCACACATGATACCTCACATCAGACAAATCATAGGAACAGCTCTTCTGCCCTCATGCCCTGGGTGCCAATTCATCTATACTCCTGCCACCAGGGTTAGTTATAATGTATATAAATGTATACAATGTATATAAAGCCCAGGCATGGTGCAGGGCTTCTCTCCAGAGTGCCGTAGCTTGTCATAGGTGGGGTCAGATCTCCAGTGCACCACATCCAATGAGGGGCAGAGCCAGCTTTGTACAGCTATTGGGCATATATGTGGACTCTGGTGGCATCTCAGAGCAGGAGCATTCACATGATTTTAATGGTAATACGATCTATGGACATTGGCATAGATACCTGTTGCTGTATGGCCAGGGACCCAGTCATGGCCTTCAACAGCAGAATGTTCTGGGACTAAACCATGGCCTATAGTGGCAGGGTAGGCTGGGACTAAAATCTGGCCTAAGGTGGTAGGGAAGTTTACTTACAACAGGTTATTTCTCTCTACCTTCATCTCTACAGTTCTACCTTTCTTCATAATGCTCAAACTTTTCAGCTTCACTATATTCCCCATCTGTTCACCACACACTTTCACATTTTAGTGGTTCACACTGAGGGCAGGACACATGATTGGCATGTCTCTGGTGTCCTCCTCTGCCCATACCATGTATCTTCAGCCATTTCTGTGTAGCACGGCAGCAGGTGCGTCTCTGGATATTCTCTGCCTTTTCATGAACTGTGGCTTGGCTGTGGAAAGCACAGTAATGCAAATATTGTCTTTGACAAATCACTTGATTCACTCAGTAAATTTTTATTTTCATGATGAGTTCATAACTCCAAGTATCCTAAGAGAACACATTGGGACAAGAATCTGTCTTCAATAAATGATATTGAGAGACCAAAGAAATGCATATGAAGAAGAAAATAACATATCCTACAATTTCCCAGCTATAATAATACCTTCAAAATAAATAAAAGACTTAAATGAAAGACACAAACTTTAAAGATAGTAGAGAAAAAATAGAAGTGATACTTTAAGACATTGCATTTCAGTTGTGTAGTGTTTCTTTTTTCTTTGTTTTGCAAAAGACCCCCACAGAAAACATAAACAGAACTACAAAAATCAAAGAAAAAACTTGATTTTCTGAAAGTAGAAAGAATATTCCAAGCAAAAAAAAATAGTCTACAGAATGAAAAGTAAAATTTACAATACAGGAAAGGTAGACAGATTTTTCATCTAAAATGAGTTTAATTCCTAGAATATAAAAACAACTACAAAAAACAGGGACTGATGAGATGGCTCAGTGGGCAAAGGAGCTTGTTTCTAAGTTTCATGATCTGTGTTCAAATTTTGGGATCCACAAGAAAGAAGGCTGGAATTGATTTCTGTAAGTTATTCTCAGACTTCTACACACTAACACCATAAATAAGTAAATTATTATAAAATAAGCACATGGATATAGTAAAAACTTAAAAAAGAAGGGGTCAATAGAAATAAGACATTTCTGAAAAAGTGACATAAATATTTTATAGACAGTACTGTAAGTGACAACTCATAAAAGAATGAGCAATGATTATTTGATATTTTAGGTAGTTACAGTTAGCTAAGAAGAGGAAGCTGAAGTATGCTATTGCCAAAAGGGTTGCTATAAAGAGAAATAATGTATTATATTTTGGGAATGGGTTTTAGAAAGAAAAAGAAAAGGCTAGAAGGATGGATTCTCAAAGTTATTTTTATAACAAATAAATAGTGCTTGAGAAGTCAGACATTCATAAACAAATATGAACATTTTACAATATATATTATGTATAGAAACATTTCCTGGTACCTCATTAATGTGACTTTTGAAGTTTTGTTTACTCATTAGTCAAGAAATTTGACTTCTAGAGATATAGAAACAAGTTTGGTCCCCAAACTCAATTAATTAGCTTTTCCCTACAAACAGTAGATCTTCAGCTATACTCTGGGGGACACTCTGGAGCTCTCTGAGTCTCTATAATTCTCCCTATACCAGTTGCACTAGTCTCTGAAACCCAATGTAATACAGGAGGGACCCACTGTATTCCATTCTGTATTAAACACTTTATTTTACGGATGGCAATCATTGTTAACACATATAAGTCTTTGGACTATCCTGAAGATTAGTTATGAACCTCCAAGAAAGGTGAGAAAAAAATGCTCAAAATAAAAATCACATTGATTCACTTTTATTTAACAGACTCTTCATGGTTTTCTTTATAGACTCCTGTATTTTGTATACAGATACAACCTGTGAATTGTAGGAGAAAAGAGTCTTGTTTTCCTGTAGTATGTATTCCTAGTAAGGGTAGGTCACTCTTCCGAGGAAAGAGGAAGAATGCTTGGTGAATTCAGGACTTGGTCTGGCCGGGCAGTGGTGGTGTACGCCTTTAATCCCAGCACTTGGGAGGCAGAGGCAGTTGGATTTCTGAGTTTGAGGCCAGCCTGGTCTACAGAGTGAGTTCCAGGACAGCCAGAACTATACAGAGAAACCCTGTCTCAAAAAACAAACAAACAAACAAAAAAAAAAAAACAAAAAACAAACAAACAGAACTTAGTCTGTATGGAAGTTTGGCCCACCCCTTATTTACCTGTAAACACTGTTCATTTTTTAAGAGAAAGATGCTGGAAGAGGACTTGTGAAATATCATATAGTAGGCTTTTAAGATGTTGGAAGAGGACTTGTGAAATATCATATAGTAGGCTTTTAAGATGTTGGAGTGACAATACTGCATAAAATATTTCCCTACTAAAAACTGTCTACTTAACTTTTCTTAAGCATGTTAATGAGAAGTATAGTTCACATAAAATAAATGGGCTATGTATACCTACTATGAGTTACTTGAAAACTGTTGTTTAATAATAGTTTTGAGGGCTAAAACAGTTTAAAGACAAAAGGCTATTCTCAAAGTATTTTTGTGACATGAACTAGGTATAAATGTCAAAGCACTGTAGGAAATTCGATGATTCATATAATAATTTATTCTTCTCAGAAAGAATATAAAATATAATTTGGTCGGTGTAACTTTATTATGTTCACTGCATGTTCAGTTTAATTAGAAATAAACACAATAAGAAAAGACACAAACCCAGAAGATAATCTTTCTGTATACTGATGAAGGGTTACTAGTAAATCAATACACTCTCAATACTTTATAAACATTATGCCGTGAGGTCAAGCTCATTGTTGAATGGAATCTGTAATTCCTTCAGCATGAGTGTTTTTAATAGTATTAAAAAATTGAAATTATCATGTGATTTCTTAGATCTTAAAATTTTCTACTAATAAAGTAGGGAATGATATTTGATTTCTTTTTTCTACTTTAACCCACAACTTCATTTGTAAATAACATAGCAAATGATGAAAGTCACCCTGTAAGGTAAGATTAGCTACTTAAATGTTTTAAGATATAACCACATAATTAAAGTAGACTCAAGGAAATGCTGAGAGGAAATAATAATTACTTAGAGTGGACATCCTTCCAAATATACCAAACCAAACAAGAGACCTTAAATATCATTAGACTATAAAAATAATATATGTTTGAGATAAAGAAACCAAACAACCTTGAAATTTGTTCTCCTTGATCTCTGCCCTTGCTGTGAGAAAATATCCTGAGAAAAATAAAACTAAAAATTTAGAAAAATGTAATGCTTTATTTAAAAATAAGGATTACAGTAATAACATTTTTGAAAAGATTGATCTATGTAGGACTGCATGACAAGCATTGATAGTCATAGAATGAAAACAAACTGAGAGTCATGAAAAGGCACAGGCAATACCTATGCCCCAACACACAAAGAGCAATTTCTAGAGAGTATTTTCAAGATTGACTTGAACCTACCCAGAATTAAATCCTCTAGGCTACTATCACATAGTATCAATGATATGATGGGTAATACTAAGCCATGCTTAAAAGCCAGCATTTTATTGCCTGTGATGCATTATTTTGTTTTTGCAATAATGTCCCAATGTAGGACTCATTACTGTCTTGATTTTTCAGATACCAATATGGTATTTAGAGGAGTTAGATGCTTTCTAGGTAGTTAGTAGATGATCTGGTATGTATCTATTCCAAGGACCTGAACTCTCTGTATTTTAGTTAATGATATGTCTTCATTCTAAACTGACTTTGAGGTTGAACATTCTCCCATCATACCTGTAAGCTCAACAATACTAGTAATTAAAAAGTAGAATAATACTGATTGAAATTAAAGCCTCCTGTATCCTAATCATACCTTCATGCTTATGGATCTATCCTTATCCATATGTCATCTAAAAACATGAGAATGTGTGTGAAGAAAAAAGTTAAAATGCAATTCAGAGCTCATTACTTCATTTACAACCTTATAGTATTCATAAGCAACATTTCACAGTTAGGATAGGAATTAATTTCTTGATTTATATTTAAAAAGAAGAGCAATATAGTATACAAGATGAAAATACCAAACACTGTACCATTCAGTTAACTGTGGTTAAATAAAATAAAATAATTACTCATTATAATTAGGTTAAATTATTTTGTACTGTTAGGTTGCAATTGGTGAAAGGTTTACCAGAATACAGAATAGAAACTGACAATTATTTTATTAAAATTAAAGAAAATTTATCTATGTGGTGGACAATTTGCTTGGATGCAATACTTTATCAAAGGCACACTATTGACACAGAACAGTCTGTGTCTATACTATCTTTGGGGATGTAAAAACAGTAGTGTTAGTTTTACACAGCCCAGGAAAAGTGAGCAGATACTTAGACACATTAAAATATATAATTTTTCCAAATCTGTGGATTGCCATTTTGTCCTATTGACAGTGCCCTTCGCCTTGTAGAAATTTTTCAATTTTATGAGGTCCCATTTGACAATTCTTGACATTAGAGCATAAGTCATTGGTGTTCTGTTCAGGAAATTTTCCCCTGTGCCAATGTATTTGAAGTTCTTTCCCACTTTTTCTTCTATTTGTTTCATCATATCTGGTTTTATGTGGAGGTCCTTGATTCACTTAGACTTAAACTTTGTACAAGGAAACAAAAATGGGTCAGTTTTCACTCTTCTACATGTTGATTGCCATTTGGACCAGCACCATTTGTTAAAAATGCTGTCTTTTTTGCACTGGATGTTTTTGGCACCTTTGTCAAAGATCAAGTGACCATAGGTATGTGGGTTCATTTCTGGGTATTCAATTTTATTCTACTGATCTACCTGTCTGTCTCTGTAGCAATACCATGCAGTTTTTTTCACTAGTGCCCTGTAGTATAGCTTGAGGTCAGGGATGTTTTTCCCCTGCAGAAGTACTTTTATTGTTGAGAATGGTTTTTCACTTGCTTGGTTAGTGTTATGCCAAGATATTTCATACTATTTGTGACTAATGTAAAGGCTGTCATTTCCCTAACTTTTTCTCAGCCCATTTACCCTTTGAATAGAGGAAGGCTACTGGTTTGTTTGAGTTAATTTTCTATCCAGTCAATTTGCTGAAGTTGTTTATAAGCTGTATGAGTTCTCTTGTGGCTTTTATTTTGGATAATTTATGCATACTATCATATCATCTGCAAATAGTTATATCTTGACTTCCTCCTTTTGCAACTTCATAGATAGTACAACAATATCAACTAACCAGAGCCCCCAAAGCTCCCAGGGATGAAACCACCAACCAAAGAGTACACAGGGGTTACTCATGACTCCAGCTGGATATGTAGCAGAGGATTGCCTTATCTGGCATCACTGGGAGGGGCACCCTTGTTTCTGTGGAGTCTTGATGACCCAGGATAAGGGAACACTAGGGTGCTGAGGCAGAATTGGGTGAGCAGGTGTGGGAACACCCTCATAGTAGCAGGGAGGATGGAAGAGGATAGGGGGCTTATGGAGTGGAAACTGGGAAGGGAGATAATATTTGAAATGTAAATATGTAAAATAATCAATAAAAATGAAAAAATATACAATTTTACAGTTACTAAACTGTCTACATGTAGCTATATTATTTCATTGGTAGTCAGTTAAAATTATAAAGATTCTAATTCCTTTATTAATCTATTCTTTGTTTTTTCCTTTTTTAAAATTAAATTATTTTTAATTGAATTATTTCACTCTAAATGTTGCTCCCCCATATCCTGTTCCCCCTCCCAGAGTTCTTCACCACATCCCCCTTCTCTTTGCCTTTGAGAAGGTGCTTCCCCACACACCCACTCATCCACCCATACCCAGACATTTGAAGCCCCAGCATTCCCCTTCCCTGGGGCTTCAAATCTCTACAGGATTAGGCACATTCTTTCCCTCTGAGGACAGACAAGGTAGTCCTCTGCTACATATGTGCAATAGGCCACATCCATGCTCCTTAGTTGGTTTCTCAGAGTCTCTGGGAGCTCTGAAAGGTCTGGGTTATTTAAGGGAAGCAAAGGGCTCTCTGTCCTCTGTCCATGGTTGGCTGTAAGTATCTGCATTTGTCTCAGTCAGGTGCTAGTAGGGGCTCTCAGAGGATAACCAGGCTAGGGTCCTTTTCATAAACACAAAATGGCATGAATAATAGTGATAGGCTTTGGTGCTTGCACATGTATCCCAAATTGGGCCTGACACTGTTTGGCCATTTCATTAATTTCTACTCCATTTTCGTTCCTACTCCATTTTTGTCTCTACATTTATTATAGACAGGAACAACACTAGGTCAAAAATTTTGAAGGTATGTTGGTGGTCCCATCCTTCCACTAGGGGCCCTCTCTATCTGCTGGTCTTAAAGATTTTTAAAATTAATTCTATGTCTAAATGTGTTTTGTTTCCATGTATGCATTTGCACAATGTATGCCTCAAGCTGGAGCAGGCAGAAGAGGGTGTCAGACATATCCTCTGATACTGGACTACAGAGAATTGTGAGCTGCCATGTAGGTGCTAGCTCACTTGGAATAGAGAGTCATGGTATATTGCCACTAAACAATCTTCCCAGGTCCTTATATTATTCTTTTTTATTTAACAAAAATTAAAGGATTCTGCTGAGTAATCAATATCATTGATGGAGAATATGACAGAAGTGACATGGTTTGTCCTGCTGGGACTCAACAATGATCCACAACTGCAGCTTCCTCTCTTCACCACTTTCTTCCTCATCTACACCATCACCCTTGTGGGGAATCTTGGGATGATCCTGCTGATTCTCTTTGACTCTCGGCTTCACACACCCATGTACATTTTCCTAAGTAACCTGTCCTTTGTGGACTTTTGTTACTCTTCAACAGTCACTCCAAAGGTCATGGCTGGATTTCTTACAGGAGACAAGATCATGTCCTACAATGCTTGTACCTCCCAGATATTCTTTTTTGCAACCTTTGCCAATGTGGAAAGTTACCTTTTGGTCTCAATGGCCTATGATCGGTATGCAGCAGTGTGTAAGCCCCTACATTATACCACTACCATGACAACAAGAATGTGTGTGTCTCTAGTCATTGGATGTTATATCTGTGGCTTCCTGAATGCTTCCATCTATACTGCAAATGCATTAAGTCTCTCCTTCTATGAGTTAAATGTGGTCCATCATTTTTTCTGCGACATTCCAGCAGTCATGATTGTATCTTATTCTGATAGACAAGTTAATGACCTGGTTCTTATTTCTGTAGCCAGCTTCAATATCTTTTTTGCTCTTATACTCATCTTAATATCCTATACATTCATTTTTACTAACATACTAAAGATGCAGTCAACTGCAGGATATCGCAAAGCTCTCTCCACTTGTGCCTCACACTTCACAGCTGTCTCCATTTTCTATGGGACATTAATATTCATGTACTTGCAGCCCAGCTCCAGTCACTCCATGGACAATGACAAAATTGCCTCAGTATTCTACACCATGGTCATCCCCATGTTGAACCCTTTGGTCTACAGTGTAAGGAACAAAGAGGTGAAGAATGCATTCACAAAGATTGTATTGATGTCAAAATAGTTTTCAGTTTTTATTTTTTTCCTTTCGAGGATGCAAAACACGTGTATTCATTTCTTTCACCTTAACTTTATACTGAATCACATTTTCCTACCCAACACTGAATACAATTAAAGTGATGTCTTCTTTAAAATTGTGTGTTGGCTATCAAAAAGGTAACAAATTTTTCAGAAGAGTAAAGTGTGCATAAAATTTCTATGATAACATTTGATCAGCTTGTGAAAAAAACTTAAATGACTGTATTATCATATTCAATCCTTTTCCATATAAGATTTTCTTTCTGTGACATCAGTACAAATCTATGTAAGCAGGTATAAAAAAAGTCCATTTAAAAAAGATACTCATAATTTTTTTGTGAAGACTTATATGGATGTATGTCAGCATTTTTGCACTAAATTACAACATGGATTTGTTTTCTGTCTAAGTTTATTTTCAGTTAATTGTGCTCATTTCATTATGGGTATTCAGTTGAACATAGCAAACATTTTGTGCTTATTTAATGACTAGAATATGAGGTTGTATTTAAAACTGATACTTGAAATGAGTCAACATAATTAAAAAATGTCAATATTTTTCATCCTCCTACTTATTAAGGCTCATCTGGATAGAGTCAGAAGTCATGGAAAAAGAGCTATCTCCATCTTTAAATAAGTTATTGAATGAGATTTATCAGCCAATTCCTTCTCCCTTACCCTCTCATTTTCTCAGTCTCCCAGACATACACTAATTACATTTTCCCTTCATCATTATTGGGTATTTGAGATCAAGTGGAATCATTCAGCTATCCTTCTTGGCTCTTCATTTTAAAATTGATTCAATACAAGTCTTTTACCTTTCCTAATCTCAATAATGTATTAAATAAGTAAATCTGTGACTGTCAGAGACAATTTAGTAGTTAAATTCCCTGCTGTACAAACATAAGGTTATGAGTTAGACTTCCAGAACTTATGAGAAATCTGGGCAAAGTGTCATGTGTCTACAATCCTGGCACTGGTATATAGTCTCCAGCACAACTATCAAAGAAATGAAGATTGGTAACTGTTGCATACTCCTGGCAGAAATATAGATTAATATAAGCATTTTACATACTTGTAGAGAGCATTCTATACTATGATGCTGTATAAAAATTCAAAAGAAATTAAATCAGTTTGGAAATAAGATGAACAACAAATCATGGCACTACACAGTCCCTGCAGTGATATATACAATACACAGTGCGTGCAATGAAAACCTAAGTGTTCTCCCCTGATTGCAGAACAAAGAGACTAGAGTACTCAAATAACATATATAACATACACTAATGACCCATAAAAATCTATTATTTATAGTAACAATAATATTACTAGATATCATTGGGTTTAGTTACAGAGGGGGAAAATCAAAGAGAAAAAATATATTAGCTTACCAGGAAAGAAGCCCAGAGGACCAGAAGAATGAGTGGATAAATGCAGCCTTGTGGGGTGGGAGGCATGTGGTACCCTCTAGAAAGTACCAGTGATTTAGAAGGTAATAGACTCTCAGGATTCAATGGGGTAACCTTAACTAAAGTGCTCAGCAATGGGGAGAGGGAAATCAGAGAGTCCACCTCCAATATATAGACAGGTGCTCAAGTGGAGGACAGGGTTACCAACATACAGTCAAGGTTTCTGACCCAGAATTTTTCCTGTCTAAAAGAACTACAGTGACAAAAATGTCAAAGAGACTGAAGGAAAGGCAATCCAGGGACCTGTCCAACTTGGAATCCATCTCCTGTGTATGTGTGTTGGGGGTGGGTGGAGCTTACTAAGGCCTGACACGATTACTGATGCTATGATATGCTTACAGTATATCATATGATTGCACCCTTGCATGGCTGTCTACCCTGAGAGGGTATATTGAGAGGCCCTACCAGCAGCTGACTGAGACAGATGCAGATACTAACACCCAATCATTAGACTGAACACTAGAACCCCTATGGTTGAATTATAGGAAGGACTGAAGAAGCTGAACAGGAAGGCAACCCCATAGGAAGACCAGCAGTCTCAACTAATCTGGACCACTAGGAGATCCCAGAGACTGAGACACCAACCAGACAGCATATACGGGCTGGTCGGGGGCCCCCAGCACATATACAGCAGAGGGATGCCTGGTCTGGCCTCAGTGAGAGAAGATGTGCCCAATTTTCGAGATACTTGAGGCTCCAGAGAAGGGAGACCATAGGTGGGGGAGGGATGGGGAGCACCCTTTAGGAGGCATGGGGAAAGAGGAGTTGGATGAGGAACTGTGGAAGGGGGGACAGGGTGGGCCGATGACTAGAATGTAAATAAATAAAATGTTTTAAAGTCACTTGAAAACCTACACCTTTTTATGCAATTCTTTTTGAAGTTTTTCTTTTAGACAGTATAATATAATTACATAATTTATCCCGCATCTTTTCTCCATCTGAACTCTCCAATATACTGTTTCTCACACTGCATCAAATTTATAGCCTGTTTTACCACTAATTATTATTCCTAGCATTCATGTACATCTATATGCATATATATTCATAAATATAATCAAAGCTTCTAATTGTTATGTTTTTCCCTCAGGAAATCTTTCTCTTCCAGCTTTTCTCAGTTGCCTATAGGACTTTGTGTAGCCTTGATGTCTTATGAGATTTTCCCTCTCTACTTTGTCATATCCATTGGCCAGTCATATTGTAGGACTTTATGGGTATACTTTCTGATTTTACTAGGAGACAAACTCCCTGATCCTTTGGCTCTTATAATGATTCCACATTCTCTTCAGCAATGTTTCATGAGACTTATGTGCATGAATATTTTGTAGATGCATCTATTGGGAAAGGGCTTAATAAATCTGGATTTTGATTGATCACAGATTTTTATTTCCATTGGGGGAAAATGGGGAAAAGTAGCAGTATATAGGTGATCCCATGCCAACATTGGCTAAAGCAGAGTATATTTATTGAAGCAGAAGTGACAAAGAGATCAAGAAGATGAGTAAAATAACACTAAATCTGATAAAGTCATAAGGAATCTCATCAGTACCTATTTAACTAAACAGACTGTATAACATGCATATATTGTTTTAATTTTTTCTCATATGGGCTGGCAATAGTTCCTCCAAGAGTAAAAGACTGCAAAATGAAAACATCAATACCATACATGTAAAGCTGTCTTTTAAATTGTTGGACAGGAATATCCAGGAGACTCCCAAAACTGACAGGTAAGGCTAGTGCCTTTCACTGCTTCCCAGAGATAGAAGGCAAGGAACTATTGTTGAAGACAACATGCTCTTCAGAAACAGAACTTATAATCCTCTGAGATCAAACTGACCTGTATGCTCTTAAACCTCAGGACTATCTGTCATGTACCAGAAGACACCATACAAGCTTCTAAAGAATGGAGACAATCCAGAGTCCTAGTCAGGTCTGTCTATGAACCATATTAACCACCATCATTGCTTAATAACCATCAGGGTACAACAGTGGCAAGAATATCTTGGCAGTAACCAACAGCTCTCAAATTTGACTTAAGACCTATTCAACAGGAGGAATTCCATACCTTGTACTGAAAGAATATGTAACCACTTACTGCTTGTTAAGTTATGGTTATTGGAAGTGAACCTAAAACTTCTAATTCCTAACAACAATATAAAAATTTGTTCATATGCCCTCAGGTAAATATATAAATCTTTTTGTTTATAAGCCAATGAGAACATATAATGCAAAAGTTAGATGCTTAAGGTTGTAGATATCCTGTGTTGCTAAATAGTAAAATATTAAAAGCTGTTGAGTCACAAAAGTTACAATACTGACTTTGGAATGTTATCTTATGAACTGTTGGTCAGAGAGTCTGTGGAGGCCCTTAAAATAATACAGATTTTGCCATTCTTGTGTTACCAAATATAAATAGTTGACAGTTTTTATAGCTGAAGGCACTATTAAAAATTGTTGAAAGATATAAGGAAATTATCCTGTAACTATCTGAGCTTTAACAGTTACAGAAGGTACCAGAAGATGCAGAAGGTATTACAAATGCTGTAATGGGAAAAAAATGGGAAAAAAGTTTTCAATGACCTTCCCCAGCTGTGAGTCTTATATGAAATATATAACTTATAGTGAGCTACAATACTAACCTCCCAGGCAATATGGACTCATTATGAGAGTAACTAACAGTACTCTTGATTGAAGCCTAGTCTATAAGAGTGAATTTATGGTCAGCACTACCAGTAAAAAAAAATGACTGAGAAAGTCTTATAACCTGAGATGGGGCCAGGGAAATACACTTACAACTAATGTTTTTAGCTAAACTGACATGGTGCCAAACCACTTTCTGAATATTTATGTTTTATGTTTACATTAGTAGAAATACACTATTCCTCAGCTTTAATCATAGAAAAATGCTACTCTCAGCCTTAAGCAGAGAGTTTCCTTTTTGCTCTGAATGGTGATGAATACAGACATGGCTACACAAGGTGCTGAGAGATTTCAGAATATGACACAGCAATTGAAATTATGATCTTTCAGAAACTTCTGCTTCTTGGACTTGTTTGTATTGAACTAGGTCTGTCAAAGACAGTTATGCAAAGAGGAGAGTCTCACTGAGCTCTATGCCTTCTTGAACTGTTAGCCACTGCTGGATTATGGATGAGACAGAATCATATTCTTCAGTTGTGTACATGCTGGTGAGTCCATTAGGCAATAAAAAATAGTTGAAAACCTGAGGTCATATATGTAGTCCTGGCTAAACTTAATGAGTCCCCAAAGTCATGGGTGGAAGTCGGGTGGAAGGTAGAGAAGCTAGGATGGGGTAGGAGTAATCAAATATGCAACATACCAGAGTGAGATTGTCAAGGAGCAAACTTAATAACAGTTATAAAAAGTAAAA
Source organism: Mastomys coucha (assembly GCF_008632895.1). NCBI lineage: Eukaryota > Metazoa > Chordata > Mammalia > Rodentia > Muridae > Mastomys > Mastomys coucha. Next base: position 144,464,703 of record NW_022196904.1, read on the forward strand.
AGTAATCTCATGATTTTTCACTAATTTACATAACTTCATATATCAGTAAAACACTTTAAGTATTAAAAATTTAACAGTATTTTGTCCCTAAAGACAGGTTAATTGCCTCTTCCCTAGGAATCCTGATTGAAAACTTGTCCAGTCTGTATAATTCTCTCAAAGTCCTCTTGTCATGGCCTCTAAATCCTAATCTGATGCTGATCACAGAGTTTTTTGAAAAGACATCCTGCAGGGAATGAATCAGTGGACATCATTAACCATGTGAATGATAATCATTTTGAGTACAAAACTGCCTTCCAGTGATTTGCTGTGAAAGTTAGTATCAAAGACATTTTCACATATGAGACTCACATTGGTGCAGTTTTCTACTATCAGTGTGTTAATTGTGCCAAATAATGAGTTTCATTAAGACATTTTGATTTTTAAATTAATTAATTCTTTGTTTTTACATGCCAATATCATCCCCCCTCCTCCTAATCCACCCTTGTCACAGCTTCTTTCTCATTACCCCTACCCTTCTCCTCTGAGATGGAGGGAGGAGCCACCCAGCTTATCATCCCTCCCTCACCTCCCCTAACACATCACTGCAGACTAGATGCATGCTCTTGCACTGAAGCCAGACTAGACAGCTCATTTAGGGAGAGAGATCTACAGGCAGGCAACAAATCTAGGGATGCCACCACTCTAGTTATTGTGAGACACGCATGAAGACCAAGCTGCTCATATGCTGCATATGTACAGGGGGTCTAAGTCCAGTCCATGCTTTTTCTTTAGTTGGTAGATCAGTCTCTGGGAGCACAAAAGGGTTCAGGTTAGCTGACTATATTTGCCTTCCTATGGAGTTCTTATCCTCTTCAGGTCCCTCAATCCTTCCCCTGACACTTTCACAAAACTCTGGAGTTTCATCTAATGTTTGGCTATGGGTATCTGCATCTGTTTCTGTCAGCTATTGAATGAAGTCTCTCAGAGGTTATGCTATGATCTTGTCTGCCAGAATAACAGAGTATCATTAATAGTCTTGAGGATTGGTTCTTGGCTATGGGATGGGTTTCAATTCCGGTCAGTCATTGGTTGTCCATTTCCAGATCTCTGCTCTATCTTTGTCCCTACACATTTTGGCAAAGGGCATACTTTAGGCCTAAGGTTTTGTGAGTGCATTTCTGTCCTTATCTGTCCACTGGGACTCCTGCATAGCTACGAGAAGTAGCCACTTCAACATCCATATCCCCCACTGCTCAGAAATTCATCCATAGTTATCTCCATAGCGATCCTGGCTCTTCTCCCTGTCCTAGTTCTAGGGCACTGATATGCCCAGATGGCAAGACCCCCAGCAGACCACCATGGACCTCTTGATGTAGGCATATGAGTCTTTATTTAAGTTCAGATAATAACTGGGTTAAGTGGATTGTTGGTATCTCACTTTTTGAGTTCTTTATATATTTTGGATGTTATCTCTCTATTGGATATAGGGTCAGTGAATATATATTCTCAATCTGTAGGGTGTCATTTTGTACCATCAGTGGTTTCCTTTGACTTACAAAAGCTTTTCAGTTTTCATGAGGTCCCATTTATTAATTGTTGATCTTAATTCCTGACCCTTTTGTGTTCTGATCAGGAAGTTGTCTCCTGAACCACAAGTTCAAGGGAATTCTCCACTGTCTGTTCTATTAGATTTAGTGTTTATTAGATTTAGAGCATCAGCTGACATATCCAGAAACTTCCACTTCACTCTGCCATTTGGCTCATGTCTGAGGAAGCAGCAAGAAGTCTCTAGAACACCACCAGCAATATTTTTGGTGCGTTTTTCTCTATGAAGTCACAACAAAGGATGACCAGTAAAAAATGGTAAGGTATACCAATACCATCCAGTGTCATCCACCGTCTCTTGGGTTATATTCATATTCCTTCTAAATATCATTCAACCTTTCATGTGTCTGCTTTATCAAAACATCCTTTCATCTACACTGGGTTCAGGAAAACATTCTCTCATGTGTGTCTTCTCTATCAAAATATCCTTTCACTTGTGTCTACTTTAGGGAAACATTTATTTCATATGTCGCTGCTCTAGCAAAATGTACTTTCACCTTTGTGACTCAGACAAAGATCATTTGACATAATGGAGTTTCCAAAGAAACCAGAAGGTACCACTTCATGTTTGTGAATATTTTATTGAATATTTTTATATTAATGCTCATAAGAGAAATTGGTCTAAAATGCTCTTTCTTTGTTGAGTCTTTGTGTGGATTCAGTATTAGGGTGACTGTGGCCTCATTGAATGAGTTTATCAAGGTTCCTTCTGTATCTATTTTGTGCACCAGTTTGAGGAATGTTGGTTTTGGCTCTTCTTTGAAAATCTGATAGAAATTTCATTAAAAGAATCTAACCCAGGAATTTTTTTCTTTTATTGGTTGGGAGATTTTTATGACTTTTTCTATTTTCTTAGAGGTTACAAGACTATTTAAACTGTTTACCTGATCATGATTTAACTTTGATAAGTGGAAACTATCAAGGCAATTTTCGAGGCTGAAGAGATGACTCAGTGGTTTTTTTTTTTGTTGTTGTTGTTGTTATTATTTTTTTATTAGATATTTTCTTTATTTACATGTAAATTTCTCCCTTCCCAGTTTCCCCTCTAAAAAACTAAGAAAAAAATGAAAACAACAAAAACAAACCCCAGCTGCCTCCCCACTCCCCATGCCTGCCAACCCACCCTCTCCTGCT
>NW_022196904.1:144469751-144502786 GCF_008632895.1 Mastomys coucha
AGATACATTGAAACTATTGGAAGAGAAAGTTGGGAAGAACATCGAGCAAATAGGCACAGGGGAAAACTACATGAAAAGAATGCAAATAGCTTCTGCTCTAAGATCAAGAATTGACAAATGGGACCTCATAAATTTGCAAAGCTTCTGTAAGGCAAAAGACACTGTCAATAGGACAAATCGGCAACCAACAAATTGGGAAAGATCTTTACCCAACCCTATATCTGATAGAGGGCTAGTATCCAAGGTATACAAAGAACTCAAGAAGTTAAACTCTAGAGAACCAAATAACCCTATTAAAAATGGGGTACAGAGCTAAACAAAGAATGCTCAATTGAGGAACACCAAATGGCTGAGAAGCACCTAAAGAAATGTTCAACATCCTTAGTCATCAGGGAGATGACTCAGTGGTTAAGAGCACTGACTGCTCTTCCAGATCTCCTGAATTCAATTCCCAGCAACCACATGGTAACTCACAATCATTTGTAATATAATCCAATGCTTCCTTCTGGTGTGTCTGAAAACACCAACAGTGCACTCACATACATAAAATAAATAAATCTTTAAAAAGAAGGAAATTGTCCATTTCATTTAGATTTTCTAGTTTTGTGGAGTTCAGGTTTTCAGTGAAGCCCTAATGATTTTTTTGATTCCTCAGTATCTCTTGTTATGTTACATCTACTCTTTTAATTTCTGATTTTGTTAATTTGAATGCTGTCTCACTGTTTTTTAGTTAGTTTGGCTAAGAGTTTGTCTTTCTTGTTGATTTTCTAAAAGAACCAGCTCTTTGTTTCATTATTTATATTGTACTCTTAGTTTCTAATTGATTGATTTTAGCCCCGAGTTTGATTATTTCCTGCAATTTAGTCCTCTTGGTACATTTCTTTCTTTTTTAAATCTAGGGTCTTCAGGTGTATTTTTAAATTGTTTTCTTTTTCAGATATATCTTGTTTTTCTATCCTATCTTCTACACCTGAGATTCTCTCTTCCATCTCTTGTGTTCTTTTGGTGCTTCTTGTGTCTATAGTTCACATTTTCTATTTCATCTGCAGGTTTGCCTCAGATTGTGTTTTCTATATTGCTTCTATTTCCATAATCAGGTGATGAAAGGTTTTATTAATTTCTTTCACCTGATTGATTATATTTGCCTATATTTCTTTATATTTATTAATTTCCTCTTTCAGGGTCTCTACCTGCTTTATTATATTTTCTTGTATTTATTTAAGGGATTTATTCTGTTCCTCATTAAAGGCCTAATCATATCAAATGTTGACATGCAAATAAATAAAATAATCAATTTTCAAAAAGAGTAAATAGGGGAAAAAGGGAAATTAAAAAATTAAAAAAGGCCTAATCATCTTGATAAGATTAGATTTATGGGGATTCAGGTTTGTTAGGATATTTGGGTCTTGCTGTAGTATCTGAGCTCTGAAGGTGCCATATTGCTGTGGCTTTTATTGTTTGTGTTCTACCACTTGTCTTTAGCTATCTCATTGCTCTGAGTGTTGGTAGGCCTGGTAGTCCTTGATAGGAGTAGGGCTCTGGGGTAGCACATAGAGCTTATAGCCCCAGACCTTTGGGAATAAAATAAAGTTAGTTATCCCTGGTGGCACTAGGCTTCCAGGGATACAGGAAGACCTTGTAGATATTGACAACTTCAGGCTGCTTGTTGTTCTTAAGTGGGCTGGCTTCTTCAGCTACAGGTAGAGCTGGTGGTCTCTGATGGTTGCAGGTCTCTGTTTGTCCTGGGCAGCAGCAGAACCCTAGGAATGCAGGTGGAATTGTGGCTAGGGAAATGAAGTGCCTTATGTCACTTTTTACATGTATATAATACATGTTACTCATAGACACTGCTAATTGATTGACTGAATTGTTGCTTCTTTACAAGGAAGCTATCTGTTCCTTTGTTATTAACAGAAGTGGTATATGAGTTGTATAAGAAAAGGGACTGTAGTATATTCATTTTACCTATTATAAGGAGGTAAATGGTTCTTCCCAAGACAAAGAATTCTGAAGACTTCATGTAGATTTTAAATGTAATCAGTGGATTCTTTCTGACAGTTTTCTTTGTATTAGAGAAGTTGAAGCTCCCATAAGTTGTACATCACTGCATCTCTTGACATCAGCTGCTGCATGTAGCCTCCCAGAGGACAGTTATGCTAGACTCCTCTCTGGAAGCATAGCAGAGTATCATTAGTAGTGTCAGAGGTTGGTTCTGTCTCATGGGTGGGTCTCATATTCTGCCAGTCATTGGTGGTCAATTTCCTCAATTTATTCTCCATCTTTATCACTGTACCAATGTTTCTTGTAGATCAGATGTATTTTGGTTGAACGTTTTGTGGGTAGGTTAGTGTCCCTCTATCTTTCCTGGAATTCTTGCCTGGCTACTGGTGGTAGTCACTTATATGTCACCATATCCTCAGCTCCTAGAAATCTGGTGGTTTAATATTAGATATATAATTTCATCTCATGGCAGTTAAATCAGATAAAATTGAAAAAGGTAGAATAAAATTTTGTCAAGCTGAAAAGGTCATAATGAATTATAAATTAATAAATTCCAAACTTCATTTAAAAGATATTTTAATCTCAGGTCTATTCTTAGAAACTAGCTTAAGATTTTTAAATTTGGGTCCTTTCCCACAGTTCTTGTATAACTTCTCAAATTCTATGTTTCCTTGCCAATGAAGAATAGTATTATCCAACACACAAGTGCACACACACACACACACACACACACACAAACTTATATACAACTTCTTTATTATTGTTTGCTGCAAATGATAAAGTGGTCACTTGTGTTAAATTTGGGAACCATGCATGGTAACTTCAAGAGGAGGCTGTAGATGAATTTTCTAAAGATCGATAAAAGAAAAGAAAAGAAAAAGAATAAGATGGTAGACAGTAGTAATTAATTTGAGGTGGACATCCTATCAAGGTTTGCAGAAGAGAAAGATAATTTGAAATAATACTGTTACTTTATAAGACCAGATACAAGTAAGATTAAAAATTATCTAATTTAGGGATAAGGAGATCTAAGTTAAAGAAAGTTTACCACTGATCTGTGATTAACCTATATCTTAACACTAACAGGACAAAGAATGCAATTTAAGAAGACATGGCTTTGTCAATTTGTAATATAGACTGTAAGGAAAAAATAACAATAGCCTGTGTGTATATGTAAGGAGACAACACTATTTTATTTGAGTTTGAATTTCTTATTATTTATTTATTTATTTACAATCCATATTGTAAATAATTTTTTTTTTGTTTTTTTTTTTCCTTTTTTTCGAGACAGGGTTTCTCTGTATAGCCCTGGCTGTCCTAGAACTCACTCTATAGACCAGGCTGGCCTCGAACTCAGAAATCCATGTGCCTCTGCCTCTCAAGTGCTGGGATTTAATGCATGCACCACCTCTGCCCTGCTTACAATTTACAATATTTTATTCCCATCCCAGTCCACCCTCTGAATGTACCACCTCCCAAACCTGCCTCCCACTTCACTGTATCCATTTTATATGGGATTGTCATCTTCATTATTTACAGCTCAGTTTTAGTTATTCCATGGGCACAGAAAAATTGCATCTGTGTTCTACACTATGGTTTTCCTCGTGCTGGGCAATGTAGTCTACAGTCTGAGGAACAAGGAAGTCAATAGCACTTTAAAAATTAAGGAAATGTATACACTTTTTGAAGAGAAGATAACATGTAGGAATATTTCATTTCTATACTATTTGGTATCCCCAATCATAGATTTATTTTTCTCAGATTTCCTTTACATATTGAATTACATTTGAGGTACACGCTGAAATTCTGAAGGTGGATTGTTTGGATATTAAATGCCTGATATCTCCTAAGACAGAATATGCTATATCCCAAAATACATAGCTAATTATTATTAGAATAGCTAACAGTTCAAGAAATTAAAGAAGACCTCAGAAGATGGAAACATTTCCCATGCTCATGGGTCGGTAGGGTTAACATAGTAAAATGGCCATTTTACCAAAAGCAATCTACAGATTCAATGCAATGCCCATCAAAATTCTGTCTCAATTCCTCAGACATGGGAAGAACAATTCTCAACTTCATCTGGAGTTAGAAAAAAAACCCGGATAGTGAAAACTTCACAATAATAAATGAATGTCTATGGGAATCATTGTCTCTCACTTCAAGCTCTACTACAGAGCAATAGTGAGGAAAAACAGCATGGTTTAGGTATGGAGACAGACATGTAGATCAATGGAATAGAATTGTAGACGCAGAAATGAACCCACACACCTATGGTCACCTGATCTTTGACAAAGAAGTAAAAGTCACCTAGTGGAACAAAGAAATAATTTTCATTCTAAATAATGTTTGTCCTAAGTGGCAACAAGCCCTTCAGCTCCTTGGGTCCTTTATCTAGATCCTTCATTGGGGAACCTGTACTCAATCCAATGGATTGCTGTGAGCCTCTACTTCTGTATTAATCAGGTACTGTCAGAGCCTTTCAGAAGACAGCTATATCAGGCTTTGTCTGCCAGTACTTGCTGGCATCCACAATAGTGGATGGATTTGATGATGGAAAACTCCAACTCAAGAAAGGAAACTACATACTATAAAAAGCAAGAAAGTAATCTTCCAACAAAACTAAAAGAAGATAGCCACATGAACAGAATTCCAATGCTAACAACAAAAATATCAGGAAGCAACAATTACTTTTCCTTAATATCTATTAATATCAATGGAGTCAATTCCCCAAAAAAAGACATAGACTAACAGACTGGTTACATAAATAGCACCCAACATTTGGTTGCATACAGGAAACCCACCTCAGTGACAAAGACAGATACTAAATTGGAGTACAAGACTGGAAGACAATTTTCCAAGCAAATGGTCCCAATAAATAAGTTGGAGTAGCCATTCTAATATCGAATAAAATTGACTTTCAACCTAAAGTGATCAAAAAAGATAAGGAGGGACATGTCTTACTCATCAAATTTAAGAGCTAACAAGATGAACTCTCGATTCTGAACCCCTGTACTCCAAATGCAAGGGCATCTTTATTTATAAAAGAAATTTTACTGAAGCTCAAAGCACTCATTGCACCGTACATGATAATAGTGGGAGACTTCAACACCCCACTCTCATGAATGAACAGATCATGGAAACAGAAATAAACAGAGACTCAGTAAAACTAACATAAGTTATGAAACAAATAGATTTAACAGATATTTCTAGAACATTTTATTCTAAAACAAAAGGATATACCTTCTTCTCAACACCTTATGGGACCTTCTTGAAAACTGACCATATAATTGGTTGCAAAACAAACCTCAACAGATACAGAAAGATTGAAATAATTCCTTGCATCCTATTAGATCACCATGGACTAAGGCTGCTCCTCAATAACAACATATACAATAGAAAGCCCACATACACATGGAAGCTGAACAATAGTCTACTCAAATATAACTTGGTCAAGGAGGAAATAAAGAAATTAAAGACTTTCTAGAGTTTAATGAAAATGAAGCCACAACATATCCAAACTTTTGGGACACAATGAAAGCAGGCCTGTTTGTTGTTGTTGTTGTTGTTGTTGTTTTGTTGTGTTTTGTTTTTTTATATGAAGTTACGAATTTCTCTTTCAAGGTCTATAAAACATTTTGTTGAAATATTGCTGGGGATCATACTGAATCTGTAAAATCTGCATTTTATATTATTTGTGACTATTGTAAAGGATCTTGTTTCTCTAATTTCTTTCTCAGCCTGTTTATCAATTATATAAAGGTGGGCTACTGATGTCTTTGGGTAAATTTTTATTCAACAACTTTGCTGTATGTGCTCATCAGCTTTAGGATTTCTCTGAGAGAATCTTGTATGTTGTGTAAGTATACTTTCATATAATCTGCAAATAGAGATACTTTGACTTCTTTTTCTATTTGTATCCTCTTGATCCCATTTATTTGTCTTAATGCTCTGGCTAGAATTTCCAGTACAATAGTGAATAGATAGGGAGAGAGTGGACACCCTTTTGTTGTCCCCACTTTTACTGCAATTGCTGTAAATTTCTCTTTTTTTAGCCTGATGTTGGCTACTGTCTTGCTTTGATTATGTTTAGGTATGGGCCTTGTATCCCTGATCTCTCCAATACTTTTAAAATTAAGGGGTGTTGAATTTTTCAAAGACTTTTTAAGCATCTAATGAGGTGGTCAGGTGATTTTTGTTTTCATTTCAGTTTGTTTATGGGTTTTTTTGTATATTGAACAATCCCTGCATCCCTGAGATGAAGTCTACTTGATCATGATGGATAAGGTTTTGAATATCTTTCTGGAATCAGCTTGGGTGTAGTTTATTGAGTATTTTTGTAACAGTGTTCATAAGAGAAATAATTCTCAAGTTTTTCTTCTTTTTTGAGTCCTTTTGTGGTTAAGGTATGAAGGTGTTTATGCCTTCAGAGAATTAGTTTGGCAGTTTTCCCTCCATTTCTATTTTGTGAAATAGTTTGAGGAGTATTGGTATTAGCTCCTCTTTAAAAGTTTGGTAGAATCCTGCCTTAAAAACCATCTGGCCATGGGCATTCTTTATGTTTTTTGAGACTCTTAATATTTGCTTCTATTTCTTTCAGGAGTATCAGGATATTTAAATAGTTTTCCAGATTTTGGTTTAATTTTAGTAAGTTGTATCTGTCTAGAAACTCATCCATTTTATTAAGATTTTCCAGTGTTATAGAGTACAGACTTTTGAAGTAATACCTAATGATTCTTTGAATTTACTCTGTGTCTGTTTTTATGTCTCCAACTTCATTTCTTATTTTGTTTATTTGTATATTTTCTCTCTGTCCTTTTGTTAGTTTGGCTAAGGGTGTATCTGTTGTATTGATTTTCTCAAAGAACCAGCTCTTGGTTTTGCCGATACTTTGTATTGTTTCCTTTGTTTATATCTGTTTGACTTCAGCCATTATTTTGATTATTTCCTGCCTTCTACTCCTCTTTGCTTCTTTATTTGAAAGCTTTCAAGTGAACTATTAAATTGCTGGTATAAGAATTTTCTAATTTCTTTTAAGGGTGCAGTGAATATTGAGAAGTTTCCTTTTAGCAGTGCTTTCATTGTATCCCATAAATTTGGGTATGTTGTACCTCTATTTTCATTGAATTCTTGAAAGTATGTAATTTCTTTCTTTATTTCTTCCTTGACCCAGAGACCATTGAATAGAGAGTTGTTCCATGATTGTATAGACTTTCTGGTGTGTCTGTTGTGTTTGAAGTTCTGCATTAATCATGGCAGTCTGATAAGGTATAAGCCCTTATTTCAATTTATTTGTATTTGTTGATGCTTTCTTTGTGACCTATTGTATGGATAATTTTGAAGAACACTCCGAAGTGCTGTGAAGAAGGTATATACTTTTCTGTTTAGGTGCAATATTTTATAGATGTCTATTAGGTATATTTAATTCATTGAGTCTCTTAGTTTCATTATTTTTCTGTTTTTTTTTCTGTTTGTTTGTTTAGATGTCCTTTCAATTGGTGGGAGTGGGATGTTGCCGTCTGACACTATTAATGATTGGGGTTGATGTGCGATTTAAGCTTCAGCAATATTTCCTTTAAAATAGTTAGTCCCCTTGTACTTGGGGAATAGATTTTCAGAATAAAGACACCATCTGTTTTTCCCCTTTTATTAGTAAATATAAAGTGTACTTTCCTGTCTTTTTTGACTAATATTGGTTGAAAATCTACTTTATAAGGTATAAGAATTGCTACTCCAGATTGCTTCTTGGATCTGTTTGCCTGGAAAACTTTTTCCAGCCCTTTACTCTGAGGTAATATCTATCTTTGTAGCTGAGGTGGTTTTTTAAAAAAATTATCTATTTATTTATTTATTATTTGTTTATTTATATTTTTACAGTACTGAATTTATCCCCCTTCTGGCCCACCCTCTGAATATTCCACATCCCAATCCTCCTCCCTTCTACCCTGTCTCCACAAGGATGTCCCTACCACCGACAGCCCAGACCACTAAACTCTCTGGGGCCTCTAGTTAGGTACATCTTCTCTGACTGAACTCAGACCCAGAAGACCTCTGCTGTATATGTATTGGGGCCTCATATGAGTTGGTATGTGCTGTCTGGCTGGTGGTTCTGTGTTTGAGAGATCTAAGGTGTCCAGGTTAATTGATACTGCTTGTTCTTCCTTTTCAACTTCTTCCAGATTTTCTCTATTTTAACCACAAGGGTCAACACCTTCTGGCCATTGGTTGGAAGCAAATATATACAACTGACTCTTTCAGCTGCTGGTTGGGTCTTTCAGAGGGAAGTCACAATAGATGCCTTTTTGTGAGTGCTCCATAGCCTCAGTAATAGTATCAGGCCTTGGGACCACCCCTTGAGCTATTCAGCTGCTGGTTGGGTCTTTCAGAGGGCAGTCACAATAGATGCCTTTTTGTGAGTGCTCCATAGCCTCAGTAATATTGTCAGGCCTTGGGACCTCCCCTTGAGGTAGACCCCACCTTGACCATTTCACTCTACCTTCCCTGCAGTTCTTGCAGACAGGAAAATTATGGGTCAGAGTTTTTACTGTGGGATGGCAACCCATCACTCACTTAATGTCCTTTTTGTTGGAGGTGGCCTTTATACAATCCCTCTCCCTACTGTAGGGCATTTCATCTAAGTTCTCTTCCTTTGAGTCCTGAGAGTCTTTCACCTCCCAGGTCTCTGGTGAATTCTGGAGGGCCTCCCCAACCTTCTACCTCCAGTGGTTGCTAATTGTCATTCTTTCTTCTGGCACTCATAGCTTCAGTTCTCTTCCCTCACCCAATACCAGACTAGATTCCCATCTTCTCCCCAGTACACTTTCCCTCTCAGGTCCCTCCCTCCCTCTCTTGCCCTTTGTGATTGCTTCCTACTCCCTACCAAGTGGGACTAAGGTGTCCTCACTTGGGCCTTTCAGATTGTTGAACTTTATGAGTTCTGTGGATTGTATCTTGGATATTCTGTACATTCTTTTTTGTTAATATCCACTTATTAGTGAATACAAACCATACATGTCCTTTTGGGTCTGAGTTACCTCACACAGGATGAATTTTCTAGTTCCATCCATTTGCCTGAAAAACTCAGGATGTCCTGGTTCTTAATAGCTGAGTAGTATTCCATTTTGTAAATGGACCACATTTTCTATATCCATTCTTCCTCGGATTCCTCTTCATCTGTCCTCGGATATCTGGGTTGTTTCCAGCTTCTGGTAATCACAAACAAGGCCACTATGAACAAAGTGGAACTCGTGTCCCTGTGTTATGGTGGGGCATATTTTGGGTATATGCCCAAGGGTGATATAGTTGCGTTTTCAGGTAGATCTATTTCCAATTTTCTGTGGAACCTCTACATTGATTTCCAGAGTGGTCGTACCAGTTTGCAATCCCACCAGCCATGGAAGAGTGTTCCTTCTCCACATCTTTGACAACATTTGTTGTCACCTGAGGTTTTGATCTTAGCCATTTTTATTGGTGTAATGTGGAATATCAAGGTTGTTTTGATTTTCATTTTTCTGATCACTAAGAACTTTGAACATTTCTTTAGGTGCTTGCCAGCCATTTGAAATTCTTCAGTTGTAAATTTTTGGTTTAGTTTTATATCCATTTTTTGATTGGGTTCAGTTGTTGTTGTTGTTGTTTTTTTTTTTTTTTTTTTTTTTTTTTTTTTTTTTTTTTTTTTTTTTTTTTTTTTTTTTTTTTTGGTGGTTAGCTTTTTTCTTAATATATTTTGGATATTATCCCTGTATCAGTGAAGATTTTTCCCAATATGTAGGTTGTCTATTTGTCTTATTGACTATGTCCTTTACCTTACAGAAGCTTTCCAGTTTCATGAGGTCCCTTTTATTAATTCTTGATCTTAGAGACATGTTTAGAAAATTTCTTCCTTTGCCAATGAATTCAAGGCTTATCCCCACTTTCTCTTTTATTAGATTGAATGTATCTGGTGTTATGTTGAGGTCTTTGATCACCTTGGACTTGAGCTTTATGAAAAGTGACAAATATGGGTCTATTTTCATTTTCTACACATAGACAGCAGTTAGTCCAGCAGCATTTACTGCAGATGGTATCTTTTTTCCACTGTATATTTTTGGCTTCTTTGTCAAAATTCAGATATCTGTATGTGTGTGGTTTTACTTCTGGGTCTTCAATTCTATTCTATTAATCAACATATCCATCTCTATACCAATGCCATGCAGTTTTATTCTGTATTCCTCTGTAGTAAAACTTGAGGTCAGAGATAGTGATTCCCCAGCTATTCTTTTATTAAGAATTGTTTTTGATATTCTGTTTTTTTTTTCTTTCCAGATGAATTTGGGATTTGTACTTTCCATGTCTTCGAAGAATTATGTTGGGATTTTGATGGAGATTGCATTGAATCTATCTGTAGATTGTCTTTGGTAGAATGGCTATTTTTACTATATTAATTCTGCCAATTCATGAGTATGGAAAATCTATCCATTTTCTGAGATCTTCTTTGACTTCTTTCTTGAGAGAATTGAAATTATTGTTATACAGGTCTTTCACTTGTTTGAGTTTGAGTCACCCTAAGATATTTTATATTGTGTGTGGCTCTTGAGAATGTAGTTCTTTCTATAATTTCTTTCTCAGCCTGTTTATCATTTGTAAAAAGGAAGGCTACTGCTTTATTTGAGTTAATTTTTATATCTGACCATTTTGCTGAAGTTTTTTAACAGCTATAGAAGTTCTCTGGTAGAATTTTTCAGGTTGCTTATGTATACTAACATATCATCTGCACATAGTGATACCTTTATTTCTTCTTTGCCAAGGTATATCTCCCTGATTTCTTATTGTAATCTTATTGTTCTAGCCAGCACTTCAAGTACTATATTGAGGAGAGTGGGTATCCTTGTCTTTTCCCTGATTTCATTGGGAGTGCTTCAATTTTGTCTCCATTTAATTGGATATTGACTGTTGGTTTGCAGTAAAATACTTTTATTATGTTTAGGTGTGGGCCTTGAATTTTTGATCTCTCCAATACTTTTAACATGAAGGGGTGTTGTATTTTGTCAAATGCTTTTGTTGTATCTAAGGAGATTATCATGAGATTTTTTTCTTTGAGTTTGTTTATATAGTGTATTACATTAATGTAATATTTTGTTATATTGAACCAACCTTGCATCCATTGGATAAAGCCCAATTGATTGTGATGAATGATGGTTTTGATGTGTTTTTGGATTCGGTTTGTAAGAATTATATTGAGTAATTTTGCATCGATACTCATAAGTGAGATTTATCTGAAGTTCTCTTTTTTATTTGGGTTCTTGTGTGGTTTAGGTATCAGAGTAATTGTCACTTCATAGAATGAAGTATCTAGTATTCCTTCTGTTCCTATTTTATGGCATAATTTGAGAAATATTGATATTTGGTCTTCTTTGAAGAGTGGTAGAATTCTGCAATAAATCCATCTGGCCCTGGGCCAGTGGGTATGACGTGTCAATATTTTCATTAAATTTCTGGAAGTCTTTAATTTCTTTCTTATTTTTTCCTGACCAAATTGTCATTGGGTAGAGACTTGTTCAGTTTCTGTGTGAATGTGGCTTTTCTGTTCTTTTTGCTGTTATTGGAGACCAGCCTTAGGCCATAATGATCTCATAGGATACATGGGATTATTTCAATCCTTTAGTATCAGGGGAGGGTTGTTTTGTAATCAATTATATGGTCCATTTTGGAGAAGGTACCATGAGGTGCCAAGAAGAAAGTGCATATTTTTTTAGGGTAAATTCTTCTGTAGATATCTGTTAAATCCATTTGGTTCATAACTTCTACTTGTTTCACTGTGTCTCTGTTAAGTTTCTGTCTCAATGACCTGTCCATTGGTGAGAGTAGTGTGTTGAAATCTCCTATTATTATTGTGTGTTATTCAATGTGTTTTGAGCTTTAGTAGTGTTTCTTTGATGAATGTAGATGCCTTGCATTTGGGGCATTTATGTTCAGATTGAGACTTTTTTCTTGATGGGTTTTCCCTTTGATAAATATGTAGTGTCCTTCCTCATCATTCTTCATAACTTTGGTTGCAAGTCTATTTTATTGGATATTAGCATGGCAACTTCAGCTTGTTTCCTGGGACCTTTTGCTTAGGAAGACCTTTTTGCATCCTTTTAGTCTGAGATAGAGTCTGACTTTGTTATTGATATATATTTCTTGTATGCAGCAGAATGCTGGATCTTGTTTGCATATTCAGTCTGTTACTTTATGTCTTTTTATATATGAGTTGAATCCATTAATATTGAAAGATATTAAAGACAGATAACTGTTGATTATTGGTATGTTTGTTTTTGTAGGTAGCTTTATGTGCTTATGGTTCTCTCCTTTTAGCTTTGTTGTGAGATGCTTAATATATTGTCTTTTCATTTGTATAGGTACCTTCCTTTTATTGGAGTTTTCCTTCTAGGATCCTCTGTAGGGCTGGATTGGTAGATAGGTACTATTTGAATTTGGTTTTTTCCTGGAATATTTTTGTTTATCTATGTTGATTGAGTTTTTGCTGGCTATAGTAGCCTGGGCTGGCATATGTCTTCTCTTAAAGTTTGCATTACATTTGACCAGAGTTTTATGTCTTTCATAGTCTCTGTTGAGAAATCTGGTGTAATTCTGATAGGTCTACGTAGGTTTCCTATATGCAGCAGAATGATTTTTCATGGGGAATTGAGTCCATTGATATTGAGAAATAATAGTGATCAGAGATGATTGTTATTTCCTGTTATTTTGATGTTAGTAGTATTTCTCTCTCTCTCTCTCTCTCTCTCTCTCTCTCTCTCTCTCTCTTTCTCTCTCTGTGTATGTATGCATGCATGCATGTATGTATGTATGTATGTATGCTTCCCTCATTTTTGTTGGTCTGGAGTTACTTATTTACTGTGTTTTCTAGATATAGTTATCCTACTTGGGTTGAAGTTTTCTTCTAGTATTTTCTGTAGCACTGGATTTGTGGATAGATATTCTTTGAACTTAGATTTGTCTTGAAATATCTTATTTTCTCCATCTAAGATGATTGAGAATTTTGCTGGGTATAGTAGTCTAGGTTGGCACCTGTGGTTTTTTATTGGTTGCAAGATATCTGTCCAGCCCTTTCTAGCTTTTGGAACTCTCTGTTGAGAAGACAGGTGTAATTATGGTATTTATGTCTTTATATGTTACCTGCCCTTTTCCCTTACTGCTTTTAAATATTCTTTTTTGTTGTTCTGCATAATTTTTGTTTTGTTTATTCTGTGGCAGTAGTTTTTTTTTTTCTGGTTCAGTCTAATTGGTGTTCTATAAGCTTCTTATATGTTTATAGTATCTTTTTCTTAGGTTGGTGGTGTTTTCTTTTATGATTTTGATGAAAATACTTTCTGAGCCATGGAGCTGGGATTCTTCACCTTTTACTATTTTTGTTATTTTTAGGTAGGGTATTTTGATGGCATATCATACTTCCTGGATGTTTTGTTTCAAGAGGTTTTTAGCTTTAATATTTTCTTTGATTGATGCATCATTTTTTCTATTGTATCATTTACATCTGACAGTCTTTCTTCCATCTCCTGTATTCCTGTTATGCTTGCATCTGTTGTTCCTATTCCCCTCCCTAAGTTTTCCATCTCCAGGATTCCCTCAGTTTTTGTTTTCTTTATTACTTCTATTTCCCTTTTGAGGTCTTGAGGAGCTTTATTTATTTTTTCACCCATTTAATTATATTTTCCTGTATATCTTTAAGGGATTTATTTTTTTTTTAAAGACCTCTACCTCATAGGTTGTATTTTCTTCTATTTTCTTAAGGGATCTATACATATATTTTTAAGGCATATGTTTTCTTTATAAGACTGGATTTAAGGTCCTTTTCTTGTGTTTTTGTTGTGTTAGGATATTCAGGACTTGCTGTAGTAGGATAGCTATGCTTTGAAGTTATGCTTTTGCTTTGGTAGTGGTCAGAGAGTTGTGTGTGGGCAGAGGGATTAAGGTTCCCCTGGGATAGTGGGCTGCTCAGGCCAGTTTAGTTTTGCTTCAGAGGAGTCAGCAAATAGGGAAACAGCTTCCATGGTTCTTGATAAGAAATCCTTCATTATTCTGTCTAAGAATTATGATCTTATAGATATAACATGCTGTGTGTTTCTTGATGTTTGTGTGCATATATTTAACATTCAGTGATGGCATTATAGTGTGTGTGTGTGTGTGTTTGTCTATAGTCATCCTTATTGGCATATATATGTTGTTGATCCTTATGATCATGTGTAATTGATAACACAAAATCTATCTCTTTTTGGCCAAGATTATTCCCACAATTGAAATATAATAGTAATACATGCGGGTATTAAAGAAGAAAACTATTTTCTATAGAAGGAGGATTTCTGGAAGAAAGAATGGTGCCAGAATGACCAGCTGTAAGGGGATACAATAATCGACTGGTGGAAGTGAACCAACAAGAACAAAAGTGAAAATGCTATACTGATGCCCATTACTTTTCCATTAATTTCAAATAAATACTAAAGCCATTTTCCAAGTTAATTTCTTGAAATATGTTTCAGAATGACCTCAAACAAAAGTAAAATAAAAAGAATAATTATAATTTTTAGATTCCAAAACCAATTAATTACATACAATGTAAAAAGATGTTTGCATATTGCAATATCCAATGAGTTTCCCATGGGTTATTTAATTGTTTCCTCTTACAATGTATTGATGACACTACAGACAGATTCCTGGAGGAATATTCCAGAGCCTGCCAAGTCCATATAATTTACTCCATATTTGCACACAGTAGACTCTGAAAATCAAATAGAACTCCATAACACAGCTTTGAAGAAATAAACTTCATACCATGCTTCATTCATAAATGTTTTTATTTCATAGGTAATAAAAACTATAAAGCCTTCTGACCAGAGAATCAGCTAGAAGCCTGAAACAAGGTAAGAGAAATTATTCACAAATAAACATTACATTTGTGTACTTTAATATTACTAATGTGTTCTTAAGATTTTTTAGTAATGTCTCTTATTCAGGTTTTACAGATAGAATCTGCAAAATATCTTGCAGGTATGGTATTATCTACTAATCAGAAAGAAATAATTTTCAATTTGGACACTGCTCCATGTTAATGCTCTTTATTCACTTTTCTCTGCACAGATTGAGAATCATTTTAATACAACTTAAATGAGTTTGTGTCTGTAGGCCACACTTAGGCCACATTCCATTTCCTTTATATCAGACTAACTGACTTGGGTGAATTAACTTTTCAAGCCAACTGGTAAGGGTAACTATATAGTAAGAAGTATAATTCAAGTCAATTCAGGTAATATTATTTTTACTAGTATCTAAAATCTAAGTTCCTAGTGAGGTCTATATAGAGAGAAAGCTTTTCACCGTAGGTAATTTACAGATGGTTCCGATTTGAAATGCAAAACAATGAATAATAACTGGGTAGAACAACACTGACATATTAGGTAATGTTATGCATCTAAGTTTTGCTCATCTATTATAGTTGGTTAAAAACAAACAGTCAACATAAAACAAATTCATAATTAATACAGGAAAATAATTTTTAAATGTTAAAATTTTACTGAGTACTTTAACAGCCTCATACTTCGACTTATCCTTTTTTTTAAAAAAAATATAGATCATATGACATGTAAATAAAGAAAATATCTAATAAAAAAGAATATCAAATATACATTTATACTACAGAATTACAGATTTTTGACTTGTTCATTATTCAAACTTAAAACTGAATATGCAGAATTTTAGAATAAAAACACATTTATTTTAATACATAAAAAATCATAGATCTGATTTGGCTATAAGCATTTTATATCGATATCCTCTTGAGGCTTTTCACTCTTCATATAGGTATATGACTAATTTTTCTTTGTTATATGGTTCTACACCTAATATTTTTCCTTGGTACACTTTAAAAATTTTGTCGGATGCATTGTATCAACAGTAGCAATATGTCTGTTGGGCAACAGAATGTTTATAGAACAAGGGTAAAAAGATATCTGACAACCCATCTTGGAAAGAATTTGCTTTTATTGCTGAATCAAGACTCTTTCTAGACAACATACAGTGGCCACCATGTTGAATATTTCAAATGTTGTTCAACAGCTTTTGTTTGTAAATACTACTTTGTATCATACTTGGAATTTTACCTTTGCTTATCATTTACTGAAATCCTGTAACTTCTTTTTCAAGGCTTTATTTTCTTCACTGAAGTAAAATTCACTTTAGTTTTGCTCTAATGTGTCTCTTAAAATACAAATTTAGGAATTATCACATACTCTTTGTTGTAGTAATTAAATTATTGGGCTTTAATTTTATTGTCTTTAATAAAATTTGTCATTTTCTTGCTTGATCAAAAGAAGAGACAATAAATGCAATCTGCTTAAATCAGTTCTTTGTAGGTGACAGATATAAAAATCTCACACTTTATTGAGTTCAGAAGTGAGATGGTAGGTATGTTTTTGTGAGATATTGTTTTCCAGTACCTCAAGACTTGGTTAATTCATGGACAAAAACATTTATTTAAAAACTTTGTGCAAAATATTTTGATTATATTTTCTATCATGTCCTATCTTCTCCCAGATTTTTCCTACACACAGGACTTTTATGTTTCATCCCTTTCCCTTGAACACACACACACACACACACACACACACACACACACACAAACACACTCAAAAACACAGAGCCAACCATCCAAAAATTTGAAAAGTCAAATAATGCTCCAAATCAAACAACTAAACAAAATATGTACTAAAATCATGACTTTTTTTTTATGTAGGCCAACTACTCATGAACTTGTGACCTGGCCTGTAATATGTATTATATATCAATGAGTCTGAGACCACATTGGAGAAAACTACTTCCCCTTTTATCAGAGTATATATTTGCAGATTACTTCTTGGTTATATGTATCAACCCCCCCCCCCCATACACACACTGTGTTTGGCACTTCTCCTGGCTTTAAGTTCCACAAGTTTTATGTATGTTGCCATAGAGTCTGTAAATTCATATTTTTATCAGTCCTATTTTATCAGGAAGACACTATTTACTTGAAATCATCCATCCCTCTGGTTCTTGTAATCTTCCCACATCCCTTTTCATGTAATTCCCTCAAACCTGTGGAATTGTGTTAGATAAAAATCTTTCCATTGAGAAGTTGGTGTTTCAAAGTCTCTTACTCTCTGAACACTGATAGACACTATTTTCTACTTTTAATTAATTGGTTATTTTATTTATTTACATTTCATGTATTGTCTCCATCTTGGTCTCCCATCCACAAACACATTATCAGCTCCCCTTGCCTTTTGCTTCTAAGAGGGTGTTTTGCCCACCCACTCACCCAGTCACTCCTGCTTCACTGCTCTAATATCCTCCTATTCTGGGGCAACTGGTCTCCATAGGACAAAAGGCCTCCACTCTTGTGAGGTTCTCCAGACCCAACAGGGATAACATTAGCAGAAATACTCAGCAAAATGAAGATAGAACCTAAAGAGACCACCTCTAGTAGATAGCATGAATCTCAGTTGAGGAATGGGGCCACTCATCCATCTCTAAATGTTTAACTCAGATTTGTTCTTCTCTAAAAGATATACAAGGACTAAAAATGGAGCAGAAACTGATGGAAAGACAATCTCCTAAACTGCATGAATTAATTATCAAAATTTACAGATTTAAAGCATGTGATCTTATATGGAGTTAGCACATGAAATTCACATGAATGCCCAGGCTATTATAGAGAATCTTTCCAGTCAAATTATTATAGTAACTGTCTAATTATTTTGTTTATACTTCTCAAGTCTTAGTTTGTTAACATACTACTCGTTCCTTTCTCAACACTGTAGAGCATTGCCTGATTGTTAGATGACCCCATTGAAGAACTGGACAGAAGTGACACACTTTCTCCTGCTGGGACTCACGGATGATCCAGGCCTACAAGTTCCCCTATTCATCATTTTTCTCCTCATCTATATCATCACCCTGATAGGGAACCTGGCGATGATCTTGCTGATTCTCTTGGACTCAAGGCTCCACACCCCCATGTACTTTTTCCTTGGTAACTTGTCCCTGGTGGATGTTTTTTATTCATCAGCTATCACACCAAAAGTCATGGCTGGGTTGCTACTGGGAGACAAGATCATATCTTACAATAACTGTGCTACTCAGATGTTTATTTTTGCAGCCTTTGCTACTGTTGAAAATTACCTGTTGGCCTCAATGGCCTATGATCGCTATGTAGCAGTGTGTAAGCCCCTACACTATGCCACCATCATGACTCCAAGCGTATGTGTGTGTCTAATCATGGGCTGCTATGTTCTTGGTTTCTTGAGTGTCTCAGTTTACCTTGGAGATACTTTCAGTCTCTCTTTCTGTAAGTCTAATGTGGTCCATCATTTTTTCTGTGATATGCCAGCAATCATGGCTCTCTCTTGCTCTGATAGTCATGTTAATGAACTGGTACTTATTTATCTAGCCAGCTTCACTCTTTTCTTTGCTATCATAATAATATTAATGTCATATATTATAATTTTTATCACAATTTTAAACATGCCCTCAGGAGCAGGACTTCAGAAGGCTCTTTCTACCTGTACTTCCCACTTTACTGCTGTTTTTATTTTCTATGGAACAACAATCTTCATGTATTTACAGCCCAGCTCTAGACATGCAATGGACACTGACAAAATTGTGTCTGTCTTCTACACCATGGTCATTCCCATGCTGAACCCTTTAGTTTACAGCCTGAGGAACAAAGAGGTCAAGAGTGCATTCATGAAAGGAATTATGAAAGAAAAGTAATCATCATGATAATAACTTTAAATATTTTATGATGTAATATTAAAATTCTTATAACATTTTCTGCATACAGTAGATTATATTTTAATCTTATACTAGTTCATGATCTGAGTGCTTATTCTTGTCTATGCTTATTATTTTGTCCTACAAATTAAATAAAAGTATATTTTGAAGCATAAAATGGGAATTAGGATAATTTTTGAATTTGATTTGTCAAAATTATTTCTACCATTATTGTATATTGTGATAGTTAATAAACATTGTCTTTTCGACTGATGGGATTTTTGAGTCCACATTGAAATATGCCTCTGGGGACGTTAATTTTGGTGCATTTAAATTTGCTGTGTTTTGTTGAAGCATTCATTAAAATTTAACACAAATCTTTACATTATTTTTCCTTCATATTCAGATACTAATATGTGCTATATATTGGGAGAATTTACCATTGAAATTGTCTATATATAAATTTATGTTTATTTAAATGATTTTCATTGCTAATTTTTCAAGTTTTACACTTGTTTCTCTTTTCCAAAGTTAGTTTTGTCCATATACCCAGAAACTTGTGTAATTTTATACTATCTTATACATGGCTATAAATGCTGTGTAGTATATTCTACTATAGATCAATCTGTTGTTCTAGCTTCTACTCAAAATTAAAAATTTCATATCCTTTGATAAATAGTCTCAGATAATAAATGGAAATTAAGAATATATTGCCTCCAAAACCCTAAGAGGACACTTAGGTGTCATGAAACTTTTTGCTGTATATGAAGGGATTAATAAAAAAATTTATTCTTTTTCTTAGAAGAGCTATATCAACATGTCCCATACTATACTATTGTGCTTCCAGAAAATTCAATTATATTGAAGTCTGTTTAATTTTTCTTGAGTTGACTTTCTACAATCTGTCATTATATGCCTTACTTATAATTCTACTGATGTTTCTCCATTAGCTAATGGTAAAGATTTAGGAGAAGTTTCTAGAGCTAACTTTATTTGAAAAAAAAAAAGTAAGCCAAAAGCCATACAATAGCCATAGAAGTTGGCAGATGTTGGTGCCGCTATTAAGATCTTAAAAGAAGAATGGATATGTAATTTTACTGTGTACTATTTAGATCATCATCTTAGCTTCTAAAGAAAAACAATGACTCTTAGAATTTCAAAGAGAATTATTAAGTTTATTTAGTCAATTGTTGAGTGAAATTACAGCTACTCTGTGAGCTATGGTTGAATTGTTCTAGTAATCAACACATAATCAGGTACTGAGTTTGTAGATATATTGATAGCATTTTCCCATCCTTTTCAATGAATACAAAGTGAGGTTATTTTGATTTTCCTGGCAATATTCCCAGTGTTCTATCTAGGTGAATTATCAGCTTTTACACTTGAGCAATTATATGTCAAGGAACTTAATATTTTCCCCATATAAAAAATTTATGCACAGTCCCACTACACCTGGGTTACCTCACACAGGATATTTTCTAGTTCCATTCTTTTACTTAAGACTCATGAATTCATTGTTTTTAATAGCTGAGTAATACTCCATAGTGTAAATGTATCACATTTTTTTGTATTCATTCTTCTGTTTAGGGACAACTGGGTTCTTTCCAGCTTCTGTCTATTATAAATAAGGCTTCTATGAACATAGTGGAACATGTGCCCTGATTACATGTGGGAGCACCTTCTGGGTATATGCCTGTGAAGGCTCGATGCCCCAGTGTAGGAGAATACCAGGTCAGGGAAGCTGCAGTAGGTAGTCTGGTGAGCAGGGGGAGGAGGGATGGGATAGGAGGTTCTCATAGGGGAAACAAGGAAGCTGGGATAACATTTGAAATGTAAATAAAGAAAATATCTAATTTTCATTTTAAAAAGGTAAAAAATAATTGTTACCCTATGAAAAGCAAACTAAGTATTCAATGTAATCCCTATCAAAATTCCAACACAATTCTTCAGACACAGAAAGAGAAATTCTTAATTTAATAAAGAAAAACAAGAGAAAACAAAAAACCTCAGAAAAGTGATAACAATTCTTTTTTTAATTGGATATTTTATATATTTACATTTCAAATGTTATCCCCTTTACTAGTTTCCCCTACTGAGCCCCCCTATTTCATCCCCTTTCTCCCTGCTTCTATGAGGGTACTCCTCTCCCACCAACCCACTCCCACTTCACCAACCTCGCATTCTCCTACACTTAGTAATTGAGCCTTCACAGGACCAAGGGCCTCTCCTCCTACTGATGCTAGACAATGCCATCCTCACCTATGTGGCTGGAGCCATGAGTCCCTTCATGTGTACTCTTTGACTGATAATTTAATGCCTGGGAGCTCTGGGGTATCTGATTGGTTGATATTGTTATTCTTCCTACGGGGTTGTAAAACCCTTTAGCTCTTTCAGTCCTTTATATAACCCCTCCATTGGCATCCCCATGCTCAGTCCAACAGTTGGCTGTGAGCATCTACCTCTGTATTTATATGTTCTGGCAGAGCCTCTCAGGAGACAGCCATAACAGGCTATTGTCAGCCAAGTACTTCTTGGAATCCCCTATAGTGTCAGGGTTTGGTATCTGTATATGGGATGGATCCTCAAGTGGGGTAGTATCTGGATCACCTCTCCTATAGTCTCTGCTCCACAGTTAGTTCCTGTATTTCCTTTAGACAGGAGCCATTCTGATTAAAAACTAGATGAGTGGGTGGCCCCATGCCCCAACTAGGGGCCTTGCCTAGCATCTTGATATGGTCTCTATAGGTTCTTCCTCCAATTGTTGGGAATTTCAGCTAATTTTATTCCTGTTGGGACATGGAAGCATCTTGCTTTCCTGGTTTCTGAGACTAGCTGATTGTCCCCACTTCCCCATCCTCCATTGCTACACACCTTTGTTCAAATTCCTAACCCTTTGTAAACCTTTCCTGTTTCCTCAAACACCTGATCCTGTGCCTCATTTTCTCCCCTACTTTCTTTTTCTCCCACTTTACTCACATCTTTTGCCTTCCTTGAGTAGTTTGTTTCCCCTTAGAAGAATGACTGAAACATCCACACTTCCTTTTTCATGATCTTCATATGATTTGGGAATTTTATCTTGGGTACTCCAAGCTTTGGGGCTAAGGTCCACTTATTAATATGCATGGTGGGTGTGTACAATGCGTGTTCTTTTGTGACTGGATTACCTCACTCAGGATGATATTTTCTAGTTCCACCCATTTGCTTAAGAAATTCATGGATTCATTGTTTTTAATAGCTGAGTAGTACTCCATTGTGTAAATGTACCACAATTTTGGTATCCATTCCTCTGTTGAGGGACATCTGGGTTCTTTCCAGCTTCTGGCTGCTATAACATAGTGGAGCATACATCCTTGTTATATGTTGGAGCATCTTTTGGGTATATGCCCATGAGTGGTAGAGCTGTTTCCTCAAGTAGTACTTTGTTCAATTTTCTGAGGAACCGCCAAATTGATTTCCAGAGTGGCTGTACCAGCTTATAATCCCACCAACAAAGAAAAAGAATGCCTCTTTCTCCACATCATTACCAGCATCTGCTGTCACCTGAGTTTTTGAACCTAGCCATTATGACTGGTATGAGGTGGAATCACAGTATTGCTTTGATTTGCATTTCCCTGATGACTAAGGATGTTGAACATTTTTTTAGGTGCTTCTCGAAAATTCAGTATTCCTCAGTTGAGAATTCTTTGTTTAGCCCTGTCCCCCATTTTTAATAGGGCTATTTGGCTCTCTGGAATCTAACTTCTTGAGTATTTTGTATATATTTGACATTAGCCCTCTATCAGATGTAGGATTGGTAAAGATCTTTTCCAAGTCTGTTGGTTTCCATTTTGTCCTATTGATAGTGTCATTTGCTTTACAGAAGCTTTGCAATTTCATGAGGTCCCATTTGTCTATTGTTGATCTTACAGCATAAGCCATTTGTGTTCTTTTCAGGGAAATTTTCCCTATGCCCATGTGTTCGAGGCCCTTCACCACTTTCTCTCCTATTAGTTTCAGTGTATCTGGTTTTATGTGGAGGTCTTTGGCCCCTTTGGATTTGAGCTCTGTACAAGAAGATAAGAATGGATCAATTTGCATTCTTTTACATGATGACCACCAGTTGAGCCAGCACCATTTGTTGAAAATACTGTCTTTTATCTACTGGATGATTTTAGCTCCTTTATCAAATATCATGTGACCATATGTGTATGGGTTAATTTCTGGGTCTTCAATTCTCTTCCATTGATGTACCTCCCTTTCTCTATACTAATACCATGCAGTATTTATTACTATTGCTCTGAAATACAGCTTGAGGTTTGGGACAGTGATTCACCAAGAAGTTCTTTTATTGTTGAGAATAGTGTTTGCTATACTGGATTTTGGTTATTCTAAATGAATTTGCAAATTGCTCTTTCTAGCTAAATGAAAATTTAGTTGGAATTTTGATGGGATTGCATTGAATCTGTAGATTGCTTTTGGCAAGGTAGCCATTTTTAGTATATTAATCCTGCCAATTTATGAGCATGAGATTTTTTTCATCTTCTGAGATCTTCTTTGATTTCCTTCTTCAGGGATTTGAAGTACTTATCATACAGATCACTCACTTGGTTGGTGAGAGTCACACCAAGGTATTTTGTATTATGTGGGACTATTATGAAAGTGTTTCCATAATTTCTTTCTCAGTCTGTCTATTCTCTGAGTATTGAAAAGCTACTTGTTTGTTTAAGTTAATTTTATATCCAGCCAGTTTGCTGAAGTTGTTTATCGGCATAAGGAGTTCTCTGGTTGAATTTTTGGGGTCGGTATACTACCATATCATCTGCAAACAGTAATATTTTTGCATCTTTCTTTCAAACTTGTATATCTTTGACCTTTTTTTGTTATCTAATTACTTTGTGTGGGAATTGGAGTACAGTATTGAATAAGTAGGGAGAGAGTGAACAACCTTGTCTAGTCCCTGATTTTAGTGGAATTTCTTTAAGTTTCTCTCTTTTTAGTTTGATATTGGCTACTGGTTTGTTGTATATTGCCTTTACTATGTTTAGGTATGGGCCTTGGATTCCATATCTTTCAAAGACTTTTACCAAGAAGGGATATTGAATTTTGTTTAATGCTTTCTTAGCATATAATGAGATGATCATGTGACTTTTTTAGTTTGTTTATATAGTGGATGACTTTGATGGATTTTTGTATATTGAACTATCCTTTACCCCTAGGATGAAATGTACTTGGTCATATTGAATGATAGTTTTGATGTGCTCTTGGATTCCACTTGCAAGAATTTTATTAAGTATTATTGCATCGATATTCATAACGGATCTTGGTCTGAAATTATCTTTCCTTGTGTTAAGGTATAAGTGTATTTGTGGCTTCATGGAACTAATTTGGTAATGTCCCTTCTGTTTCTATTTTGTGGAGTATCTTGATGAGTATTGGAATTAGATCTTATTTGAAATTCTGATAGAATTCTGTACTACACCCATCTGGTTCTGGGCTTTTTTTAGGGAGAGTTTTAATGGCTGCTTCAATTTCTTTGGGGGTTATAGTACTACTGAAATGGTTTTTCTGATCTTGATTTAAGTTTGGTACCTGGTATCTGTCTAGAAAATTGTCCATGTCATCTAGGTTTTCCAGTTTTGTTTTATATAGCCTTTTGTAGTAGGATCTGATGTTTTCTCAAATTTCCTCAGTTTCCTTTCTTATTCCCCCCTTTTACTTTTTTATGTTCTTTTTATTTTATTTAACTTTTTACATTAATTTATTTTTTACACTCTATATTTATATTTTATTATGCTCTCCTGATCCATCTGCCAGCTTTCCACCTCCCATAACTCCTCCTCATCCCCCTGTCTCCATGTGGATGTCCCCACCCCCTACCCCACCTTACTTCTAAACTCCTTGGGGCCTCCAGTCTCTTGAGAGTTAGCTGTATCATCTCTGAATAAACACAGTCTAAGAAGTCCACTACTGCATGTGTGCTGGGAGCTTCATGTCAGTTTGTGTATGCTGTCTGTTTGGTGGTTCAGTATTTGAGAGATCTCTGGGGTCCAGATTAATTAGTCTATGTGTTTTTATAGTGGAGTTGAGTCCATTGATATTAATAGATGTTAAGGAAAAGTGATTGGTGCTTCCTGTTAATTTTGTTGTTAGAAGAGGAGTTATGTTTGTGTGGCTAGCCTCTTTTGGGTTTGTTGCAAAAAGATTACTTTCTTGCTTTTTCTAAAGTGTAGTTTCCTTCCTTGTATTGGAGTTTTTCATCTATTATCCTTTTGAGGGCTGGATTTGTGGAAAGATATTGTGTAAACTTGGTTTTGTCATGGAATATCTTGTTTTCTCCATCTATGTTATTTGAGAGTTTTGCTAGGTATAGTAGCTGGGGGTGGCATTTGTGTTCTCTTAGCGTCTGTATTACATCTGCCCAGGATCTTCTAGCTTGCAAAGTCTCTGTTGAGAAGTCTGGTATAATTCTGGTAGGCCAGCCTTCATATGTTACTTGACCTTTTTCCCTTACTGCTTTTAATATTCTTTGTTTAGTTCATTTGGTGTTTTGATTATCATGTGAGAGGAGGAATTCTTTTCTGGTCCAATCTATTTGGAACTCTGTAGGTTTCTTGTATGTTTATAGGCACCTCTTTCTTTAGGTTAGGGAAGTTTTCTTCTATAATTTTGTTGAAGATATTTACTGGCCCTTTAAGTTGGGAATATTCACTCTCTTCTACACCTATTATCCTTAGCTTTGGTCTTATTGTATCCTGGATTTCCTGGATGTTTTATGTTAGGAGCTTTTTGCATTTTGCATTTTCTTCAACTGTTGTGTCAATGTTTTCTATGGTACCTTCTGCCCCTGAGATTCTCGCTTCTATCTCTAGTATTCTGTTGGTAATGCTTGCATGTATGACTCCTGATCTCTTTCCTAGGTTTCCTAACTCCAGGGTTGTCTCCCTTTGTGATTTCTTTAATATATCTATTTCCATTTCTAGATCTTTAATGGTTTTCTTAGTTTCCTTCACCTGTTTGATTGTGTTTTCCTGTAATTAGTTAAGGGATTTTTGTGTTTCCTCTTAAGGGCTTCTACCTCTTTACCTGTGTTCCTCTGTATTTCTTTAAGGGAGTTATTTATGTCCATCATCATAATGACAGGAGACGTTAGATCAGAATCTTGCTTTTCTGGTGTCATGGTGTATCCAGGACTTGCTGTAGTGGGAGAATTGGGTTCTGCTGATGCCAAGTACCCTTGGTTTCTGTTGCTTCTATTATTATTGTTGCCTCCTGCCATCTGATTATCTCTAATGCTCTTTGTCCTCACTATATCTGACTTAAGCCTGCCATTCCTGTCATCCTGGTTGAGTCAAAACTTCTCAGAGTTCAATTTTCTCTGTGATCCTGAGATTCTGGGTGTGTCAGAGTTCCTTGGAGTCAAGCTGTCTATGAAATCCTGAGTTCCAGGTGTGACCAAGTTCCTGTGATCCTGGGATCCCAGGAGCCTGGTTTTCCTTGAGCACCTGGGAGTGGAGCCACCTCTGTTGGCTGTTGGACTGGCTGCCAAATTTGTGCCTAAGGTAGACCAGTGCAGACCAGAAGGAACCCCAGCCACTGGTCAGGAGGGGTTTCTGCATCCCTGGATCCTGCTGGTCCCAGTTGTTCCCAGTAGTGTTGGAACAGATGTTGTGTTCTCCTCACCCCTGATCCTAAGTTCCTGGGCCAGCTAGTGTACCTGGGAGTGGAGCCTCTTCCCAGGGCTGTGGGACTGGTCACCAATTTTGTGCCCAAGGTCCATCTCAAAGTTTTTAACCCAGAGTTTTTTCCTGTCCAAAGGAAATATAACATCAAAAATGGAGCAGATATGTAAGGAAATGCCTTCCAGAGAAATCCCTGCCTAGGGATTCATCTCATTTGCAGATTCCATCCCAGTCACTATTCTTGATACCAAGAGGTGTTTGTTGTCAAAAGCCTGAAATAGCTGTCCTCTGAGAGGCTGGGCCAACACCTGACTAATAAAGATACTCACAGCCAAGCATTAGACTGATCCCAGGACCCCAGTAGAAGTGTTAGGGGAAGGACTGAAGGAGATGAAAAGGATAACAATTCCATAGTTATAATAACAGTATCAACAATCCTGGATCCACAGGGCTCTCAGGGACTAAACTCCCAACAAATTAGTATATGTGGCTGGGTCTATGGCTTCAGCTACATGTTTAGCAAAAGATTACCTTTCCTGACACTAATGGTATTGGAGGCCTTCAGTCCTGTGGAGGCTTTATGCCCCAGTGTTAGGGGATGCTAGAGCAGTGAGGCAGGAGTGGGTGGGTAGGTGGGTGGGGATACCCTCTTAGAAACAAAGGTGAGGAGAATTGGGTGCAAGGTTTGCAGAGGGAACAACATTTGAGATATAAATAAATAAAATAACAAAAAAATAATTCTTACCTCTTAATTTCTCTAGCCTTCACATAAATTCAATGAAAGTACAGTTTAGTTTTCATATGTGTGAATTGTGACTGATTCATTTACTCATAAATTCTAATCATTACAAGGAAGAATTTCTAAGATGATAATAGAAACACAGTAATTATTTTGTATAGTTTGGTGTTTATGTGGGTCCCGAACAGGTGGAGGAGGGACTATCACCCAAACTATTGCCTGTCTGTGGTGCATGTTATTTTAGCCGGGCTGCCTTGACTGGCCTCAATGGAAGAAGTTGTACCAATCCCTAAAGATACTTGTGCCAGTATTGAAGAATCAATAGGGGAGCCCTCACCAACTCAAATGAGAAAGTGAATTGGTAGGATGGATAGATTGTGAGAGGGGTAGCTAGGAGGAGGGCAGTTAGTAGGATGTAAAGTGAATAGATAGAAAACATACAAACAAAACAAAACAAAAACAAATGAATAAACAAAATTAAACCCCAGACCATAGATATTAACAAACCAAATAATCCAATAAAGTGGGGTATAGATGTAAATAGATACTTCTCAATAGTTGACTCTCAAATTGCTGAGAAGCACTTACATAAATATTCAACACCCTTAGCCATCAGGAACAGTAAATCAAAAAAAATGTTTTATAATTTATCTTCCACATGTCCAAATGGCAAAAATGAATACCACAAGTGACACCTCATGTTTCTGAGGATGTGGAACAGAGGAAAAACTTCTCAAATGCTAGCAGGAGTGCACATTTGAATGGTCACTGTGGAAATCATACAACAGTTGTTCAGAACTACCTCAAAAATTTGCTATATCACTCTTGGTTATATACACGAAAGGTTCTACATTGTACCACAAGGGAAGGTCATGCCCAACTCTATTTATAGTGGCTTTATTCATAATAATCAGAAAAGAGAAACAACCTAGATATATGTCAATTGAAGAGTGGATAAAGAAAATGTAATATACTTACACAATGGAATATTACACAGCTGTTAATAATTACATCATGAGATTTTCAAATGGATGCAACTAGATTAAACATTCCGAGTGAGGTAAGCCAGACCCAGAAAGACAAACATAGTAAGTACTCACTCATAAGAGGATAGTATACATTATATATATATATATATATATATATATATATATATATATATATTAACCATTCTACAATCTATGATCTCAGAGAGGCTACATAACAAGAAAGAATCTGTGGAGGATGCATAGATATCCCTGGGAAGGACAAATAGCATATATTTTATGTTGGACTGGGGGCAGATGAAGATGAGAACAGGAGGGATCAGATGGTTGATGAAGGCATGGATGGAGAAAGTATGGAGACAGACACTTGGAACTGAGGGGCATTTGGGGAGATGAAAAACCTAACACTGTGGAAACTTCTTGGAGTCTATGAAGGTGACCATAGTGAGAATTCTAGTAATGGAAGGCACAGAGTATGAACCAGCCATCTTCTGTAACCAGGCAAGAGTTGCACTAGTGAGACTGGGACTCCTCCAGCCATAAAATTTTTGACCAACAAACTGTCTTGCCTGCAAAATGTGCTGGAGCAATGGTACACAGAACTTGTGGGAGTAGCCAGTATGTGATGGATATCTAGAAACCCCTGCTATGAGAGGGAGCACATTCCTAACACTGCCCGAGTAGCCAATCACCTGAATCTGATTTTCCAAAGACCTCAGGTAAAAACAAATATTTCTGGCTTTTCAAAAATGAAATGATATTTATATGTGTGTATGGGTATGTGTGTATGTACTTTTCTGTATTTATATCTGCACAACCGAAGATGACATCAGTTGTGAGCTGTCATGTAGGTGCTGGGAACTGAACTCAAGACCTTTGGAAGAGCAATAAATGCTCTTAACCACTGTGCCATCACTTCTACTTTTCAAGAGGCAGAAAAAAGGAAATGATTTCTCATCATATGCTGCTATACTTATAGATTGGTATCTAGGCTAATATCATCAGAACAGATTCCTCTGGCAGCAGATTGGAGTACATGCAGAGTCCCAGGGCCAAACATTAGGTGGACATCAGGGAATGTGGCAGAATAGGGGAAGTGATTGAAGGAATCAGAGGGGTCTAGAACACCACAAGAGCATCACTCACAGTATCAACTAAGCAGAGCAAATACAGGCTTACAGAGAATGAGGAGGCAATCTTGTGGCCTGCATGTGTCTGAATCAGCCCTGTGAATAAGTACTGTGGGTGTTTCTGTGGGATCCCTTAACAATGGGAATGGTTGTGTCTAACTCTTAGCTACCCTGGGAATCTTTTCTGTCAGTTGGGTTGCCTGGTCCAGATTTGATGTGAGGGATTTTTCCTTGTTTTACTGTATTTTGTTTTGTCATGTTTGGTTGTTGTGTCTTGGAGCCTTGTTATATTCTTTAGCGGGCCAAAGAAAAAGTATATCTGGAGGATTGGTGAGATGGTGGCTGCCTGGGAGGAGTGCATGTGGGGAAACTGCTTGAAATGTATTGTATGAGAAACGATTCACTGTATTTTTTCTTTCTTATATATCCTTCTCTCTAGATTCCCAGAGCTCCAATGGGTGGAAACCAATGGATTTCTCCAGCTTAGATTCTGCATAGTTACTAGCTGTGGGTCTCTGGATCTTTTCCAATCTATTGCTTGAGGAAGTCTTTCTGATGAAACTCAGACAAGGCACAGGTCTAGGAGTATAGCAGAGTATCATTAGGAAATTTTTCATGGAAATATTTTTATGTGTTTATTTTGCCCGATATGTTTGGTTGTACTGTAGGTCTCTGGATTATACAGTCTCAGGCTCCCAGTCATCCAGGAAGTGGGAGGCATGGGGTTTATAGGATGAAGTGTGTCTCAAGTTAATTCAGAGTTTTGTTGGCCACTTCTAGAAGTTCTGAGTCACCAGTGCCACACACTACATCTTTCCACACATTTTGTACAGATTGCAGGTTAAAGATGTCATGACTGGGATTGCGTTCAGGATTTGTTTTCAGTAGCCTGCTTAATATCGTTTTAAGACCAAAAAGACTAGGTCTTAGGTGTGAAAGCTCCATGAAGGCACCAACTCAACCACTGTACATGTAATGTTCGATGAGCTGTGTATATTTTGTCTTTAACAATAGGGACCCTATTGTCTGTTTGAGGAGGTAAACCTTTTCTCCTGTCACCTGCCAGGATCTCCAGTTGACCCCTTGGCCAACAACCAGATGCAACCCAAACTTGCCATTAGAATCCTTGCATGGCAATAAGAGATGAGTCATTCAGACTCTATATCTTCCATTGCAAGGATATATCATCATTAGGATAACCTTCTTTAAGTTTATTATTTCAAGTTTTGCTTAACATTTTGTTTACCCTAGGAACTGTTCTGATGTGATTGAGAATTATCCTACTAACTGGATTAATCTTCATTTCATGACTGTTAAGAGTAGTGAGCATATGCTTTTTCCACAAACTTTTACTTCTTCTTGATCTCCCAGTAAACATTCTGTTAATTAATTAACATGAAGTTTTAAGGACTTCAACAACACTAATTGTGAAAATTCTATGTCCCTCCTTTATTTATTGTGTCTCATTTATTTTGACTGTAATTTATTAATATGTGAAGATTCTGTTGTTTAATGTCTTGCATGCTTGTGTTTAATAGGTCCTTGTATAAATATATTTTAGTTTTTTCTTCAAATAATACTCAATTTACTATCTATTTTATCTAATATTA
This sequence comes from Mastomys coucha, assembly GCF_008632895.1. Lineage (NCBI taxonomy): Eukaryota > Metazoa > Chordata > Mammalia > Rodentia > Muridae > Mastomys > Mastomys coucha. The sequence continues at coordinate 144,500,658 of NW_022196904.1, forward strand.
AAACATAAACTTTAGCATAAAATCCCTTCTCCTTTCTACTTGCACAAAATATAAATTTTGCCTCCATTCATATTCAAATGAAATCTTTCATTTTAAGTGTTTTGTATGCATTATGAAGTTTAAATTTTTTTTGTGTTTTCCCTATCTTCCTTAAACATTTAAGCACTTACACTAATAGAAGGTAGTTTTTATCACTATTGCTCTGTAGTACAGTTTGATGTCTGGGACAGTGATCATACTCAAAGTTCCATTATTGTTCAGGATTAAAACATCCACACTTTGGTCTTCCTTCTTCTTGATGTTCATGTGGTCTGTGAATTATACCTTGTGTATTCCGAGCTTTTAGGGTAATATCCCATCAGTGATTCCACTTCACACTGCTCTATATGGCTCAAATCAAAAAGTCAGGTGATAACAGATGCTGCCACAGATGTCCTTCAACAGAGGAATAGATACCAAAAATGTGGTACTTTTACACAATGGAATATTGCTACGCACACTCGTCTACTCCAGTCACATCCAAAATATCAGGGATAAAATCCTGATAAAGGATAAGAGGCAATAAGACCCCAAAAGGGGTTCTGTGCCTCCTGGATTTCAGACTAGTCGCTGGTATCCCCTAACTCAGACATGTTCCAGATTAGTCTTCCCAATCGTCAACACGGCCTCATAATTAGGCATAAAGGTACCCAAGATATGATTCGTAAATAGTTAAGATTGGGCATTTGTCTCCTGGCCGACACAATGTTTCTAACCTATCCTGGTTTATCACCTAGCTTCCCATAACTTGTAATCTCTCTCTAGGATACTGCCTTCCCAGAGCTAGCAATAGAGGTCGAGTACATCCCTTAGGGCAATAGATAGTTTATGGTTTTACGTACTAGAGAGTAATCGAAGTACTTCCATTCAAGGACATTAGCTAGAAGTGTTAGGTCAGGTCGGAACTCCCCACTGCCTGCCCCGAGCTAGAACCAGAGAATTAGCAGGAAATGCTAGATTGAAATCTCCTGGTCATTGCTTCCAGCAGAACCAGAGAATTAGCCTAGGGATATCAAAATACCTCAACAGGGAGGGCTCCACTCCTCTTCCTCCTACTTCACACCTAGCTACCAGACTCTACTGACCTTGATATACAGTCATCTGCCTACGTGACTCTTGACGTTTGCCCTGCTTGCTGTATGCTACTTAAACCTGCTTTTCACTAGCATGAGGACTGGGAGAAGAAGAAGGACTTAGACTGAGAGAAGAGAAGGACTTGGACTAGGACAAGGAGAAGGACTAGCACTTGGACTCGCAAAAGGACTAGCACTAGAACTTAGATGGGCTAGGACTCAGATTCATGCAATCCACATTCCCCCGGTCCCAGAGTGCTTGGGCCCAGGGGATGCAGTACCAGTCCAGAGGAGATAACTGCTGCTCTAGACCCAGTATGTTTCAGATAGCCTCAGATGTACCTCAACTATTGAGCTGCCAGATTTACCATCTCTCTTTTGCAATGACTGTAAAAGTCTGATGCCATTTCTAAGAAATACATTTAGATCTTATACTTCATGTGTCGTCTCTGCCGTCATTTCTTCACCTACGCCTTGTCGACCTGACTAGGACCCCGTTTCTCCCGCGGGTTGAGGAAGGCCCAGATTGGCCGGCCTGCGGCAGAATACTATGCAGCTATTAAAAACAATAAATTCATGAATTCTTAATCAAGTGGATGAAGTTTCCTCTTAAAAGTGTTTTCATTGTCTCATACATTTTCATATGCTGTGTGTTAATTTGCATTGAATTCTAAAAATTATGTAATTTCTTTATTTCTTTCTAGACTCAGAGATCATTGAGTAGAGAGTTCAATTTTTATTTTTGTGTAGACTTTCTTGTGGGTCTGTTGTTTTTGAAGTCCAGGATTAATCCACAGCAGTCTAATAAGGTACAAGTCCTTACTTCAATTTATTTGTATTTTCTTGATGCTTGCTGTATGACCTACTCTATGATTAATTTTGGAGAAGAATCTATGAAGTACTGTGAATAAGGTATATTATTTTGTCTTTGGTTTCAATATTCTACAGATATTTTTTAGGTACATTTGACTCATTGAGTCTCTTAGTTTCATTATTTACCTATTTTGTTTTTGTCTA
>NW_022196904.1:144545467-144548949 GCF_008632895.1 Mastomys coucha
CTCACCTGGTCTACCCTTCAAATGTTCCACATCCCACACCTCCTCCACCCCCATCTCAAAGAGGATGCCCCCACCCCACCAGACTATCCCACTCTCTGGGGCCTCAAGTCTCTCAAGGGTTAGGTGCATCTTCTTTGATCGAGTCCAGACCTGCAGTCCTCTACTGTATATGGGTTGGGGGCCTCACATCAGCCAGTGTAGGTTGTCTGGTTGGTGGCTCAGTGTCTGAGATATATCAGAGACCAGTTTAGTTGAGACTGATGGTCGTCCTATGGGGTCACCCTTCTCCTCAGCTTTTTCCAACTTTTCCTTAATTCAACCACAGCGCTCACCAACTTCTGTCCATTGGTTGGGTGTACGTATTTACATCTGATTCTTTCAGCATTCTTGTTGGGCAGTCATGATAGGCCCCTGTTTGTAAGCATACCATAGCCTCAGTAATAATGTCAGGCCTTGGGGCCTCCCCCTGAGCTGGAACCCAATTTGGAACTGTCACTGGACTTCCTTTTCCTTAGGATCGTCTCCATTTTTGTTTCTTCAGTTCTTTCAGACAGGTACAATTCTGGGTCAGAGTTTTTACTATGAGATGACAACCCCATCTCTCCCATTGATGCCCTGTCTTTCTACTGGAGGTGGACTGTACAAGTTCCCTCTCCCCACTGTAGGGCATTTTATCTAAGGTCCTTCCCTTTGAGTCCTGGAGAGTCTCTCACCTCCCAGGTCTCTGGTACATTTTTGAGAGTCCCTCCACCTTCTACCTTCTGAGGTTGCCTGTTTTGATTCTATCTGCTGGCCCTCAGTATTTCAGTCCTGTTCCTCACCCCAATACCTGATCCTATTCCCCTCTTCCCTTCCCTGTCACTTTTCCCATCCAGGTTTCTCCCTCCCTCCCACCTCCTGTGATTTCTTTCTTCTTTCTCCCAAGTCAGATTATATGATAATCTTTAGATATAAAAGAATTATATCTACAGTTAAATGGAATAACAAAAGGGAAGAGAAAATGAAAAGATCTGTATGCTAAGTTTGAGCCTGCTAGAGAGCCCTTAAATTGCTTTAGATTTTTTAAGTCAAAAAGAGATGACCCAGGATTTCACATCCTCTAGCCTTTAAACCATGTCACATAAATCAAGCTATGAGTGTGTTGTCTGATAAACAAACAAACAAACAAACACACAAACCATGTGTTTCCTCCCTGGTTATACATGTCCTGGTTCATCTTTCAGTGCCTTTGTTGTTCGATAGGAATGATAATGGTGTTTTTTGCTTTGGATGAGATATTTGGTTTTTGCCTCAGATATGTCCTTTGAAGAAACCATTATACCACACTCCTTGTGTGTCCCAGAGCACGTAGGGACCCTCCACTCTGTGTAAACCTCATCTACCTTCTAGCCTGTACTATAAATGGGAATTCATGAATTTTGCAACTGAATGGATGGAACTAGAAAATATCATCCTGAGTGACGTAAGGATATGCATGGTATATACTCACTAATAAGTGGACATAAGCCAAAATGACACAATACCCAGGATACAATCCACAGAACTCAAAAAGTTTAAGGAGTTGAAGGGCCTAAGTGAGTATGCCTCATCCTACTTGGAAGGGTGAAGAAAGCATTCACAGGAGGAGGGAATGGAGGGAAGGTCCTGGATGGGAAAGGAGATAGGGAGGGGAAGAGTGGAACTTAATCAGGTATGTGTTGGGGATTGTACTGGAGAGAAGCTCTGAGGACCAGTCCTGGAGGTGAAAGACTCCAAGGACTCATTAAGAGGCACCTTAGATGAAATGCCCAACAGTGGAGAGAGGAAACTCAATGAGTCAACTTCTAGTACAAGGACAGGGCCTCAAGCCAATGGAGGGACAGTGTTACAAGCCTACAGTAAAAATTTCTGACCCAAAACTATTCCTGTCTAAAAGTACTACAGGGTTATAATTGGAGAAGAGATTGAAGGCAAGGGGATACAATGACAGGCCCAATATGGAATCCATCTCAACAGGAGATTCCAGGGCTGACACTATTACTGATGCTGTGGTATGCTTACAAACAGGAGCATAGCATGGCTGAACTCTGAGAGGTCCAGCAAGAAGCTGATGGACACAAAAGCAGAAACTTACACTCAAGTCTGAAGTTGTGGACCACCATGGTTGGATTAAGAAAAGACTGGAAGAAGCTGACAAGGAGGATGACCCCATATTAAGACATGCAGTCTCAACTAAACTTGGTTCCTGTGATCTCTCAGACACTGAACCACCAACCAGGAAGCATACATGAGCTGGTCTGAAGCCCCAAACACATATAGAGCAAGGCCTGCTTGTCTGGCCTCAGGATGAGTAGAAGAACCTAAACCTCAAAAAACTTGAAGCCTAAAAGCATAAAAGTAAAATAAATAAATAAGTAAATAAATAAATAAAGTTGATAGATTTTTTTTTAATTGCAGAGGAAAGCTTCCTGATATGTCCTGATATCTTCCTGATATCGAAGACACAATAGAAAGAAATTGATACACAAAAGAAAAATTTGAATCTACAAATTTCCTGACAAAAAACATAAAGAAGATATGAGATAGCATGAAAAGACCTAACCTAAGAATTATAGAAATGGAAGAAAGTGAAAAGTCCCAGCTCCAAGGACCAGAAAATATTTTTAACATAAAAAGAAGAAAATGTTTAGAGCATAAAGAAAAATGATACCTTTAAACATACATACAAAAAGCTTTCTTTTGTAAAAAATTCTGAAACAATTTTATTGGATAATTTCTTTACTTACATTTCAAATGTTATGCCCTTTTCCAATCACCCCCTACCTGAAACTCCCTATCCACATGATAGCTAAAATCAAAACGTCAGGTGACAGCAGATGAGCAGATGCAGGCAAGGATGTCTAGAAAGAGGAACACTCCTCTGTTACTGGTGGGATTGCAAGCTGTTCAACCACTCTGGAAATCAGTGTGATGGTTCCTCAGAAAATTGGACATAGTACTACCTGAGGACCCAGCTATACCACTCCTGGGCATATAGTCAGAATATGCTCCAACATGTAAAAAGGGCACATGTTCCACTATGTTCATAGCAGCCTTATTTATAATAGCCAGAAGCTGGAAAGAACCCAGATGTCATTTAACAGAGGAAGGGGTACAGAAATTGTGGTACATTTACAGAATAGAGTATTACTCAGTTATTTAAAATTATGGATTCACAAAAAGATATAAGAAAAGAAATTTAAAAAATGATGAATTCAGGAAATTCTTAGGTAAATGGATTGATTGAGAAAATATCAACCTGAATGAGGTAACCCAATGACAAAGAGCACACCTGATACACACTCACTGATAAGTGGATACTATCCTAAAAGCTCCAACACTCAAGATACTATTCACAGACCACATGAAGCTCAATAAAAATGAAGACCAAAGTGTGGGTGCTTTGATCCTTCTTAAGAGAACAAAATACTCATGGGAGCAAATGTGGAGATAAAGTGTAGAGC
>NW_022196904.1:144588407-144628693 GCF_008632895.1 Mastomys coucha
GATGTCCTTTGTATGGGAGTGGGGTATTGCAGTTTCCCACTATTAATGATTGAAGATGATGTGTGATTTAAGTTTTAGCAATTTCTTTTACAAATGTGAGTGCCTTTGTATTTGGGGAATAGATTTTCAGAATTGAGATACCATCTAGTTTTTTTTCCTTTGATGACTATAAAGTTTCCTTATCTATTTCTTTTGACTAATATTGTTTGAAAATATATTTTATTAGGTATTAGAATTGCTACTACTGGTTGCTCTTTGTATCTGTTTACTTGGAAAAGTTTTTCCAGCCTTTTAATCTGAGGTAATGTCTATCTTTGTTGTGGAGGTGTGCTTCTTGTATGCAGCAGAATGATGGATACTGTTTTTGTATCCACTCTGTTAGCCTTATTTATTGGGGAATTGAGTTCCCTAATGTTGAGAGATACTAATGACCAGTGATTGTTATTTCTTTTTATTTTGATGTTGGTCTCTCTCTCTCTCTCTCTCTCTCTCTCTCTCTCTCTCTGTGTGTGTGTGTGTGTGTGTATGTATGTATGCTTCCCTCATTTTTATTGGTCTCTGTTAATCATTTCTTGTGTTTTCTTAGATATAGATATCCTCATTGTGTTGAAGTTTTCCTCTAGTATTTTCTGTAGCACTGGATTTGTGGATAGATATTATTTGAATTTGGATTTGTCTCAAAATATCTTATTTTCTCTATCTACAGTGATTGAGAGTTTTGCTGGGTATAATAGTATAAGTTGGCACTTGTGGGTTTTTTTTTGTTTTTTGTTTTTGTTTTTTAAGAGGTTGCAAGATATCTGTCCAAGCTTTTCTAGACTTTAGAACTCTCGGTTGAGAAGACAGGTGTAATTGTGATTATTTTTGTGTTTGTATGATACCTGCCCTTTTTCCCTTTCTACTTTCAATATTTTTGTTGTTGTTCTGTATATTTTGTGTTTTATTTATTCTGTTGTAGTAGGGTTTTTTTTTTCTGGTCTAGTCTAATTGGTGTTCTATAAGCCTTTTGTAAGTTTATAGCCATCTCTTTCTTTAGATTGGGGAAGTTTTCTTCTATGATTTTGATTAAAATATTTTCTGGGCTATAGATCTGGGACTCTTTACCTTTTACTATATATGTTATTTTATTTTAGGTATTTTCATGATATAAGATTTCCTGGATGTTTTGTGTCAAATGTTTGTTTCTAATGTTTGATTTATGTCTGAGATTCTCATTTCCATCTCCTTTATTCTGTTGGTGATGCTTACATCTGTTGTTCCTGTTCTCTACCCTAGGTTTTCCATCTCCAGGATTCCCTCAGCTTTTGTTTACTTTATTGCTTCTATTTTCCCTTTTAGATTTAGCACAGTTTTATTTATTTCTTTCACCTATTTAATTATATATTCTTAATTTTTAAGGGATTTATTTTTTCAATTTAAAAGACCTCTATCTGTTTGGTTGTTTTGTCCTGAATTTCCTTAATGGATCTATTAATGGATCTATTCATTTATTTAAAGGCCTATATCTTCTTTATAATACTGGATTTAAAGTCTTTTTCTTGTGCTTTCATTGTGTTAGGATATTCAGGGCTTGATATAGGAGGATAGCCATGCTCTGAAGTTAGCATTTGCCTTATTTTTGTTGATAGTATTATTTTGAGGGCCTTTAGCAATTTGGATGGCTTTGGTCCCTCAATATTTCTGTTGTAGTAGGTAATGGGAGAGTTGTTAACCTTGGTGGTGCTGGTGTGGCAGGCTTGTCATGGGTATCTTTGTGCTTTATGGTTCTAGAGTTGTAGGTCTGATGAAGGTAGGCAATGAAGTGGTATGAGAATGAGGATTTGGCAACTCAAAGCATCTTGGCTTGTTCCAGATGATCCAGTAAGCAGGGAAGATGGGTGGGGAAATAGATGATGAATTATATTCTTCAGAATTCAAAGTTCAACTGAAGGTTGTCAGAGAGGTTTGTGTGTGTGTGTGTGTGTGTGTGTGTGTGTGTGTATGTGTGTGTAGGGGGTTGATGAAGGTTCCCATGGGATAGTGGGCTGCTCAGGGAAGGCTGGTTTTGCAAAGTATTCTGTGTAAGAATCATTTTCTTATAAATGTAACAAATTGTATGTTTCTTGATGTTCTGTGAGCATGTACTTGGCATTCAGTGATGTCATTATAGTATGTATACATGTATGTTTGTGTGCATTTGTGTTTGCATTTCTCTATCTCTATATTCATCCTGATTAGCATGTAGAGGATATTGTTTGGGAATAGGTTTACTCATTTTACAAATTTCCATTTTTTGGACAAATTTTAAAATTCCTTGTGATCATGTGTTATTGAAAGCACAAATCTATCTATTGTTAGCAGAGCTTATTCCCAGAATTGAAATGTAATCATAACACATGTGGGTAATAAAGAAGAATATTATTTTCTATGGAAGGAGGATTGTTGTGTGAATGAATGTTACCAGAATGAAGTGGTATAAGGGGATAAAAAATGGACTGTGGGAAGTGAACCAATAGGAACAAAAGTTAAAATGCTATAATTGTCATCACTTTCCCATTAATTTCAAATAAAGACTGAAACTAATTTCTAAGTTAATTTCTTATAATGTATTTCAGAATAATTTCAAATGAAAGTAAAACAATACAAATTTTAGATTCCAAAACCAATTAATAACTTACAATCAAAAAAGAAGTGTGTATATTAGAATAACCAGTGAATTTCCCATGGGTTATTTAATTGCTTCCTCTCACAATGTAGGGATGGTACTACAGATAGACTCCTGGAGGAATTCTCCAGAGTTTTCCAGGTCCATATAATTCGCTCCATATTTGCACACAGTAGACTGAAAATCCAGTACAATTCTATAACCAGCTTTGAAGAAATAAACTTCACACCATGCTTCATTCATCAATGTTTTTATTTCAGAGATAATAATTAATCATAAAGCCTTCTGTCCAGAGGATTAGCTAGGAGTCTGAAGCAAGGTAAGATAACATATTCAAAAATAAACATTGCATTGATATACTTTATTGTTACTTCTTTAGATTTTCAGTAATGTCTCTTATTCAGGCTTTCCAATTGGAATCTGCAAAATATGTGGCAGATATGACATTACCTACAAAGCAGAAAGAAATAATTGTTGATTTGGACACTGATCCATGTTAATGCTCTTTCTTTATTTTTCTCTGCACAGACTTAGAGTCATTTTAATACAACTTGAGTGAGTTTATTTCTGTAATCACACTTAGGCTATATTCAATTGCCTTTATATCAGACTGACTGACTTGGGTGACTTAACTTTTCAAGCCAACAGGTAAGAGTCATTATACATCAAAAAATTCATGTCAATCCACGTGAAGATGTATCCACTGTGACTTAGTAAAAACATGATTTTTAGTAGTATCTAAAATCTAAGTCCTAACTGAGTTATATATACAGAGAGAGACCTTTTCATTGAAGGTAATTTACAGATGGTTCCTATGTGACATGCAAAGCTAAGAATTAAAAAAAAAAACTGGGCAGAAGAAATATTAGTTGATTCTATACATTTAAATTTTGTTCATTTATCATAGGAGGTTAAAAATAAACAGTCAACAAAAAGCAAGCTAATAATGGAGATAAGAAAATGATTTTTTAGTGATAAAATTTTCCTAAGGTGTTTACCAGACTCAGACTTTGCCTTATCCTTTTCTTGAAAATCATAGATTGCCTTGGATATAAGCATTTTAAATAGACATCATCTTTTAATAGACACCACTCTTCATATGAAGACATCAAATACACCTGAATATTTTTCTCTGTCATATGGTTTTGCATCTAATATTTTTTCTTGGGATCTTTTAAGAATTTCCTTTCATACATTGTATCAACAATAACGAAATGTCTGTTGGGCAAGAGAATGTTTATAAAACAAGAGTAAATATATGCCTGAATATCCATCTTAGAAAGAATGTGCCTTTATTGCTGAATCAAGACTCCACCTAGATGACTTACAGTGGCTACCATGTTGAATATTTCAAATGTTCAACATATTTTGTTTGTAAATATTAACTTTGTATTATACTTGGAATTTTATCTTTGCTTACCATTTACTGAAATCTTGTAACTTGTTTTCAAAGACTTTATTTTCTTGACTGAAGTAAAATTCACTTTAGCTTTTCTCTAATGTTTCTTTTAAAATTCAGATTTGGGAAACATCACTTATTCTTAGTTGTGGTAATTAAAGTATTGGACTTTTATTGTGATTGAAATAAAATTTTTAGTTTTCTTGCTTAAAAAGAAGAGACAATAAATGTAATCTGCTTAAATCAGTTCTTGGTAGGAGGCAGATGTGAAAATCTCACAGTATTGAGTTCAGAAATGAGATGGTAGATATATTTTGTGAGATATTATTTTCCAGTTCTCAAGACTTGGTTAACACATGGACAAAAACATTTATTTAAGTTATTAACCAAAATCTTTTTGTTATGTGTTCTCCCCTCCTATATCTTCTCCCAGACTTTTCTACACACAAAACTTTTCAGAGTCATCCCATTCCCTTGAACACATACACACACACCCAACACATACACACATGGAAACAGACAACCAACCAACCAACCATTATAAAAGACAAATAATGTTCCAAATACAACAACTAAACAAAAAATTGACTAAAACCACAGTGTTTATTGTATGTAGGCCAACTACTAATGGGATTGGGACCTGGTCTGTAATGTGTTTGATATACCAATGAGTCTGAGACTGCATTAGTCAAAAGTGCTTCCCCTTTTATCAGAGTATATGTATTGCAGATTTCTTCTTGGTCATGCATGTCCACTTCCATCTCAGTGTTTTGTGCCTCATCTGGCTTGAAGTTCAATAGGTCTTATGTGTGTTGTTATAATGTTTGTAATTTCATATTTATATCAGTTCTGCTTTATCAGTAAACACTGTTTCCTTGGAGTCATTCATCTCTCTGGCTCTTGCAGTCTTCCCACATGCTTTTCCACAGAGTGCCCTGAAATCTGTGGGGTGATGTGAAATTAAAAACTTTCCATTGAGGAGATGTTCCAAAGTCTCTTACTCTCTGCACATGGATTAATATTACTTTCTTTTTTGTTATTATGTTATTTTATTTATTTACACTTCAAATGATGTCCTGCTTTGAGTTCTCCTCTCTGCAAACTCCCAGCCCATTCCCTTCCCCTTTGTCTCTAAGAGAGTGTTTCTTTACTTATCCACCCCCTCCCACCTCACCTCTCTAGCATCCTCCTATGCTGGGGCAACAAGCCTCCATAGGAACAAGGGCCTCCATCCCTGAGAGGTTCCCAGTACCCAACAAGGTTACATTAGCAGAAATACCCAGTAGAAGGGAGATAGAAATTGAAGAGGCCTCCTCTAGTATATAGCATGGCCCCCAGTTGAGGGATGGGGCCTCCTACACATATCAAAAATTTTTAACCCAGAATTGTTGTCTAAAGGAAAAGTAAGGCAAACAGTGGAGCACAGACTGAAGGAAAGGCCATCCAGAGATACTACATTTAACTATTACATAAATTATTTATCAAAATTTCCAGAGTTAGAAGCCTGTGACCTTATATGTACATAGCACATGAAATTCGCATTAATATGTAGGGTATTGTAGAGAACCTTTTCAATCAAGTTACTCCAGAGACCACCTATATATATTTTTTATACTTCTCAATTTTTAGTTTCTTAACATACTACTCATTGTTTTCTCATTACTGAAGAGCATTGCCTGTTTACTAGATGAAGCCATTGAAGAACTGGACAGAAGTGACACACTTTCTCCTGCTGGGACTCACTGATGATCCAGGTCTGCAACTTCCCCTTTTCATCGTCTTTCTCCTCATCTACATCATTACCCTGGTAGGGAACCTGGGGATGATCCTCTTGATTCTCTTGGACTCTCGGCTCCACAACCCCATGTACATTTTCCTTGGTAACTTGTCTCTGGTGGATGTTTTTTACTCATCAGCTATCACACCAAAAGTCATGGCTGGTCTCTTAATAGGAGACAAGGTCATTTCTTACAATGACTGTGCTGCTCAGATGTTCTTTTTTGCAGCCTTTGCTACTGTTGAAAATTACTTGTTAGCCTCAATGGCCTGTGACCGCTATGCAGCAGTGTGTAAACCCCTACACTATACCACCATCATGACTCCATGCGTATGTATGTGTTTCATCATAGGCTGCTATGTTCTTGGTTTCTTGAATGTCTCAGTTTACCTTGGAGATACTTTCAGTCTCTCTTTCTGTAAGTCTAATGTGGTCCATCATTTTTTCTGTGATATGCCAGCAATGATGGCCCTCTCTTGCTCTGATATATATGTTAATGAACTGGTACTTATTTATCTAGCCAGTTTCAATATCTTCTTTGCTCTCATAATAATATTAGTATCATATATTATAATTTTTATCACAATCTTAAACATGCGCTCAGGAGCAGGCCTTCAGAAGGCTCTTTCCACCTGTGCTTCTCACTTCATTGCTGTTTTTATTTTCTATGCAACAACAATCTTCATGTATCTGCAACCAAGTTCTACACATGCAATGGACACTGACAAAATTGTGTCTGTCTTCTACACCATGGTCATTCCCATGCTGAACCCTTTAGTTTACAGCCTGAGGAACAAAGAGGTCAAGAGTGCATTCATGAAAGTGGCTCTGAAGGAAAAATAATCATTATGATAATAACTTTAAATATTTTTTGATATAATATTAAAATTTTTATGACATCTTTTCCCTGTAGTAGATTATACTTTAACCTTATACTTGCTTTTGATCTGAGTGCTTATTTATGCCTATGTGTATCATTTTGGCCTTGCCATGCAGGAGCAGTGTATTTAGAAGTGTAATATGGGACTTAAAAGTGTATGAATTTTTGGGTTTGGTTTTTCAAAGATGTTTTTACCATTATTGATACATTAAATTATTTTATTTTTCTGGTATATTGTGATAGTTAATAATCATTATCCTTTTGACTGATTGGAGTTTTGAATCTACATTTAAATACATCTGGGGGATGTCCATTTTGGTGCATAGATATTTGCTGTGTTTTGTTGCATTATCAATTAGAATCTAATAGAGATCTTTAACTTATTTTTCCTTTATTCAGATATTAGTATGGGCTATATATAGGCAAAATTTACCATTGAAATTTTCTATCCCTGAAATTATGTTTAGTTTAATGTTTTTCATTGCTAACTTCTCAAGTTTTACATGTGTTTCTCTTTTATAATGTTAGTTTTGTCCATGTACATATGCTCAGTTATTTGTATAGTTTTCTGTTATCTAATGTGTTGCTATGAATGCAGTATAGTATATTCTACTATAGATAAATCTATTGTTCTGACATCTACTCAGGATTAAAAATTTCATACCCTTAGATAAAAGGTCTCAGATAAAAAAATCTAAATAAAGAATATACTGCCTCCAAAACCTTTAAGAGGACACCTATGAGTGATGAAACTCATACTTATGAGTGAGATAACTCATACCCAAAAGGACATGAATGGTGTATATTCACTAAGTGGATATTAGGCAGAAAAAAGTACAGAATATTCAAGATGCAGTCCACAGAAGTCAAAAAGGTCAACATGCTGAAGTGCTCAAGTCAGGACATGTCAATCCAAATTGGGAGAGAGAAGAAAGCAATCACAAGTAGGGAGGAACTTGGGAGGGAAAGTAGGTAGTGACTAGGGGTAGTGGTGGGGAAAGGGGAACCTTATGTGGTATTGGGTGAGGAAAAAGGACTGAAGTTCTGAGGACCAGCAGAAAGAATGGAAACAAGTAACCTCAGAGATAGGAGGTTAGGGGGAGCCCCAAGAATACACCAGAGACCTGGTAGGTGAGGACTCTCGGAACTCAAAGGGAGGGACCTTAGATGAAATGTCAGACAGTAGGGAGTGGAAACTTATAGAGCCCACCTCTACCAGGAAAACAGGGCATCAAGCAAAGGATGGGGTTTCTCTCCCACATTTAAAACTCTGACCCATAATTGCTCCTGTCTGAAAGAATTACAGGAATGGAAATGGAGAGGAGCCTGAGGAAAAGAATGTCCAGGGACAGGCCCAAAGTGGGATCCAGCTCAAGGGGAGCTCCCAAGTCCTGTCACTATTACTGAGGTTATGGAGTGCTCAGAGAAAGGGACCTAATATGACAGCATTCCGGAAGACCCAACAAACAGCTAAAAAAGTCAGATAGAGATATTTGCACCCAACCAGTGAACAGAAGGTGCTAACCCCTGTTGCTGAAATAGGGATGTCTGAAAGAAGCTGAGGAGAAGGGTGACCCTGTAGGAGGACCATCAGTCTCAATTAATCTGGACCCCTGACATCTCTCAAACACTGGATCACCAAACAGGCCACATACAGAAACTGATATGAGGCCCCTAACACACATACCATAGAGGACTTCTAGGTCTGTGTTCATTCAATTATATTGCTCCTAACCATCAAGAGACTGGGCACCACAGGGAGTTTAGGGGTTGGGTGTGGTGGGGACATCCACATGGAGACAGGGGCCTGGGGAAGAGGTAAAGGATATGGAACAGGTCGATGGGGGGCAATAAATTATGGAGTGTCAAAAATAAATTAATTAATAAAAAAAGGAAAGGCCCACTAAAACAGTTTATCATTTGTCTTAGATGAACTAAGTTAACATGTACCATATTATTGCATTTTCAGTAAATTCATTTATATTGAAGACTATTTAATTTATCTTTAATTGACTTTTTACAACCTGTGTATGCCTTACTTGTAATTCTAGTGTTTCTACATTTTTGTCACTAAGTATATTTAGGAAACTATCTTGATATAGTGGGACTGTGTAATTTTTTTTTACATGTGGAAAATTTTAAGTTCCCTGAGATATAATCATTCAAGTGTAAAAGCTGATACTCCACTTTGACAGGACACTATAGGAACATTGCCAGGAAAATCAAAGTAACTACACTTAGCATTTGCTGACAAGGATAGGGAAAATACTATCAATATATCTGCAAACCCCATACCTGAATATTTGTTGATTGCTAGAACAATGCAACCATACCTCAGAGTGTAGCTATAATTTGAGTCAACAATTGATTAAGTAAATTTAATAACTCTCTTTTAAATTTCAAGAGCCATTGTTTTTCTTCAGAGCCCAAGATGATGATCTAAATAGTATACAGTGAAATTACATACCTACTCTTTTAAGATATCAGTAGGGGCAACAACTTCTACAAACTTCTCTGACTATTGTATTGCTTTTGGTTTACTTTTTTTTCCAAATAAAGGTAGTTCATGTAACTTCTAAATCTTTACCACAATTTTCCAATAGTTCTTTAAGGGCCGTGTGAATAGGTTCATTTATACCATCTGTTAACCTTTCTAAGCATGTCGTTTAGAACTTAGGAAATAAGCACTGGATGAGTTGGTGACTGAGTGGGATCCTCAAGACTCAAGCCTAGGACATGGCTTCCATTATCTCCTGACCTCTATAAAAGCTTATACTTAACTCATTAAACCCAATGAAAAATTTATTCTAAATTAGTCTCAATTGAGAGAAACTACCAATTGTTTCTCCAAATTCTACCTACCTCTTTAATGTATTTAACAATTACTGTGTTTTTTAAATTATTTAATCTTTTAGCATTTAACAATCCAGATTTTAACCACTCCCCAAGTCCTCCTCTGACTGTTCCACATCCCATACATCCCCTCCTATCTCCACAAGGACATCCTCACCTCCATTTCCCACCCCAGCAGACCTCCTCATTCCCTCCCTCATCTCCAGGAGGATATCCCCACCCATCTCACCAGAGTCCTCCACTCCCCTAGGCCTCCAGTCTCTTGCTGGTTAGGTGCATCTCCTCTGACTGAACCCAGATCCAGCAGTCCTCTGTTGTTTATGTATCCTCATATCAGCTGGTGTATGCTGCTTGGTTGGTGGTCCAGTGTCTGAGAGATCTCAGGGGTCCTGGTTAATTGAGGCTGCTGGTCCTCCTACAGGGTTGCCCCCCTCTTTCAGCTTGATGAAACTCTAACCAAACAAATGAAAGTTCTGTATGGCAAAACTTCTACTCTCTCAAGAAATAAACAGAAAGTGGAAATTTCTCCCATGCTCATTGGTAGGAGTAACATAGTAAAAATTTCCATCTTACCAATAACAATCTATATATTCAATGTAATCCCCATCAAAATTCCAACACAGTTCTTCAAAGACATGGAAAGAGGAATTCTTAATTTAATGTGGAAAAACAAAAAACCAAGGGTAGTGAAAACAGTTCTTAACAATGAAAGAACTTCTGGAGAAATCACCATCCCTGACCTCAAACTATGCTACTGAACAATTGTGAATAAAACTGCATGGTATACGTACAGAGATAGACAGGTTGATGAATGGAATAGAATAGAATTGAAGACCCAGTGATAAAACCACATACTTATTGACACTCTGTTAGTGCTATCCTATTCCCTCTCAGATTCAAAACCTTTTACTTTTTAATTAATTGTGTTATACAGACACAAGCACACAAATAAAGACACATATACATATACATGCATACACACACACACACATGAGCACACACATGACAGCATATTGCCACACTTTTTGCATACAATGTTTTTAAAAAAATAAGTCTGTTAATGTTCAGATTACATTTGACATTTTACTGAGTCTAATAAAAGCAATGCTAATGGGGAAATAGTCTATTCCCATACAATGTAGAAGATAAACTTGTCATTTTTTCCTGTGGATTATTGCACAAACTCTTGAGATGAGGAGCACTAAAGTAGTATACTGAAGGAGTATTACTGTTTGATGTCTGAAAGTACTTAACTTTGTGGTCTTCATTAATAAAATGAAAGACTTTTTTGTTTGGGTCATAAGAACTTTATTCATAAACTTGACATATGGTCTTTTGAACTGGAGTTTGTAGCCCTTGATTTGAATGTTGTTCTATGTAGTAGCATCCCCATAAAATTTGAATTTATATATTATTTCTTTTCAAATCTAGTATTTCTGAGTTTGATTTTTATTTCTTCTTTGATACAAGATAATGTTTGAAGTATGTTTATCAGTTGTAGAGTTTGGATGTTCTTAGTTTTCTTTTGCTTTTGAGTTGTGTCTTTCACAACTGAGTCCTACTTAGTTGTATTATGTTCAAAGTGTCAATGCTCTTCAGTGGAAGCAGAATGTAAAAATTTTAATTTACTGCAGTTTGTTCATATTTTTGTTTTTCCCCAGTTCCTCTCAGAAACTCTCCACCTTCCTCTACAAAGGACTTTATTTTTTTCTCTCTTTCTGGAGCCCTTTCTTTCTTCCAAAGAATACACACACACACACACACACACACACACACACACACACACACACCTTGAAACCCACAAAAACTAAAATCAAAACAAACAAGCAGAAGAAAAATAAAACAACAGTAAGAATTGTATAAATAACAAAAAAATGAAATTGAAGGTCTTAAAAAAAATCTCATCTCCATTAAGTTCATTTTGTTCAACTACTCTTGGGTCTGGGACCTGCCCTGGAATGTGGTTTATATACCTAGTGAGAGTACACTATAGAAAACTGTTTTTCTCTTTGTAAGCAGCTTCTTACTTAGGACTTGAACCCCTTGTCCCCTTTCCCTATCCCATGTTGTGATCCTCTCTGTCATGAATATGAAAACAATGTCATTAGGAGTTATTTATTGCTATGTTTCTTTAGCAAAATAATGATATTAAGTTTTCTCTTAGGATTATGCCTTATGTTGTCTTAGATTCTTGGCTGCTTTTGAAGTATTTATTAATTAATTGATTAATTTACTTAATATTTTTGTGACTTTATTATTTTTTGCTGTTTTACACTTTCATTTATGTCAATGATAAGCTTTGAATTGCAGATATAAAATATTTAGTAAAAAAGCAGTGAAGTTTCAAGATACTTAACAAATATGTAAATAAACACTTATAAATAAATAAAAAGGTACTTAAAATATGTAAATTAAAAATATAGCTAGATTTACTGAAAGGGTGCTGAAATAACCATGCTTTTGTTAACTGAAGTATTTATTCATCCTTATTCAATTATAAATAGTTATCTATCTGCCTTTAGAATGCCATTTTTAGACACTATGACTGCATCCCAAAACAGACGAATACCTAAAGTTCTTCTGTCTGTTGATCAGCATGTGTCTAAAATGCAACTACTTGCTTTTTTAAATTGAATTATTTATTTATTTACATTCCAAAAGTTTCCCCCCTTCCTAGTATCTTTTCCTTGTGTTCTTCATCCCAACCCTTCCCCTACCTCTGAGAAGGTGCTCCTACACCCATCCATCACACCTACCTTATCTCCACCAACATCTCTCTTCCCTAGGGCATCAAGTTTTCATAGGAATAAGTGCATCTTCCCCCACTGAGGTCGTACAAGGCAGTCCTCTGCTATACATTTGCCCAGGGATACAAACCAGCCAATGTATGCTCCTTGGTTTTCAAGTTATTTTCTGGGAGCTCTGAGGTGTTCACTTTTGTTGACACTGTTGTTCTTCCTACAGGGTTGCAATCATTTTCTGCTCCTTTAGTCCTTTTTCTAACTCTTCCATATGGGTCCCGGACCTCAATCCAATGGTTACATGTACATATATGCATATGTCTCAGTCATTTGCTGGTAGACCCTCTCAGAGGACAGCCATGCTGGGCTCCTGTCTAAAAGTACAATATGGCTTCAGTAACAGTGTATTAGTAGGCAGTGCATCATTCCATAATCTGAAGGCTTTAAAAGTATTTAAATAGAGGAACATCTTCCGAGGTTGTTGTTATTTCCTAAATCATGAACATAAATTAACACAGTAGCCATCATTTTGGTACAGCTCTGTTGTGGGAAATTTAGGTAGTATACACCGATTGATTCTACTGCTTATAGAAAGTAATTCTACAAAAGATAAGAATATTTCACTAGAATGAAGGTGATTGATACTTCCATCTTCATACAAGAAGCTTGCACACATTTCTATTCCAATTTTCAGGGATCTACTTCAGAATCAATGGTTTAAGTTTTCTACTAAACGTATACTGGTAATTCCATTTACATTTTAAGGCAGCCATTCATGGCACTGACCTTTTCAGGAATCTTGACACTTTGCTGCAGAGCATGAGAATCTCTTTTAGGAAAAACTTTGAAGCTTTGAGGTCACTTACTCATGGCTAATGCTCATAGTTCAAATGTCTAAGAGAATTCTTTTATTTTAACCTTTGTCAGCAGCATTATGAGGAACCAGCAAATTCGTTACATAAAGTGTTTTAGGATCATATACAAATAGACCTGACTTTCCTTCTTATTGGAATGTAATCTGTAAGATGAAGAAACTATTTTCTCCTCCTGACACTTTCACTGAAGATCTTCATTAGCATCTGGTGGAATAGACAATAGTACCAGGTTCCTGGAGTATTGCTGTGGTGGGCATGACCATCCTGTTTTGGGGAAGACTGTAGAGGACTTTGAAACTTTGGGTGGGAAAAAACAGTTGAATACTTTGGGCTTGATGACTCTTCTATTAGAGCTTGGAGGATAAGTGCTTGAGGGAAGGCCATACCAGGCTGAAACTCAAGTAGATGATTTTCAGGCTAGGATTAGGTAGGTAATTTTCACTGTCCTTCCTTTCTTCCATTACAGTATCTCTAATATGTAAATCTGCCCCAATAGGATTCTGCTTATGGGAATAGTCCTTCACCTTCTCTGATTTTGGGGAACGTAGCCTTTTGGTGCAAACCCAGATGAAATCTGTCTCCCAGGTCATCTCAGCCTTTTTGTTTACATTCCTTTGTGTTAGCTGAAGATCTCTCCTAATCACTTACTATCAAAGACCCACAGTGTCCACACTAGACTAGGGATGTTGTAGAAGATTTTAACTATCCTTCCTATCCATCACTACACCCTGATTTCTGAGGCAATTTCCTGGCAGGCATCCATTCTACCACCCCACCAGAATTCACTGGAGCCTTTTGGTGTAGATCCAAGGTTCCTCTAGTACTTTTATTCCTGTCTATTTTAGCTTCATTATCAAAAATCACCTGTCCAAAGATATGTGATTTTATTTCTGGGTCTTTGATTTGATTTCATCCATAAACCTGTTTTTACTATACCAATACCATGCAATTTTACTACTATTGCTATGTAATACATCAATAGATCAGGAATGCTAATTCCCCCAGAAGTTTTATTATTGTACAGGACTTTTTTAGATTTCCTTTTTTTCCATATGAAGTGGAAAATTGTTCTATCATAGTCTGTAAAGAATTGTGTTTGGATTTTCATGAGAAGTGTATTGAATTTGTAAATTTATTTTAGTAAGGTGTCCAACAATACTTATATATCTCATTGCACATGGAGAAGTGAAGCTGGTGCCCAAACAAGAGTTTATACCCTTACTGATTATTAATCATGATACTGGTAGATATTCTGCCTGCTACCAGAGGAAATAGGTAATCATTAATCCGGCTGTAAACTCTGCAGAAATGACTTGACTGTGATATATGCTGTTGAAACAGTGATATAAACATTATGAGAATAACCTATTACTCTTTGATTGGGTTTATGGCATGCTCTATGAGTTGAAACCCATGTATGAGACTCCTAGGGTGGCCAAGATATTGTGACTCAAAAGGCCATGTGCTTAGGGGAAAATCTAGTACTATTGATCTCCTAGAATTACATAACAATAAAATGACTCTGAATGACATAAATAAGTTCCTTACTAAGGTACCTTTAGGGAGGCTTATTACAATAGATTATAACTAACACAGAGACCCACAGCCGGACAATGTACAGAAAGTGGGAGATTTTAGAGTACTCAGTGCTAACCCTCAATGCTTCAGAAAGATTGAAAAAGAGAAGTAAGATATCACTCCTAGTAAACAGTATATTACAGATACAAAATGTTTGATACAAACATGAATTCACAGAGATTGACAGTATATATAAGACCGTACAGTGTTGAGCCAGATAATGTCCCAATACGGATAATGGGAAGTGAGCAGAGGGTCAAATCCTTAACCTGGAAGCTGTCTGCAATTGATAACCATTGTAAAATTAAAAAAAATAGTTTTAGGTTTCTTCAGTCAAGTCTCTAATGTCTCTGCAGGTCAGGTCCCATGTCCAGAAGCAATTGACCAACACTAAGCAGACTTGATGGTATGTTTGATGCCTCTCGTTCTCATTCTTTGTCTTATTTTCTTTACTTTTGCCCTATGTTTTCTCTTTTGTTTTTATACTTTTTAAAGGTGTGTTTGTCTATTAGTTTGTTTTCCTTAATTATTTCATTCTTTTTTAAAGAGAGAAAGAAAGGGCATAGGATTGGTTAGTTAGGGAAGTGAGGCGGATGAGGGAGGAGTTTGTTGAAAGAGAAAACTTGATAAGAATTATATGAAAATATTTTTCAATTAAAAAAGATAGAAATTTAAAAAAGAAATGCTGAAAAATACAGAAGTTGCAAGTTTGGAGTTTATAATATTATAGAAGGAAGCAAAAATCTATTAGGATATTCATATGATATTTTGTAAATAAGTGGTTTTTGGCTATGTGGTGGTGATAGAAAATCAGTTGTACTTAAGAGGAGACTAGTTCCAGTGATGTGAACTGTTTGGTGAATATTTCTTTAGATGGAACACAGCAAAGATGTAGTCCAGGCAGTATCAAGGCTGATGTTTTGTTGGTGGCTGGATTTTGGTAAGGTAGAAAAATACAAATATTAATGTTATCACAATGTATAAATTTCCATACATATAGTGTTCCTCAAATCTTCTTCAACAAAGAAGCTACTATAGTTGATATATAAAACCAGTAAAGTTGCAAACTCAGGGTGTAACATCAGTCATACTCCTATGGAACAATAATGGATTATCTGAAATGGAAATTAATAAAATCAGTTTACTCATAGAATTGAAAGTTTTTGTAATGAAATCTGAAAACTACAAAACTGGAGAAATGGACTCCATGAAACGGAAATACATCTTGTTTGCACAAAATGAAATAATAATAGGTTTTGTTAAAAGCTCTGTTTGAACCAACCTATAGTCTTCAAACTTTAATTTCTATCAAAATGTCATTTACACTCTTCAAAGAAGAATCAAAAGTTTATACTATGCTTTCTTGATGAGATCGTGTGATGAATTAGCCACTCCATTACTAAACATAATTCAAAGAAAATGAAATTTCTATGCAAAAGGTACATCTTAGACAGTTCACTGCAGTTCCATACACAATGGCTAGGAAAAGCAAACATCTAGATCATTCATCAGTTGCTGATAGGATAAAGAATTTATGGAGTGTGAACATCATGGAACACTGTTCATGCTTAAGCAAATGAACTTCTATCTTCAGCAACATGGATGAACTCATGGTCATTGTGATAGGGACAAGGAGTAGACTGAAAAACAATTACTGACTGATCTCATTCACATATGGCACCTGAAATGTAGATCTCACATGAGTTGAGAATTGACTAGTTTGTTTTTTAATTTATTTATTTTTATTAGATATTTTCTTTATTTACATATCATATATATCTCCTTTCCCAGTTCCCCTCCAAAACAAAACAAAACAAAACAAAAACAAAAACAAAATCCTGTACCCTTCCTGCCTCCCCCTGCTCACCAACACACCCTCTCCTTGACAAGAGGGTAAAGACAATAGGATGAAGGGGGATCAGAGATGTGTGAAATATCTTATGGTATAATGCATTAGGATATACATTGTAATATTTTAACTGATCCAGTGAAGAAGGCATTTTATTTTAAGAGATAATAGTCATTTTGATCCCCACAGGCAAATTAATTCCTTCTTTTTTAGAATGTGTGGAAGTATGGCTTACATATTCTCTAGAGGGAAATCTCTAGAGACTCTCTATAATTACTCCAGTTTTCCATGTATTACCCAAAGTAACTAAACATCCTGTGTTTTATAAGGAAAGCACAATTTTCCATTGCACATTCTTTATTTGTCTGTACAATAATCATTGTGAGTACCCAACAGTCTTTTCCTGATCTTATGATTTCCTGTCAAGCTTCAATCATGGTGAGCAAACATATCCAACAGAAAAATTCATATTCTTCAATGATAACATCATCATACAATATTTTGTAGCCTTCTTTGATTTGTTATTTATAGACAATTTTTTAAATTGTGAGAGAAAGTAATGTACTTTTTACAAGTATAAGGTGGTGAATAAATATTCCAAGGATATAGGAAGAATATCAATTATATTAAAAATTTGTCCATTGTTGATATTCTTTCCAAGAACGATCATCTAGTAGTATTTACTAAATATGATATAGCTGAATTTCTGACTTCAAAACCACTTTCTAATTTTGATATTCTTCCTCTCATAGTTAAGTAGCATACTATTTTCAAGTGCCAAGACTATTCAAGTGAAAGGTATAATTTATGCAGGAGTATTTGGAAACCTTTTGCAATTGTTTGAAGATAGAAAGAAATGATTTCAAAGGGCACATCAGGAAACAGGTAAGGATGGAGCATGTTCAAATATCTATCATAAATTCTTCAGAGATTCATTTTTTAAGTCATGCTCATAAAATATGAATACAAGTGAAAATAATGATATTTTGATTGATTATTTTGTGTATATCTTCTGTACTATACTGTACACTTGAATTTCATTGAAGGTTTGAAACACACAGAAAGACAGAGACAGACAGAGAGACAGAGATATAGAGACAGATCAAGGGAGAGAGAGAAGAAGGAGGAGTAGGAGAGAAAGAGAAACAGAGAAACCCAGACATGCTAACCATCTTGAATATGTTTTGTAGTTGAAATTCAAATAAAGAAATATTAAATATGTTTACTATATTAGAAAAGTTCAAGTCAATATTTGAGAAGATGGAGTATGTCAGCAGTGTTGGTATAAGTTCTAAAATCTGCCAATAATGTGGGACTTTTTCAAGTCTCAGAATCTATGATATTTGACTATGATATGACAGTAGCAAAAAGAGATTGAAGATTAAGGATAATGAACTCTTTTTCCCAAATGAAAATGAGAATTTCATGGAGGAAAATATTTCAAAATAAGTTGCTCAGAAGAATTTCAGAAGAAGTTATATGTTAGTAGTAAGGAAACAAATTCTAGAGCATGCAATCACTGACACTTAAGAGGTTCTAAGAGCAGAAAACTTGGACATGCAAATATCAACATATCTCTCA
Source organism: Mastomys coucha (assembly GCF_008632895.1). Classification (NCBI taxonomy): domain Eukaryota; kingdom Metazoa; phylum Chordata; class Mammalia; order Rodentia; family Muridae; genus Mastomys; species Mastomys coucha. Next base: position 144,606,585 of record NW_022196904.1, read on the forward strand.
TGACAAATGAACCTCTGCATTGGTAGTACTGACCTTGTTCAAATGTGGTATTTATTGTCCTATTATAATAGGAACACTACAGCCTTAGTCACCTGTAGTAAATACTGAAATGTCAAATTTCTATTATATACTACTTTATTCTAGCAAAGCTAACTAAAAGTAAGTCTCATTTATAATCTTCACATTTCAGATGGAAGTATGATGTTGTGAGAAAAATGTCAGATATCTGTTGCAAGGATCTGAATTCTCTGCTGAATATACCTGGGGATATATATCAATTAGACTCATAATCTCCCAGATACCTTAGTATTTTATCATGCATTGAAATGTGATATCATTCAATAGTTAAGCTAATCTTTAGCCATAATTTATAATCATACATATGCATGAATGCACAAGTAATAATCATAAACTAGTACAGAAAAAAGCCACAAGTCAAATAAGTATCATAAATTAATTATTGGTAATTTTTGTCATTAAAAGAGGACTCATGTCATTAGTCAGGATTCTATTTGCTTGGTTATACCTCTATATAAAGTTAAAATTATTGTGAACAGCATGATGAACAAACTAATCACTAAGTTAATTGTTAAATGCTAAAATTGAGTTAAAGGTTAAGTTTTAAGTGAAATCCACTTTAGACCTACTTCAGAATTATTCATCCTGAGTCAAAGTTACATATGACTACAGAAATGAGAGTGCAACTAAGAATCATGCCACTATTAGTGAATTACTCACTTTCTTGTGATAATTAATTTGCAGGAATGGAAAAAGAATCAATAGTGAATGTGTATTATGAAAGCACAATAAAAATGTCCATAGTAATTTTTTGATAGGTAAACAAATGGAAATGTGAGGTTTAAATGTAATTAGGAGAAATGAACTATGAAACAGTTTCAACTGCACTAATCATTTTCATCAAGTTATTAAATTGTTTATATGTTTGCTTACAAATTCATAAAATGTTAAAGTTATGTACTTGATCTATGTGTCATACTGTGCTAACACATTATCCTTGGTACTCATATTTTGAAAAATCTTGGGGTAAAATTTATAGCTACAATGACAGAATACATACTATCTTCATATCTTGTAATTACTATTTCTTTATTGCATTGCCCTTTTTTATATTTTATTGCTGCAGAGATTGTTCATCTTCATATCTTGTAATTACTATTTCTTTTCTTTATTGCATTGCACTTTTTTATATTTTATTGCTGCAGAGATTGTTCATCATGATTGAGAACAGGACAGAACTGACAGAGTTTCTTCTGCTGGGACTCACCAATGACTCAGGTCTACAAATTCCACTCTTTATCACATTTCTTGTCATTTACACAATCACTCTGGTGGGAAACCTGGGGATGATCCTGTTGATTCTCATGGACTCAAGGCTCCACACTCCCATGTACTTTTTTCTAGGTAATTTATCTCTGGTAGACTTTTGCTACTCTTCAGCAGTCACTCCAAAAGTCATGTCTGGTTTTCTTATAGGAGACAAAGTCATTTCCTACAATGACTGTGCTGTTCAGATGTTCTTCTTTGCAGCATTTATTACTGTAGAGAATTACCTGTTGGCCTCAATGGCTTATGATCGCTATGCAGCAGTATGTAAGCCACTACATTATACCACCACCATGACTACAAGTGTGTGTACATGCCTGATCATTGGCTCTTATGTCATTGGCTTCCTGAATGCCTCCATCCACATAGGAGATACATTCCAGCTCTATTTCTGTGAGTCTAATGTAATCCATCACTTTTTCTGTGATATCCCAGCAGTCATGGTTCTCTCTTGTTCTGACAGACATACCAGTGAGCTGGTTCTTGTCTACATAGTGAGCTTCCACATATTCTTTGCTTTTATAGTTATTTGGATATCCTACGTGTTCATTTTTGTCACCATCCTGAAGATGCACTCAGCTGGAGGACATCACAAGGCTATATCCACCTGTGCCTCCCACTTCACTGCAGTTTCCATTTTCTATGGAACTAGTATTTTTATGTATGTACAGCCTAGCTCCAGTCACTCCATGGACACAGATAAGATTGCCTCAGTATTCTACACCATGGTCATCCCCATGCTGAACCCTCTGGTCTACAGCTTAAGGAATAAGGAAGTGAAGAGTGCATTCAAAAAGATCATTTTAGATACAACATGATCTTTATGATTTTGAGTTCTCACTTCAGAGACTTACCATACTTGAATTCATTGTTTCCTGATATTATCTAGTTATTTAGTTATGTTTCAAATATACCTTTTATACAAGTTGTAGGAAACATTGTTTTACAATAACCAACAAACAGGAAAAGTTTCATTCAGAAATACATATCTGAATGAGAATTTCTAAAATAGTCAGGAGTTAGTTACATAAATTTTCCATGAAGATATTGATGAATTCACTTTTTTTCTGGCATTTTGCACTGAGATGTCAATACAAAAAGCATATAAGTGTATAAAGAAGCTTTTCAGAAGATAATAACATGGGCATTCTGTAGTGAAAGGCACTCTGAATGTTAAAAATTATTCAGAGTTAAATGAAACATGGCTTCTCTGGAGGTTATTATTATCTACTTATTTGAGTGGACTCAGATTAATCCAGGTAAGTCATGAGGCATTGCTTATTTATGTCACAAATAGGTTCTCAAAAATATCTTGTACTTACAACAAAAGATTAATAATGACTTGCCCCCAATGTTTGTGGCCAGTGTCTCATCCACTTTAGACTTACTGAATAGAACAAAAATCAGTGAAAGGGCTAGTTCTTCCTCACATGGTATTTGTGGCTGAATCTCTCTTTTTCCCTCGTGCCTGAGAAACCCTCTATTATTTCTTTTCCTTTTATCTTTTCACTCTTCCCACTCTCTGTTTTCTTCCCCTTTCTCTCCTTCTTTGACTATGGCATATATCTTCTCTCACTCTTTGATATGAGAAATTTTATCTGAGCTTCAAAATTGTCATTAGAAAATTCATTCCTCCCTTTCATAGGATGCTGAATTCAGATTGAATTAACTACCTGCTTTCTTTAATCCTTAGACTTGTGTCAATATATTAGGGGTTTTATACATATCACTATCATGAAACCATACCCATAATATATTTATGCTTCATAAATACATCTTTTTCACTAGGGATAGCCCAGAAAATATCCAGCAGCATTTATTGCCAATAATTTAGCTTCTAATTTGGATATAAAGATGTCAATGATACATATTACTTGTTTACTTCACTGTCATTCCAGGAGTCCTGTTTCAGAATATGCATTATGAAATGACAGAGCCTTCTTTTTACACATTTTACTGAAATATGTACTACATTGATACTTCTTTTGTATTAGTATTTCTGCTTGACAGTGTTTTTTTATTTTGATTTCAGAAGGATAATTTGTCAGAGTAACAAGAAACATAATAGTTTTAAAAGTTAATGTTTTATCTGTTACTAAATATTCTAGACTATTTATATCAAATAAAATGATAATGTGCACTCTCATATCTGAAAGAGCCATTCATTTCCTGTATTGGTTGTGTTGCATTCTCTTCTGCTATGTCCCCAGTCATATAATTGCTCGATCTTAGGGTTACAGTTATGATCTTGCTTCAGCACCATTGCACTTCCCTTTAAGAAAGGCTCTCATTACTTTCAGGTCTTTGGTCAAATGTTCTTGTGTCATAGGACCTTTATACCTCACATTCATGAAAGGGTTATGTTCAACTAGCTGTATAAACTGTCCTCTGACATCATTTAGGTAGTTTTGTCTGACAATGTATTCACATTTTTGATATTATCCATCTTTCACATGTGGCATATAAATTTCATGAAAGCAGAAAATATTTTGTTCAAATACATTGTTCAAATGTATTTCTACACATAGATGAATACACACAGAAACACACAACTGCACATACACACATATACACAAATGACAGAGGGTGATAGGAGCAAATTAAGCGAAAACTTTAAATACATTTTAGTGTGCATAAAATTGATATATGTTTATTATGTATAACTAACATATGCTGATAAAACTGATCATTAACATTAAATCAGATGTCTGTGTTATAGTACCATGTTAGTAATACTTGATGAATAATAAAATGTCTTCTGAATTTAGTTTAACCCATATTTTGAACTCTTAAGTCATCCACCATGACAGGAAATCACACGTAATAGTGGCCATATGGAGCTACATTCAGATTACTTCAAAGAACACTGCTCTAGTGAACTATTGCTTTCTACATTCTCACTAGTTTCCATTTCTCACCTTCTGCCTAATTAATTCCTGGAGTCCCATTTGTCTACCTGAACATCAAACCTCACGTAAGTTTTATTAAGAATTGTTGCCTGATTAAGTGAGAAGTATCACATCACATAAGTACATTCTTAAAATTTACTAATAAACTAATTACATTATGCAAATTATATATAGTGTGTGTATGTGTGTATTTTTTAAAAAGTATGTAAGATGATACAAGTGTGCTTTAAATACTTACCCTTACACACATAGACTTGGGTGGCTCTAACTACTTACCAAATATGATTCTTTTCTGGAACAGAGGATATTACAGAGGACACCAACTGGGTTAAATGCTGAGAAGTGACTATGGAGTGGCAGGAAATGTGACATCAATAACAAGCCCTAATTCCTTTAAAGGATATCTTTTGGTAGGTTGTTATCCCAATGGATAATTCCACAACTATACACATACTGGCAGAAGATACAGAAAAAAAACCTTATCTCCAAACCAAGAACTACAGACAACTAGGACTGAGAGAGGGAGAACTAACTTCTTTGGAGGATGAGATACTTATTGGTAATATGGTTCAACCTAAAGTTACTTAAACAAAAGTTACAATAAATGTATACAGAGAAATGTGTTATATATATATATATAAAACATATGTTATATATATATATATGTGTAGCAATGACAACAATAATGATGATGATGGTGGCAGTGGTGGTGGTGATAATAAAAACCACCATCAATTCAAAAAGGTAAGGGGTGCTATGCAAGGAGGATAAAAATAAAGAATTGTATAAAATTTTAATTACAATATTTAATAGAAAAGGATATGAATTAGGGAAGGAAACATATTGGGTAAAGCTTGGAAGTGTTGGAGGGAGGTGTAGAAGTTGGTATAATTAAATTTCACTGGATAAATATATGAAAGTTTCACACTGTAAAAATGAATTTCAATATAGAACATAAACATTTAGAAAACATTTGTACTTCAATGAAACAAAATTATAACATTTTAAATATTTTATTTAAATAATAGATGCTATTAAGTTTTGGAGATTGACAAATCCTAATTCAAAGGATTGGACTTATAATTTCATGTATAATTTCAATAATTATACATGAAAACTCACAGTTCAATGAGGTCTAAAAGCCACAGGCAGAGTTAAAGGGGAGCTTTTTAGTACGATCAATGGTAAGGCAAACTGTTAAAGAAGTATCTTTGGTTCAGAGTGATGAACATGATGTTTTAGTCTGGGGTCTAAGTGATTATATGAGAGGTACTCCATTATGGAGGCCAAGTTTTCTAAGTAACCAAGAATGCTCAAATGGAAGTTTAATCTAAAAACACCCTGTGTTAACTCTGGAGATCACTTTGGTTTTTGCATCAGCCACTTGCAGAATTGGACTGGACTCAGCAGCCTCAGCAACATTGCCAGAAGAGTTAAACATTTTTCCAGACTAATTTCAAAGTATTCATGTCATTCATCCAGGTGTTAAAATGGCAATCAAATGCCTTACCTCATTTTCCCTCCCACACAGACCAGAAGGAGCCGGACACGTTATGCTCTCTAATTTGAGAACAATTTTCAAAAGTATCATTTATAGTGTAATGATTGATCTGTCCAATGAAAAGGCATTTTGAGTAGAACACATGTAGACAACATACATTTATTCTTTGATTTAGAGGCTTTGATGTCAAAAATCAAGTTGTCAACAGCTTATGTGACAGCCCTTTGTTATTGATAATCTTTTCTCCAATTTCTCATGATGGAATACAAATATATAGATGCTGTGAAGTTCTCTCAGGGGAGAATTCTGTGTCCTTATAAAGTAGAAGAAGGAAAGACAAAAAAGGGCCTAGCAGGTTCTCTAAGAGGCCATCTACATGTGCATTGATCCATGATGATGTGGGAAGGGTTTCATTGCCTCCTATGAGAATGAAATGCACTGCTTACCACACTGAATGCAACTTCACCTACTGAATAGTTATTCTGAAGGCCTCTTTTATTAATAGAGTAAGTTTGAGCCTTAGGTTCCAACATATATTTTTTTTTTTAGAAAATTCATGATTTCAAAGAATAGGACAAATTTCCTTATAACCTTAGCTTACATGAATAAATTGTTGTTAGCTCCCAATCCTTGTATTTCGTGCTTTAATGTTGTTAAGTAATATTATGGTTTGTCATGCTCTTTTTCCCATTGAATATAGATTCATTAGTGCTTGATACACTTTTGAATGCCAAGCCCTTAAACACCACAAACAATTTAGAATGAGTTCATCTCTAAAAGTATGATCCACAGGTCCAAAACTTACAGTCGTGTTTTATTTATTATCTGATAATTTCACATACTCCTATAATGTATGTTGAAAATATCCATCTACCACTACCTACTATCTCCCTTCAACCCCTCCCTACCAGGGCCTCTCTATTTGTCTCCCAACCTTCAGACCTCCTTATTCTACAGTCATTAATAACCCCCTGAGTTCAATTAGAGCTTCCCATGGGCACATGGATACCCACAGTTTTAATTGTTTTTTTTTCTTTCCTAAAATGGAGAATAGGAGCTCTAGGTATTCCCATAAAGAAATCTCCAGAGGAGTCTAAGTCTATAGTTTTTCTAGTTCTTCATACATCATCATCTTAAATAACAATGGATCTGATATCATTTCTCAGAAAAGTTCATCTATGCATTTGAAAGTTATTCATTGTTATCACTTTAATGGCTGGCCACCTCTTGACAGAAGATATTCTGTCAACCTTCCTGCATGGTTAAGGAAAAACACTCAAAGGTAAAGTCTATATTGAGAGACTTTTAATTGGTATCATGTCATATAGATCTTTCTTCTTTTTCTTAAGTCATAAGGAATAAATTTTATGAGATATGTAATCTTTTTATTTTTGTTTTGTACTTAAGGTCAGTGCATGGCCCTCCCTTGAAGGAGGAATAATTAATAGAAGTTGAGAAGTCAATGCGTATTTCTGCCCTTTCCACTGTTTTTGTATGTCCCAGATGAAAGTGATAGTTCACTACCTGAGAAAGAACTGTGTAACCAACATTCTTCGGGTGACCTTATTATGTCACGGTCACACTTTTGGATTTACTGTTCTTTACTCCAAAATACTGGTGGTATTATACATATTACAAAATCATTGACAGTGAGACTTGTAGGTCATGGAAAAGGAAGATGGCAACAACATCTATTGTGAGGAATGCTAATCTTGGAAGGGATCATGGAAAGACTTTCCTAAAAGAAAATCTGGAGGAAATTAATGTTATGAATGCAAAAAGCTCCATTTTAGGGAGTTTACATATTATCTTAACATATCAAATGCATTGGACAAAGAACACAACATTTGGAGTCACTGTGATTTTTTTGTCATATTTATATACCTATTATTGATAATAAAGAAATATACATAAAACTAGAAGAGTAAGCTGATATTTTTTAAATTCCAAAAATTTTGGAAGTTTCATGATGATCTTACATATATTTTTGTAGTTTCCCTACAATTGCAGAGATGATCATTACATTTACATATTTTGGAAATTATAGAATTTTATGAAGATACAAAGCTTAAAATACCTTGAATTTTCAAAATAAATGCAAAATTTAGAATATCTGGTAAATTTTTAAACACCCAGTTTCTTCAGTGGTTACACAACAAAAAATAATACTAATAATACACTATTTACACACTGATGTATTAATCCCTTCTTAACTGTAGATTAAAGTATTTTCTGAAAATAGTCACAGTTCATTATCTAAACTTTCAAGAATTTCAGATGAATTGTGGTAAGGATTAAGATGTTGTTTTAGATAGATATATTTTCAAAGGCTCAGTTAAAAATATCTTTTGTTGCAGATATTCTCAAAACTGAGGCAGGAGAATAGCTTCATCCTTGGATTTGAGGATCAGACTAAGAAAATTGCAAGTCTCAATATCTAAGCAAACAAAAATATGTAAAAGTTGAAACATTGTTAATCTATGAAAACTGTGTCATATCAAATGTTTTTGCTAAACAAAACACTCTTGTAAGATATTTATAAGAGAAATGCATCCCTGTAATTGGTCAATTTTATATTGGTCTTAGTGATTTTTCTATGGGGTGACAGTATGAAAAAAATAAGTTGACAGAGAGAATACTATATTTTGATATGAAAGATCCCTTTAAAGTAAGAATTTAAAGAAGACTGAGTCACGAGAAAGAAAATGTAGCAGCAATAGCAATCAGTGTATTCAGAGTAAGCAGGAACATTCTGGAGGGTATAGACACTCAATGCTGCTATTACTGGAGAAAAGGCAACATGGGAAGGAAAGGATCAATGTCACCCGCTACTGAAGCCCTACTTGCAAGCCTCCATGCAAATAAAACCAGTGGAAAAACCAGAACACTCTCTTATCCAAACCTAACATGAAAGCTGTCACTTACAGAGGAGATAAACTACATTTTACTTCTTGGCTTCTTACAGTAATCAATTATGCTGGCCTGATTATACTAATTGTCTATTTTTCTTTGGTCAGGGAAGGTAGATAACAACCAATGAATTGTACTAGTGAATGGACCAAAAGGTCTGCATCTGTGATAGTTGACAATGTATATGCCTATACCTCAGAACTCTGTCTATAAGCTATAATTGCTGCTATCACATGAGTTATCCCACTACATCTACTGATATTAGAGATATGCTACATTCCTCACCTAGGAAACCAATATTTTCTGTTCAGCTTTTATTCTCATTAATAAAATACTTTAGAACTAACCTCAGTAGGAAGCATGAGGATAGTTTTATTGTTTTTTGAAACAAAAGTACAGGCAAGCAGCAAATCTAGCAGTTGCTGATAGCAGGGAGATGGAGAGCAGGGATTGAGAACATCTTGTACTTTTTAGTTAGGTCCAAAAAAGTTAGCATATTCAAAGTGGTGGTCTACAGATATATGTATGCTGGAAGAAGAGGAAGCAGCATTCAGAGAAAGAGTGAGAAAACCCAGACTTTTTTTTTAATAACACATGCTAAAATTTTGGCATGTAACAAAATATAGATAAAGAAAAGAGGAAAATATGCTTAATGCCAAGCCACAAAACCAAGTTCAGGCATCACTACAATTCTTGGCTTTATGCTCCAGAAAAAAAATACCATCCCAAGAACACATACTGAGAAATAAAAAGAGAACTGTATACTCAAATAGTGCTGAGTTTTTACCAGATTGGACATGTACTTTTATCTTAAGCTATTTTCAATTAAATTACAAATCAGTTTGGACTCTAAGACTTGGGAATCAGTATGTGGTACATATTGTCATGTGTCCAAGGCAAACTGTGACATTTTATACTTGAGTAATATGAATAAATGATTCAAATTTGTACTTCATAATTTATATGAAACTAACAATCACCAAATTCTAATATGATTGAGAGAATACTTAGAATGGGCATGCAAAATTGCTGTCTAGAAAAGTCTTTGGAAAGTAACAACAGAGAATGTGAGCTTTTACTGAGCTCAGAAGTGAATTGAGAAATGATCTACACATAATTTTATCAAATTGTTAAATAATCTCAGTACTATATGTAGAGTATAAATGCTAAAATCCTCTATAAATAATCTTTAAATTCTAACACATGTAACCCTCCGTAAAATTACTACATAAAATTTGATTTGGGGAAAGAACTGTTATAGACAATTACAAAGTATAGACTTTTACTCAACCAAGTCATATGTCCACACTTATGCTTTTCTAATTTGATTCAACTTCTTTATCATCATGTTTCCCTTTTCCAATGTCTATGAACAATCTGATGATTTAAAGTTGACACTGATGGAGAACAGTACAGAAGTGACACACTTTCTCCTGCTGGGACTCACCAATGACCCAGGACTGCAGCTTCCCCTCTTCATGACGTTTCTCCTCATCTACACCATCACCCTGGTGGGAAATCTGGGGATGATCCTACTGATTGTCCTGGACTCTCGTCTCCACACTCCTATGTACTTTTTTCTAGGTAATCTGTCCTTGGTTGATTTTTGTTACTCCTCAGCTGTCACACCTACCGTCATGACTGGGCTACTGATAGGTAACAAGATCATTTCCTATAATGACTGTGCTGCTCAGATGTTCTTTTTTGCTGGCTTTGCTACTGTAGAAAATTATCTGCTGGCCTCAATGGCCTATGATCGCTATGCAGCAGTGTGCAAGCCACTACATTATTCCTCTACAATGACTGCTAGTGTATATATAAGTCTTTCTATAGTTTCCTATGCTTGCGGTTTTCTGAATGCCTCCATTCATATTGGGGACACTTTCAGTCTTTCCTTCTGTAGGTCTAATGTGGTCCACCACTTTTTCTGTGATGTTCCAGCAGTCATGGTTCTTTCTTGTTCTGATAGACATATTAGTGAACTGGTTCTTGTTTATGTAGTGAGCTTCAATATCTTTGTTGCTCTCTCAGTTATTTGGATATCCTACATATTCATTTTTATCACAATCTTTAAAATGAAATCAAGTGCTGGATATCGAAAGGCTGTATCTACTTGTGCCTCACACTTCACTGCAGTGTCCATTTTCTATGGGACAATCATATTCATGTATTTGCAGCCCAGTTCCAGTCATTCCATGGACACAGACAAAATTGCTTCTGTGTTCTACACCATGGTCATCCCTATGCTGAACCCTCTGGTCTATGGCCTGAGGAACAAGGAAGTTAAGAGTGCATTCACAAAAACTTTTCGAGGGCAAAATAGTCTATAGTGTTTTGCTTTTAATGTTGTAGAAAAAATAATTTTAATTTTTCATGCACATGCAATTAAATTACAGAATGGATTCTCATATTTCTGTAAGTTTACTAAATAGAAAAAAATACTGTATTAGGATCATAGCTCTGAGATTTGTTTGTTAGGTTTTCTGAACAACACTCTTGTGAATAATATGTATGTATTTTTTAGTGAATCATTTATTAAATTTCATCTTACTATCAGTAAAATTTATAAAAGTTTTTTCAAAATTGAACATAATCATATATCTATGTATTTGATGTTCTTTGACACCAAAGAGCCTTTATGAATACTTTACTGACACTTTCTTACAATTTTTATTTGTTTAATTTCATTTTTATTACTGCATTGATTGTTCAGTGATAAATGGTAGAGCATAGTTTTTCTAATACAGAACAGGATGTTTAGTGAGTCACATATTACCTTTATAATAAAACATTCTAGCACAGCTCATTAAAAAATGATGGGATTTTATATTTTTGGAGGGGTGATTATATCACTGATTCAATCTGCCTTTTATTCATTGAAACCAGGCAATTTTAAATATATTCTTACTCTGTAGACAAACTGTATTTACTAAAAAGTAAATTAGAAGGATATTATCTCAACTGGAGTTGCTAAGCTCCACACTGGGATTTATATGATGGCTTTTTGTGGTTAAAAATCTTGAATATAATCTTATTATTGTTTGAGAGAAAAACAACAGGTCAAGCAAGTTGTAAATCTTGACAACTGCCTAGTAGATTGTAAAGAAGACAAGCAAAAACAGAAATCCAGGCTGTTTGCAACGGTGAAGCAGAAATGGAGGTGTGAATCTTCAGAGAACCCCTACTTTATCAGATATTTCATACTTAGCATTCATGGACTTGAGCCTGTTTCACCAGGCCTACATCACATACAGATTGTTAGAAACACAAAGATCTTATTATTACAAGAAATATGCTTCCAAGAGTGAGTGCTTGTTAATGAGATTAGGAAAGAGCCCATTAAGTGTTAGGCCATTGTAGCCTCTGACCTTTTTCATAAATCATTTTTCTAATACCCTCCTCTCCAAGCTTGTTTATGGAAGGTTTTTCTCATGCATTCTCTGCCAGTTAGAAGAAGCCTGGATGTGGAACAATTTCAAGTTTTACTCTATGACCTGACCTGAACATGCTCTATATGATGTAGGAAGTCTAGGTGGCCAAGGGCTTCCTGTTTTTCCTTGTCAACTGAATTATAACCCATGTTAGTCTTTATGTTTGGGCCTGAAGTCCCCATTTTCCTGTTTTATCAGGCTGGTAGCTTGGGCTTAGGACATGCACATTACATTGTAACAGATTATGAAGCTGGATAACCTGAGTCTAGCCCCTTTACAGCTGTCTAGGGTACAGATTGTCAGGGAAAATCTGTGGAAGGTAAGTTGGTGGAGCAGTCGGCAGTTGATTAGAATTCTGCTGGAATAGATAAACTAAGGACAGAAGTTAAAGTTAAGAAGGTTATAGAAAAAAATTTTTTTGACTTTGGCGTACATCTGACACTTTATGGTCATGGTTCTTGTAGCTGGGTAAGGGGTATCCCAAGATCCAGGAAGGTGGGAGAATACCAGGGACAAGGTGAGTGATCCCACCCTCAGCAGTAAACAGGTAAAGAAATTTAGTATGTTCATTGACCAGAGTACACATGTACAGTCCATTTGACCTGTGAGAGTTGGATTTAAGCACTTCTTGCCATCAGCAATAGTGTCCAGTGCCACAGACCACCCCAGTCGGTTATGGGGGTCCTGGGAATGAGGGTCCTCAAAGCTAGGTGGGTAAAGATCCAGAAGTGACAAACAGAAACAAACACAGAGGCAGTTTGAATCTGAGTGTATTTTGTAGCTCTCAAAAAGGGGATTTTATACATTAAAAACCAAACATTTCATCTCTTCGAAACTGTATCCAGTGAAACAATCACAGATATCAACAAAAATTATTTGGCACAGTAAAACACAAAAATATCTCTTAGAAAATGTATCCAATGAAACAATCACAAACAGACCAGGTAACATCATTATTTGGTCAGTGCTCTTAAACACTGAGCTAACTCTCCAGCCCAATATGGTCAATTATTATTTAACATCTAATGCCTGATTTTTTATTAGTCTTCAGCATATAAATTTATACTATTTTAATTTTTTCTAATTAAGACTTTCTTTACCACATACCAAAACCCACCTCTGATGACACATGTGTAACCATATGAAATTTTATTATTGGGAAAGTTTTTATCTATCATAATAGTTTTGTAAATGATTTAAAATTAAAGTGCTGGTTTCATCAGGGATAAGGTTATGTTAGTGACCCCATCTCAAGGGATGGTTTCTTACCCATTATTCTCACTTAAGATCTTGGCCTAGGCTACCAGGAATATATAAATAAAAAAAGGAATAAGAGAAAACAAAACAAATAGATTGCCATGAGAACTACAGCTCAATAATTTTTCTCCAGTGAAGAGTTTCACAACCTGTTCCAGGAGGTCTCCCCCATATGAGGTCAATCTCCTCAGTCTGTGGAACTTGTCACACAGATCCTACTGGAGGTGGTGTGGAAGTTTGGATTAAATGTCAGTAGATGGGATAGATCCCTAGGTGAGGCAGCCTCTGGATAGTCTTTCCTTCAGTTCCTGCTCCACTATGTCTACTCTTAGCAATGGACAAATCATGGAAACAGAAACTAAACAGAGACACAGTGAAACTCACAGAAGATATGAACCAAGTGGATCTAACAGATATTTATAGAACATTTCATCCTAAAGCAAAAGAATATATTTTCTTTTCAGCACCTTGTGGTACCTTCTCCAAAATTGACAATATAACTGGTCACAAAACAATCCTCAACAAATACAAGATTGAAATAATTCCATGCATCCTATCAGATCACCACTGAAAAAGGCTGGTCTTAAATTCCAACAAAAACAAAGGAAAACTCACATACACATGGAAACTGAGCAACACTCTACTCAATGATAACTTGGTCAAGGAAGAAATAAGAAAGAAATTAAAGACATTTTAGAATTTAATGAAAATGAAGACACATCATACCAAAACTTATGGGACACAATGAAATCAGTCATAAAAGGAAAACTTACAGCACTAAGTGCCTCCAAAAAGAAACTGGAGAGAGCTTACACTAGCAGCTTGACAGCACACCTGAAAGCTCTAGAAGAAAAAGAAGAAAATACACCCAAGAGGAATAGATGGTAGGAAATAATCAAATTCATGGCTGAAATCAACTAAATGGAAATAAGAACTATACAAAGAATCAACCAAACCAGGAGCTGGTACTTTGAGAAAATCAACAAGATAGATAAACCCTTAGCCAGACTTACCAGAGGGCACAGAGACAGTATCCAAATTAATAAAATCAGAAATAAAAAAGAGAGACAAAACAGCAGAAACTGTGGAAATTAAAAAAATCATTAGATCCTACTACAAAAGTTTATACTCAAATAAATTGAAAAATCTGGATGAAATGGAAATCTTTCTAGACACATACAAAGAGCAAAATTTAAAACAGGATCAGATAAACAATCTAAACAGTTCCATATCCTCTAAAGAAATAGAACAGTCATTAATAGTTTCCCATTTGTCAATTCTTGATCTTAGAGCATAAGTCGTTGTTGTCCTGTTCAGAAAATATTCCCCTGTATGCATGTGTTCGAGGTTCTTCCCCACTTTCTCTTCTATTAGTTTCATCATATCTGACTTTATGTGGAGGTCTTTGATCCACATGGACTTGAGCTTTGTGCAAGGAGATAGGAATAGATTGATTTGCATTCTTCTACACTTTAACTGCCAGTTGAGCCAGCACCATTTGTTGAAAATGCTTTCTTTTTCGCTGGATGATTTTGGTTTCTTTGTCAAAGACCAAGTGACCATAGGTGTGTGGGTTCATTTCTGGGTCTTCATTTATATTCCATTGATCTACCTGTCTGTCACTTTACCAATACCAAGCAGTTTTTATAACTATTGCTTTGTAGTATAGCTTGAGATCAGGGATGGTGATTCACCGAGAAGTTCTTTTATTGTTGAGAATAATTTATGCTATCCTGGTTATTCCAAATAATTTTTGATTATTCTAAATGATTTTGCAAATTGCTTTTTCTAACTCTATGAAGAATTGAGTTGGAATTTTGATAGGGATTGCACTGAATCTGTAGATTTCTTTTGGCAAATGGCCATTTTCACTACATTAATACTGCCCATCCATTATTGTGGGATTTTTATATATTCTGAGATCTTCTTAGATTTCTTTCTTCAGGGATTTAAAGTTATTGTCTTACAGATCGTTCACTTGCTTGGTTAGTGTCACACCAAGTTATTTTAGTTATATTATATGTGACTATTGTGAAGGATGTTATTTCCTTAATTTCTTTCTCAACTTATTTATCCTTTGAGTAGAGGAAGGCTAAGGATTCATTTGAGTTAATTTTGCATCTACCCACTTTGCTGAATTTGTTTATCATGTGTAGGAGTTCTCAGTTGGAATTTTTTTTTTGGGGGGACAATTAAGTATACTATCATGTCATCTGCAAATTCCTCCCTTCCAATTTGCATATCTTTGACCTCCTTTTGTAGTGTAATTTCTCTGGCTAGGGCTTTGAGTACCATATTGATTAGGTAGGGAGAGAGTGGACAACCTTGTCTAGTTCCTGTTTTTAGTGGGATTGCTTCAAGTTTCTCTCCATTTAGTTTGATGTTGGCAACTGGTTTGCTGTATATTAACTATTACTATTTTGAGATATGGGCATTGAATTCCTGATCTTTCCAAGACTTTTACCATAAAGGTGTGTTGAATTTTTTCAAATGCTTTCTCAGCATCCAGTGAGATGATCATGTATTTTTTTAAATTTGAGTTTGTTTATATAGTAGGCTGTGTTGATGGATTTCCTTATATTGAACCATCCCTGTATCCCTGGGATGAAGCCTATTTGATAATGAATGATTGTTTTGATGTGTTCTTTGATTCATTGGTTTACAAGAATTTTATTGAAGATTTGTTTTCATCAATATCTATAAGCAAAATTGGTCTATTGTTCTCTTTCTTTGTTGGGTCTTTGTGTGGTTTATGCATCAGAGTAACTGTGAGTTCATAGGATATGGTAGAATATGGTAAAAGTCTTGGAAAGATCAGGAATTCAATGCCCATATTTCAAAATAGTAATAGCAATATACAGCAAACCAGTAGCCAACATCAAACTAAATGATTTCAATTTATCTGAATTTGTTAACATTTAAAAACATATCTTAAGTAAATAGAATTGCATCACATTATTGTTTCCTTTTTGTACCCCAACTCTTCCCAGAGTCCCCCCTTCAATACCTACAATATCATTTTGTCATATTCTTTAAAATTTATAAAATACTACAACAATAAAAATTAGTATTATAAAACTTGTTTGATATTAAACAACAATCAATTGAACAGTGTTATATAGATGCTTGTCTACAGCAATACTGAAAATACATGTTTTTCTCAATATAAATTTTAAATAACTCCAGACATATTGACTGTATATTTCAAAGTAATACATCACTACTAGTATTTTTTTTATTTTTTGTTTTTTTAAGACAGGGTTTCTCTGTATAGCTCTGGCTGTCCTGGAACTCACTCTGTAGACCAGGCTGGCCTCGAACTCAGAAATCTGCCTGTCTCTGCCTCCCAAGTGCTGGGATTAAAGGCATGTGCCACCACTGCCTGGCTTAATATTTTCTTAAATGAACATAATTATATAAAGACTTTTTGTTTGTTTGTTTGCTTGTTTTGTATTTGGTAGAGTTTAAAATCTTGGCTCTTACTGTGGTACAAGCCCAAAACAAGAACAATTTTTAGACATTGGATTTCATAGTAATAAGGCTGTATTTCAATGACCCTCACATCACCAAAGGATTTTACCTCCATCATAGCTAAGATGAGAGTCGACAGTTCTGCTGTGCCAAGGAATGAATTGTAGGCACAATTTTTGGATACAGACTTCCTGCTATGGTCAAACCTATTTGACTTGAGTGAGTGACTTTTAATGATTGCTTCTATTGCCTTAGGGTTATGGGAGTTTAGATGGTTTATCTGGTCCTGATTTAACTTTGATACGTAGTATCTGCCTAGAAAATCATCCATTTCATCTCTGTTCTCCATTATTGTTAAGTATAGCCTCTTGTAGTAGGGTCTGATGATTTTTTTTTGAATTTTCTCAATTTATTTTGTTATGTCTGTTATTTCATTTCTGATTTTATTAATTTGGATTCTGCCTTTGTTTAATCTGGTTAACGGTTTATTTATCTTGTTGATTTTCTTAAGGAACCACCTCCTGGTTTTGTTGTTTCTTAACATAGCTCTCTTGTTTCTACTTGGCTGATTTCAGCTATGAGTTTGATTGTTTCCTGTTGTCTACTCTTCTTATGTGTATTTGCTTCCTTTTGTTCTAGAGCTTTCAGGTGTGCTGTGATGAAATAGAAGATGTCAGAATAGTGAACACTCTCCCATGCTCATGGATTGGTAGAACTAAGATAGTAAAAATGATCATCATAACAAAACCAATCTATAGATTCAATGCAATCCCATTACAATTCTAATTCAATTCTTCACAGGAATAGAAAGAGCAATTCTCAAATTCATCTGGAATAACAAAAACCACAGGGTAGCAAAAACAATTATCACCAATAGAAAAACTTCTGGAGGGAAATCGCCATCCCTGATCTCAAACTGTACTACAGAGCAATAGTGATAAAAAACAAAAACAAAACAAAACAAAAAACAAAAAAAAAAAACCACATGGTATTGAAAGGAACACTCTTCCACTGATGGTGGTATTGCAAGCTGGTATAACCACTTTGGAAATCTATGTGGAGATTCCTCAGAAATTGAAGCTAGCTCTACTTGAAGATCCAGCTATACCACTTGTGGGTATATACCCAAAGTTTCTCTAAAATATAACAAAACACATGTTCCTCTATGTTCATAAAAGTCTTATTTATAATCACCAGAAGCTGTAAACAACTGAATGTCTCTTATTGGAAGAATGGACACAGAAAATGTGGTACATTTACATAATGAAATACTACTCAACTATTAAAAATGATAACTTCGGCTGGGCGGTGGTGACGCATGCCTTTAATCCCAGCACTTGGGAGGCAGAGGCAGGTGGATCTCTGAGTTCGAGGCCAGCCTGGTCTACAGAGCGAGTTCCAGGACAGCCAAGGCTACACAGAGAAACCCTGTCTCGAAAAACCAAAAAAAAAAAAAAAAAAAAAAAAAAAAAAAAAAAAAAAAAAAAAAGCTAACTTCATGAATTTTGTAGGCAAAAGAATAGAACTTGATAATAAGATAATATCATGCTGGGTGAGGTAGCTCAGACCCAAAAGGACATGCAAGGTATGTACTCACTAATAAGTGCATATTAGCTGAAAAAGTACAGAATTACCCAGGATAAAATCCACATGGGAGACAGAAGAAACAGTCATGGGATGCAGGGGGTAAGGAAGAGAGACATGGGTGGGGAAGGGGTGATTGAGGGATAAAGGGGAGCATGATCAGGTATGAAGGGGACACAGGAGAGAAGTGATGGCCAGCAGAGTGAATGTAAATATGTAGCTTTGTGGGGTGGGAGATAGGGGGATCCTTTAGAAAGTATCAGAGACCTGGGAGGTGACAGACTGTTGTGAGTCAAAGGAAGAGACATTAACTGAAATGCCCATCAGTGGAGAGCTGGAACTTGTAGAGTACACCTCCAGTAGAAAGACAGCTATATCAGGCTCCTGTCAGTAAGCACTTCTTGGCATCCACAATAGTGTCTGGGTTTGGTAACTGTATATGGGATGGATCCCTAGGTGGGACAGTCACTGGATGGCCTTTCCTCCCTTCTGCCCCAAAATTTGTCTCTGCTTTTTCTACCATGGATATTTTGATCCCCCTTCTAAGAAGAACCAAAGTATCCACACTGTGGTGTTCCTTATTTTTGAGCTTCATGTGGTCAGAGAACTGTATCTTATGTATTCCGAACTTCTGGGCTAATATCCACGTAAGCAGGAGCAGGTGGGTTAGTGAGCAGGGAGAGGTGGAATGGGATGCTGGGTTTTCTGAGGGAATAATATTTGCAATGTAAATAAAGAAAAATCTATTAAAATATGTTTAAAAATAAAAAGAAAGAGAGGACATCAAGTGGAGGGATAGGGTTGCCATCTCACAATCAAAATCTATGATCCAGAATTGTTCTTGTCTAAAAGAAAGGCAAGGACAGAAATAGTGAAGAGACTAAGGTAAAGGTGGTCCAGTGCCTGGTTCAACTTGGGTTCCATCTCAAGGGTAATTTTATTCGATATTAGGATGGTTACTCCAACTTTTTTCTTGGGACCGTTGGCTTGGAAACTTGTTTTCCAACCTTTTATTCTGAGGTAGTGTCTGTCTTTGTCACTGAGGTGGGTTTCCTGTATGCATCAAAATGTTGGGTCCTGTATACATACCCAGTCTGATAGTCTATGTATTTTATCGGGAAATTGTGTCCATTGATATTAATAGATATTAAGAAGAAGTAATTGTTGCTTCCTGTTATTTTTGTTGTTAGAGTTGGAATTCTGTTCATGTGGCTATCTTCTTTTAGTTTTGTTGGAAGATTATTTTCTTGCTTTTTCTAGAATGCAGTTTCCCTCCTTGTGTTGGAGTTTTACTTTTCATATCCTTTGAAGGGCTGGATATATGAAAATATATTGTGTAAATTTGGTTTTGTCACGGAATATTTTGGTTTCTCCATCTATGGTAATTGAGAGTTTTGCTGGGTATAGTAGCCTGGGCTGGCATTTGTGTTCTCTTAGGGTCTGCATGACATCAACCCAGGATCTTCTGGCTTTCATGGTTTCTGGTGAGAAGTCTGGTGTAATTCTAATAGGTCTGCCTTTATAAGTTACTTGACATTTTCCCCTCACTGCTTTTAATATTCTCTTTGTTTTGTGCATTTGGTGTTTTGAATATTATGTGGAGGGAGGAATTTCTTTTCTGGTCCAGTCTATTTGAAGTTCTATAGGCTTCTTCTATTTTCATGGGCAACTCTTTCTTTAGGTTAGGAAAGTTTTCTTCTATAATTTTGTTGAAGATATTTACTGGCCCATTACATTGGGAGTCTTCACTCTCTTCTATGCCTATTATCCTTAGGTTTGGTCTTTTCATTGTGTCCTAGATTTCCTGGGTGTTTTGGGTTAGGAACTTTTTGCATGTTGTATTTTCTTTGACTGTTGTGTCAATGTTTTCTATGGTATCTTCTGCCCCTGAGATTCTCTCTTCTATCTCTTGTCTTCTGTTGGTGATGCTTGCATCTATGGTTCCTGACTTCTTTCTTTCCTAGGATTTCTATCTCCAGAGTTGTCTCTCTTTTTGATTTCTTTTTTTTTTCTAGACAGGGTTTCTCTGTGTAGCCTTGGATTTCCTGGAACTTACTCTGTAGACCAGGCTGGCCTCCAACTCAGAAATCCACCTGCCTCTACCTCCCAAGTGCTGGGATTAAAGGCATGTGCCACCACTGCTCGGCTCTTTTTGATTTCTTAACTGTTTCTACTTCCAATTTTAGGTCCTGGATGGTTTTGTTCAATTCCTTCACTTCTTTGGTTGTGCTTTCCTGTGATTCTTTAAGGGATTTTTGTGTTTCCTCTTTAAGGGCTTCTACTTGTTTACTCATGTTCTCCTGTAATTCTTTATGGGACTTTTGTGTTTTCTCTTTAAGGGCTTGAACCTGTTTACCTGCGTTCTCCTGTATTTCTTTAAGGGAATTATTCATGACCTTCTTAAATTCCTCTATCACCCTCATAAGATATGATTTTAGATCCACATATTGCTTTTCTGGTGTTTTGGGATATCCAGGACTTGCTGTGGTGGGAGTACTAGGTTCTGATGAAACGAAGTTGTCTTGGTTTTTGTTGGTAAGATTCTTGCATTTGCCTTTTCCTACCTGTTGATATCAAATGTTAGATGTTCTTAGTGTCTGTGGCTGGAGCTTCTTCCTCTTGTGGATCTTTGAGCATGTGTCAGCACTTCTGGGAGATCAGCTCTCCTATGGTAAAACCTTTGCACAGAGGGCTGTGGATCAGTAGTCCCTCCTGAGTCCTGGGGTCAGAGCACACCCTGAAGACAGGCTCTCCACTTGCAGGGAAGGTGCAGAGAGGGTTGTGGATCTGCTGTCCCTCCTGATAGAAAATGGAGATCTCACCCAAGTCCCTGTATTGGAACACTCCCTGGAGGGATGCTCTCTGCTTGTGGGGAAGGGGCAGAGAGGGATGTGGATCTGCTGTCCCTCCACGGAGAGAAAATGCTGATCTCCCAGGGTGGTTTTGAGTGTTGGTGGGGGGGAATATTGAAGGGTGGCAGGATAGATCAATGGGAAGGCCTATAGAACTGGGCCTTCACAGCATTCATAGTGTCAGTCAGTCACAGCATTCCTGAGGTTTTGCAATGCGTGTTTTGTTGACTAATAGCACAAAAGAAAGTGCAAGTGAAAATCCTGGAATGGCCAAGAAGCAGGCAAGGACTGACACAGAATTAGCATATCTTGAGAGAAGGGAAATGGGGAGGGAGATAGATATCCTTTCTTGGGTCTATGTGCCCACAAAAGTATAAAAATTATCATTTTGTCTGATAACTAGGGAATATAAGGGCTATTTTTGAGTGCTACACTGAATCAGTAATGCTGGGTGTGAGTTGTAGTTTTCTGTCATGATGGAGAAAGCAGATCTCCTTTGGTAGTGGAAATGAAAAAAACAAAGTTAAGATCCAGAGGAGTCCCTTAGTTATTTAGGTAGCTGATAGCAAGGTCTTTTTAAATGAGGATCATCACCCAACTCATCAAGAAGAAAGGGACACAATAGTCCAACTTGAAATCCTGGACCTGCTATCAGGATTTTCAGACAGTGAGAAACACATTCCATTGGAGAGACCAACAAAAGTAAAGGGAAAGCCTGGCAGTGGTGGCACACACTTTTAACCTCAGTGCTTCGGAGGTAGAGGCAGGTGGATTTCTGAGGTTAAGGCCAGTCTGGTGTACAGAGTGAGTTCCAGGACAGCCAGGGCTATACAAAGAAACCTTGTCTCAA
>NW_022196904.1:144628704-144630586 GCF_008632895.1 Mastomys coucha
ATATATATATGTATATGAAACAAACATTAACTCTGAGACATGTAGTTCATGGAAAAGAAGTTGGACAGCAATGCCTACTGTGAGCTATGTTAAAGGAGAAAGTGATCATGGAAATGCTTTTCTAAAACAATAACTGGATGTAATTTATTACATGAAGGTAGAAATTTGAATTTTTGGAACGAGAAATCCCAAGGTTTCTGATAATGTATGCCCAGACCCTAATCCTAGCCCTAACCCTAATCCTAAACCTAACCCTAACAGATAGATACCAATAAAGGGGAAAAAGTGCTTATTTCCAAGCCACAGTACTTATTTTAGATGGCACCCTCTTACAAGACATTGTTTTCTAGTACGATAGATCTAACAAGAAACATATGCTTAGAAATAAAAATTTGAACTCTGAGGGTACTAGTTAGTTCATATTGTTGTTCATTTTAGGGGTTGCAAACCCTTCAGCTCCAAGGGTCCTTTCTCTAGCTTCTTTATTTGGGACCCTGTACTCAGTTCAATGGATGGCTGTGAGCCTCTACTTCTGTATTAGTCGGGTACTGTCAGAGCCTCTCAGGAGACAGCTATATCAGGACGAGCAACAATATGAGCTATCTAGTACGCTCAGAGCTCCCAGAGACTAAACCACCACCAAAAAGTACACATGGTAGGACCAATGGCTCCAGCTTCATATGTATAATAGAGGATGGCCAAGTCGGTCATCAATGGGAAGAGAGGCCCTTGGCCCTGTGAAGGTTCTATGCCCCAGTATAGGGGAATGTCAGGGCCAGTAAGCAGGAGAGGGTAGGGTGGCAAGCAGGGGGAGGGGGGAAGAGGGAGGGAACAGGGGTTTGTTCTTGCTGTTTTTGAGATTATTTTTGTTTGTTTTTTTGTTTTGTTTTGTTTTGTTTTGAGGAGAAACTGGGAAAGGAGATATTGTATGACATATAAATAAAGAAAATATCTAATAAAAATAAATACAAATAAGAAATATATGTATGAATATATATATATACATATATATAAATATTTATAAATATATATAAATATATATAAATATATATATGTATATATATATATATAAATATATATATATGTGTATATATATATATATAATCCCAGTTTTTTAAAAAAAATTGAAACTCTGGAATTCAAGTAATTTGGAGCTCTTTCCAAGCCATACACATAAATACATTTATCTTATTTTCAATTAATTAAAATTCAGTTTGAATTCTCATACTTGGAGAACAAGATGGGTTAAATAAAATCAAGGACCTAAAGCAATGACTGGCGTTTTATACCTGGAAATATACATAAATTATTCAAACTGTTGTGCTAGGTAACTGAAGTGACAACAACCATTGAATTCTAATATATGAGAATACAAAGAATGTATATTTAAAGTACCTGTCTATAGAAGTCCTTGAAAAGTAAGCAACAGGGAACTTGAGATTTTATTAAGTTCAGAAGTTAATTTGGATATCATCCACACATCACTTATATCTAGTTATTAAATGATCTCAATTTTTACTAAATCAAATTTGCGGAAAGGTCTACTTTCTAGGCTATTGCAAAGTACAGATTATTTCCATACAGAGCCATATGGCTTTGGTTTTCCATTTTAATTCAAGTTCTTTACAATCATCTTTCTATTTTCCAGTGAGTATGGACAATGTAATGATTGAAAGATGACTCTGATGGAGAATTATACAGAAGTGACACAGTTTTTCCTGCTGGGACTCACTGATGACCCAAGACTACAGCTTCCACTTTTCGTCACATTTCTCCTCATCTATGTCATCACCCTGGTGGGAAATCTGGGGATGATCCTTCTGATTGTTCTGGACCCTCGTCTCCATACTCCTATGTACTTTTTTCTAGGTAATCTGTCCTT
>NW_022196904.1:144643074-144646451 GCF_008632895.1 Mastomys coucha
GGATAAAGTCTGGATTGTAAAATGATTAAAGAATATTTTTTTAAAAAAAGTTCAACATCCTTAGTCATCAAGGAAATGCAAATAAAACAACCCTGAGACCAATCACCATACACCAATCAGTGTGGCTAAGATCAAATACTCAAGTGATAGAACATGCTGGCAAAGGTGTAGAGAAAGAGGAAGACAGTTCCATTGCTGATGTGATTGTAAACGACACAACCACTCTGGCAATCAATTTGGCAGTTACTCAGAAAACTGGAAGTAGGTCTACTTGAAGATCCAGCTATGCCACTCCTGGATATATGCCCAAAGGTTCCACTTGCCAATTGTTGATCTTGGAGCATAATCCGTTGGTGTTCTGCTCAGAAAAAATTTCCCCTTCCCAATATCTTAGATGCTCTAACTTCCAAGGAGTTAAGAAAGGATCGATTTGTATTCTTCTATATGCAGACTAACAGTTGAACCAGCATTATTTGTTGAAAATACTGTCTTTTTTCCACTGAATTATTTTGGCTTATTTGTCAAAGATCAAGTGATTATAGATATGTGAGTTTAATTCTTGGTCTTCAAGTCTATAACATTGATTAACCTATCTTTTCCTTCCAAGACTTGATGTTTTTGTCAGAGATGTCTTTGACTTGCTTTGATAAGTGCTACATAAAAATATTATATAATACATGAGGTTATTATGAAAGATCTTGTCTTCTTGATTTATTTTTTAGTCTGTTTAACATTTCTATATAGGAAGACTACTGACATTTATGAGTTAATATTTTTTCCAACTACTTTGCTAAAAGTTTTTATCAGTTGTAAGTGTTCTGCTGTGAGGATTCTTGTGTTACTTAAGGATACTACCATACCTGCGAGCAAAGATAGTTTGACTTCTTCCTTCCCAACTTTTATCCTCTTTATCTTCTTTAATTTTCTTGTTACTGTAATAAAGACTTTAAGTACTATATTCTATAGGTATGGAAAGAGTGAACAAGCTCATCTTCTTTGTAATTTTCTTAGAATTTTGTTTGTTTCTCATCATAAACTTTGATGTATGCTATTGCTGTGCTTTAAAGTATCTTTATTATGTTGAGATATGTATTTTTATCCTTAATATCTCCAGCAATTTTATCATAAAAGTAATGGATTTTGACAAAGGCTTTTTGTGCATCTAGTGACATCATCATGTGTATCATGCCTTTTTGAGGTGTTCCTTGATTTTTTTTTTTTGTTTGGAAGTATTTTATGAGGTATGTTTATATTTCTATTCATAAAGGAAATTGTTTTATAAACATTTTGCTGAATCTTTATGTTTCAGATGTAACTATGACCTCATAAAATGAATTCAACACTGTTTCTTCTGTTTCTATTTTGTGAAATAATTTGAGGAGTATAGTTGTTAGCTTTTCTTTATAATTTGGTAGAATTGTGGGCTAAAATCATCTGGTCTTGGGCTTTTTACGAGTTGTGTAACCTAGACAGACTGCTTTTCTTTCTCTAGAAATTATAGGTTTCTTTAAATTGCCTGTGTCCTATTTTATTTAATAGTTTAATAGAGAGTTTTATTTTTGCAATTTTATTAAATACAGTTTTTTTCTCATATAGTATACTCTGTATACGTATTTCCATCTCTACACTACTCCAGTGTTTTCCTACATTCTCTTCCATCTGCCATCACTCTCTTTCTGTCTCTCTTTATAAAAGAACAGAATTTTAATATATAATGACAAAACACAGCAAAATAAAATATAATGAAAACAAACAAAAATAATCATATATAAGTTGGACAATACTAACTAACATGAGGATAAAAGATCTCCAAATGCAGGAACAAGATTAAAGCACCAAGTTCTTCATATACTCAGGATTTTCACAAAGATATAAAAATAGGAAACTGTAATATGTACACAGAGGACATAGTGTAGGCCCTGTGGTTACTGCTTCAGTGTCTGTGAGTTAAGAAAAGCTTGATATGCTCAGTTGGTGAAGAAGACATTGTTCTGGTATTCTTGGTCATCCTCTGTCCTTTCAACTCCTTCTGCATATCTATCCAAGGGTTTCACTGAATTGAGTGAAGGATCTTGATGGAGACATGTCATTTAGAGTTGTGGGCTCCAGAGTCTCTCTATGTATCTATGGGCCTCTGTATTTGTCCCAAACTGTTGCTGTAAAAAGCCTCTCTAGTAATGGCTAAATAAGGTATATATTTATGAATATTTCAGAATATTATTGTTGTTTTATTGTTACTTTAGGTTTTAGAGGTATGCTATCTGCTTTTACCTTAAGTCTCTGGGATATCTAATGTCTGTGTATTAGTAAACAAAGCAGTGTCAAGTATGGGTTCACCACTGTAGGGGAATTCCAAAGTGGGATGGCAGGAGTGGGTGTATGGGTAGGTGAGCACCCTCATAGAAGCATGGGAAGGGAGAATGGGATAGGGGGCTCCTGGAAGGGAAACTAGGAAAGGGAATAACATATGAAATGTAAATAAATAAAATATCCAATAAAAAGAAAATACAGACATTAGTTGCGTATGTTTTTGAGTTGTGTATTTATGTTTTAATAGGATATTTTTTATTTAATAGCTGAATTTTCATATACTGATATAATATATGTTGAGCATACCCATCTACCACTACTTCACCCCAGCTCTCCAACTCCTCCCAGTGCTTCTCATCTTGTCTCTCAACTTCATGTCCTCCTTATTCCACTGTCATTAATAACCCCCTGAGTTCAATTAGAGTTTCCCATAGGCACATGATTGCCCACAGTTTTAATTGCTTCTTTCCTAGAAAGGAGAAGAGGAGCTGCAGGTATTCCCATGAATGAAATCTCCAGGGGTGTCTATGCCTTTCTAGTTTTTCTGGTTTTTCATGCATTAGCTCTTTAAATAATAAAATGCTTTAAGTTATGTTTCAGAAGTGCTCATCCCCGAATTGAGTGGTATTCACTGTTATCAGTTTTATGAACATAATTTGACTGAAGATCATCTGTTATACTTCATGCATGGTTAAGTAAAATAACTTGAAGGTAAAATACTAGATTTTAATTTGTATGATGTCATGAAGACTTTTCTTATCTTTCTTAGGTTACAAGGGATAAAATTTGTGAGATGTGCAATCTTCTCACTTTTTTGTAGGTAAGGTGAATGTGTGACCCATCCTTGAACAAGGAAGAATTGATAGAAGTTCATAAGACAAAGCTTATTACCTTTATTTCCTCTGTTTTCTGTGTTTTAGGAAACATTAAATTGTTAGTACACTCCCCGTGGAAGAACTGTGTAACCAGCATTCTGAGGCTGATTTGATTATGTCACATTTGCACTACAGGATTTACTGTTCTCTTCAAAACAACTGATGGCTTTATATATATATATATATATATAT
>NW_022196904.1:144649154-144654110 GCF_008632895.1 Mastomys coucha
TTGAATGAATAAAGTAGGCATGCATTGGAGTGTCCAGAACATGTGAAAAGTGCATTGGGAAGTTCTGTATAGCAATAAAAGTCATGATCAGGTTCATGGTCCCACCATGCAAGTGTTTGGGGCAACTCCCTCAGAGTGGATACAGGGCACACACTCCCAAAATGTCTCAGAACAAGGATATTTACCACTCTGGACAAGCATATGTGGAGAGACTGCCTATGGATGAGATAAAGGCAGACAACCCCAATGAATAGGTGTTTCTACAGGAGTAGGAAATTAATGAGAAGGATAAGTCTTTACTAGTGTGTATTGGTTAAGTCCTGATTGAACAGGTTAACCAGTATAGCCAAATAATGAATTTTGATTGGTAGACTCTGGTGTTTAGTTTCAAAAGTAGCAGTATTTCTTTGTTCACACTTAGCTCCCAAATGAATGAGACTAAGGATTAATTAGCTTGCAATATAATAATTGGGTAGTCATTGGTCTATTCTAATCCTCTAAGCTAATTTGGTTACCTCCAAGGAAGAATGCCTGAGATACTTGCATTTTTGAATAGGTCTGGCTCTCTGGTATTAAGATATTCTTCCATGATATTTCTCTGGACACCTTTTTTTTGTAGGATATCCTTTCACTCTCTCTTCCCCTCTCTCTTTCTTTTTCCTTTTCCTTGGGCTGATTGAAGTTCACCCTATTCTGTATTCTGCCTAGACATTGTGTGATTTTAGTTTTTATTGACAATATCAGAGGATAAAGTGGGAAACAATATTTACACAAACTTGAAACAGGAGATGCTTAGAATAAGCATTACAATGATATATCCTGATTGCAGCAAGATATGGGGGCAGAGAAATCAGCATTTGAATAATACAAGGATAATCATTGCACAGTAGACAAAAGCATTATGCCTACAATCAAATGGATTAACAAAAATGAGAGAAGAATAAAGTGAAAGACCTGTGTGCAATGCCTGGGCCTTTATGAAAGCCCTTCAGGTGCCTCATGACTTTAAAGCTAAGAGGGATGACTCAGCATTATACCTTCTAGCTAGTAAACCATTCCACAGTCCTCAAACTGAGTGCATTGTCTAACAGAAACCAAGAACAATAACAACATGGTCTCACAGATCTTCGTTTGGCTTGTAGTATCTTTGCTGTTCTATAGGGATAATGGTGATTTTCTTTGTTTTGAATGACAGTTTTGATTCCTGTCTCAGTGCCTCAGAAGAAATCATTACATCAGACTCTATGTGTGTCACAAGAAGAGATATTGGTAGACTACAGCCTGGTTGAGGTGAACCTCTGACAATCAATTCAAACTCACAGGTTTCTGACAGCAAAATTTAGTCCACATTTAGAGGCTGGTCTGAAAAGGGATACAATCATTATTTTGGAGGTCCTAAATATAGAAATCAAAAATGCACTGATGACATTGCAATATATCCTGATTATAGTTTTACCCCCTTCTACTCTTTACTGTTCCTCTCTACCTCCCCCTCCTCCAAATCCATTTCCTTACTGTTTCCAATTAGAAATGAACAGGATACTAAGAGATAATATGGAAAATAAAATATATCAAGAGCAAACAAAAATTATCATAGTGAAGTTGAGGAAGGCAACCTAATGGAAGAAAGAGTACCAAGTATAGACGCAAGGATCAGAGATTCACTAGTTCTCAGAATCTGTACTTCCATTAGAATGCTAATCTAAAAGATATATATATATATATATGTATATATATATACATATATATATACATATATATATACACATATATATATACATCATATATGTGTGTGTGTGTGTGTGTGTGCATGCACGCTTATGTGTGTTCATACAGAGGACCTGGTGAACACCTGTATTAGATTTCTGATTTCTGTTTCAGAATGTGAGTTCATATACACCTTGCCTAGTAGATTCAGACTTCTGGGATCTTTCAATGTCCTCCATTACCTTTGGCTTCTCCACTATTTTGTCTTCTATTTGAGGTTATTTCTGAAAACTGAGAGAAGGGATTTGTTGAAGAATTCCAATTAGGTTTTCTTTCTCTGCATACCATATGGCTGTGGGTCTCCATATTTTCCCATCTTCTACTAGAGGAAGCTATTCTGATGATGATGACGACTGAAAATGACTTATTTTTGAGTACAAAAGATTATCATTTGGAGACATTTTATTGCTACTTTCTATTCTCAATACCAGTAGTGTTTGATTTTTACCTTAGTTTTATTGGCTATCTAGTCTCTTGTTTTTGATCTCCCATGGTGAATAGGGTATGGGTTTCTTCTAGTCGAGAGTAAATTCAATAAAAACAGACATAGATTGACTACTTGTTTAAGTTCAGTGCCATAATTGCCCAAGCAAACTTTTTTGTCAGGACAGATTGAATATCAATGTTTTGATGTCTGGGTTCTTTACCTTTTTCTGTGGTAGTTTGTAGAATAACTTCTCTCAAAAACAAGATTAGGATGTGTGAGTGGAGGCTCTTCATAGACATCAGCTATACTACTCCAATATCAATGAGTTATGTGTGTGTTGTTCTCAGCAATGGAGCTCTACTGTCAAATTGCAAAAAGCAACTCACTGTCTTAGCCTGGAATGAGGGAACATTCCATGTGGCATTCTTAGCCAACAATTCAATTGAGTTTAACCTAGTTTTGCAACTAGAAGCTTCATTTAATGACAAGAGATATGCAGTTAAGCCTGTTTATTCCATTATTAGGAAACCTGATTTAGATTAGCATCATAAGTTTTAGGAAATTTCCACTGCACTAGTTTCCATCTCTCTCAAATGCCCCTCAATACCAGCTTTCTATCCTTGCATTGTTTCCCAACATCCTATCTTGCCTCCTTTCTAGACCTGATCCTCAAGTTTCTGTTTCCACTCAACCCCAAACTATCCTTAAAATCCATTTCATTTTCCAATGTATTTCATTAGTACAACATATGAATATGAAGAGTGAAAGCTTCATGTGTTCTTTCACAACTCAAGAATATTTTAGCTATCCTGGGAATTTTCCATATAAAGTTGACAGTTTTCCTTATAAGAAACGTGAGGTATTGCTTTGGAGTTTGATGATTAATGCACTAAATCTATAAATTGCTTTTGGTATGATAATCATTTTTAGAAGTTAATCCTACCAAATTATGCGTGTGGAAGATCTTCATGATACCTACTGTAATTTCTACCTTCAATGACTGAAGTTTTTAATCATAGAAGTCTTTGACTTGCTATTGTGAAAGATACTGTCTTCCCTATTTATTTCTGGTTTGATGTTTCTCTATGGGAGGGCTATTGATTTTTGTGAGTTAATTTCATGCTTATAAGCTATAGGTATTCTGTTGTGGAAATGATAGGATCTCATAAATATGCTACCAAATCTGCAAGGAAAGACATGTTGATGTCATCTTTTCAATATTGTATCCTTTTTTATCTTCTTCAATTTTTATTTAATTAGCTAAGACTTCAAGTACTATACTGAATAGATATACAAAGAATTAATACTCTTGTCTTTTTCCAGTTTTTAGTGGAATTGGTTTGAATTTCTCTGCACATATATTGATGTAAGCCATTGTCCTGCTATAAACTGTCTTTATTATGTTGAGATATGTCTTTTTATCCATAATATCTCCAGGACTTTTATCAAAATTTTTTTTATATAAAATCTTTTGGATTTTGTTAAAGGCAAAGTGACATTATTGTGTGTATTTTCTCAATTTGTTTATGTGGTGTATTTAATAATTTTTTATATTGAACCAACTCTGCATATGTGGAATGAAGCCAACTTGATGACACTAGGTGATATTTTACTGTGTTCTTTGATTTTGTTTGAAAGTATTAAAGAGATTATGTTTGAATATGTATTTTAAAATTAAATTCTAAATTCTAGAAATTGATTTTTAATCTTTATTATTGAGTCTTTATATATTTTTGGTATCAGTGTAATCGTGCCCTCATAAAATGAATTGGGCAGCCTTGCTGGGACTTCATAAAATTGCAAAGCTTCTCTAAGGCAAAAGACACTCTCAATAGGACAAAACAGCAACCAACAAACTGGGAAAAGATCTTTAACAATTCTATATCTGAAAGAAGGCTAATATCCAATAAAGAACACAAGAAGTTAGACTCCAGAGAACCAAATAAATAACCCTATTAAAAATGGGGTACAGAGCTAAACAAAGAATTCTTAACTGACAAATACTGAATGGCTGAGAAGCACTTAAAGAAATGTTCAACATCCTTAGTCATCAAGGAAATGCAAATCAAAACAACCCTGAGATTTCACCTCACACCAGTCAGAATGATGAGGATAAAAACCTCAGGTGACAGCAGATGCTGGCGAGGTTGTGGAGAAGGAGGAACACTCCTTCATTGCTGGTGGGACTGTAAGCTGGTAAAACCACTCTGGAAATCAGTTTGTCAGTTCCTCCAGAAATTGGACATAGTACTAACAGAGGACCCAGCTATACCACTCCTGGGCATATACCCAGAAGATGCTCCACGATGTTATAAGGGCACATGCTCAACTGTTCATAGCAGCCTTATTTATAATAGCTAGAAACTGGAAACGACTCAGATGTCCCTCAACAGAGGAATGGATACAGAAAATATGGTACATTTACACAATGGAGTACTATTCAGCTATTAAAAACAATGAAGTTATGAAATTCTTGGGTAAATGGATGGACCTGGAGAATATCATCCTGAGTGAGATAACCCAATCACAAACACATATGGTATGCATTCTCTGATAAGTGGATATTATCCTAGAAGATAGGAATACATCAAGTACAAACCATAAACCATAAGAAACTCAAGAAGAAGGAAGATCAAAGTGAGGATACTTAGTTCCTTCTTAAAAGGGGGAACAAAATACCCATGGAAGGTGTTTTAGAGACTAACTATGGAGCAGAGACTACAGGAAGGACAATTCAGAGACTGCTCCACCTGGGAATCCTT
>NW_022196904.1:144654737-144656812 GCF_008632895.1 Mastomys coucha
TTTATTTTATTTTATTTTATTTTTCTTTCTTTTTTTTTTTGGAGAGGATCCTGGGAAAGGAGATATTGTAAATAAGAAAACATCTAATAAAAAAATGAATTGGGC
Source organism: Mastomys coucha (assembly GCF_008632895.1). Lineage (NCBI taxonomy): Eukaryota > Metazoa > Chordata > Mammalia > Rodentia > Muridae > Mastomys > Mastomys coucha. The sequence continues at coordinate 144,654,843 of NW_022196904.1, forward strand.
ACTGTTTCTTCTATTTCTATTTTGTGAAATAATGAGAAGAATATTGTTGTTAGCTTTTGTTTATATTTTAGATAGTTTGTGGACTAAAACTGACCCTTGGCTTTTTATAGTTGTGCAACCTATAATGATTGCTTCTGCTTCTCTAGGTGTTATAAGTTTGTTTAAATATCCTGTTTGTTGTTTTATTTTAATAACTAGATAGGAATTTTTTTCTTCATTTTATTAAATACAAATTCTTTTCTCATATAATATATTTTTACACATATTCCCATCCCTCTACTACTCCAATAACCTTCCTATCTTCTCTTCTATCTTGACCCACTCTCTTCCTGTCTCTCATTAGAAAAGAAAAAGTTTCTAATAGATAATGACAAAACACATCAAAAAATAAAAAGTAAAGCATAATAGAAGCAAACAGAAATATTCATATCTAATTTGGAAAAAGAAATGCTAACAGAAAAATTAAAGATCCCCAAAGGAGGAACAAGAATAAAACATGTACTTCCTCATATATTAAAAAGTTCCATAAAGGTATTATAACTGAAACTACATTATATATGCAGAGTATAGTGTCTGTGATTGTTGCTTCAGTCTCTGTGGTTTCATATAAACTCTTGCTTTTTCTTAATGGGTTTAGAGGCCATTGTTTTGGTGTTGTAGTTTATCTCTGTCTCTCCAAGTCCTTCTGTATATCTATCCAAGGAGTTCCCTTAGCTCTGTTGAAGGAACTAGATAGACACATCTCCTTCAGAGATGTGGGTTCCAAAGTCTATTTCTGTGTGTAATATATATCTATGGGCTTATGTATTTGTCTGCAAGTGATACAGTAGAAAGCTTCTCCAGTGATGATTAAAAAAGCATATATAAAAATATGTATGAGTAATTCAGAATATTATTAAGAGTTTTGTTGTTATAGGAGTTTTACTTATTTTGAGGAGTAATGTATGCTTTTAGTTTAGGTTGCTGGGATATCTAGTCTCTGGTTTTTGGATAAAATCAGTGTCAAGTATGGGTTTCATCTCTTGGGACTTAAAATTCAGAATAAGTTGTGTATATTTGTGAGTGTGTGTTTGTGTATGAATATGATATGTTTTATATAATATCTGAAATGTATATATTGATATAATGTATGTTGAGCATATCCATCTATCCCTACTTCACCCCAGACATCCAACTCCTCCCAGTTCCTTTCATCTTGTCTCAACTTCATGAACTCTTTATTCCACTGTTATTAATAACCCTTTGAGTTCAATTAGAACTTCCATAAGCACATGATTGCTTCCTCCCTAGAAAGGAGAATAGGAACTACAGATATTACCAGGAAAGAAATCTCCAGAGGTATCCAAGTCTTCCTAGTATTTCTGGTTTCTCATGCATAAGCTACTTAAATAGTAATATGCTTTGAATCATGTTTCAGAAGAGTTCATCCATGCATTTGAATTGTATTCACTCTTATCACTTTATTAAACACAATTTGACTGGAAATCTTCTGTTAGTCTTCATCCATAGTTAAGGAAAATCACTTGAAGGTAAATGCTATATTTCACTTGATATATTTTAATTTCATGATGTCATGTAGACATTTCTTTTTTTCTTAAGGCATGAGGGATGAAATATGTGAGATATTCAATCTCATTTTTGTTTTTATAGGTAAGGCATGAGGGATGAAATATGTGAGATATTCAATCTTCTTATTTTTGTTTTTATAGGTTAGGCAAATGTGCAGGCCATCCTTGAGAGAGGAAGAACTGATAGAGGTTCAAAATTCAAAGCTTATTACCTCTATTTCCTCTGTTTTCCATGTTTCGGGGAACATGAAACTGTTAGTGCGCTCCCTGAGGAAGAACTGTGCATCCAGCATTCTAAGACTGACTTGATTATGTCACTTTCACACTATTGGATTTATTGTCTTCTTCCAAAGAATTAGTGGAGATATATACATTATATATATATATATATATATATATATA
>NW_022196904.1:144657402-144667329 GCF_008632895.1 Mastomys coucha
ATATTTCACTTGATATATTTTAATTTCATGATGTCATGTAGACATTTCTTTTTTTCTTAAGGCATGAGTAGTGAAATATGTGAGATATTCAATGCTCTCCTTTATATGTGTATGTATATATATATAGAAATACTCTGAGTATTTTCCAGGGTAAATAAATAACTTTCTAAGATCTGGTAACTTTTTAATTTCACAGTTCCTTTAATAATAACACAACAAAAAATTAATACAAATAACAATAATTTACATATTCATGTGTAAATTCCTTGTTAATTGTGAATTATGTTTTCTGAAAGTTTTTAAAATAATAATAATTAGTTCATAACCTTAAATTTCTAGATTTTCACAAGTAGACTTGTGGTAGGGAATAATCCTTTTTAAGTTAAATATTATTTCAAAAGCTTCAATACAAACAAAAATATGTTTCATGTTGCAGCCATTCTGAAAGCTGAGGCAGGAAGATAACTTCAACATAGGATTTAAGAAATAGCCTAAGTGATGATTTCTGTATGCAAGGAAACAAAACCAGTGTAAAGGTTGAATATTATTGTTGTTTGAGAGGCATATCATTCCAAATGTTTTCACATGGTTAAAAGATCTGTGAGATAAATACAACTCTGTAAATACCCAATTTTATTTTGGTCTTATTAGTGATTTTGCTTGGTGTGACAGTATGAAGGAAAGAATAATTTAATGGAAGAAGGCTCTAGCAAAATATAAGTATGGCTTTGATGTGAGAAGATGAGGAGGAGTAGGTCACAGGGAATTGCAGGAAGAACATTCACTGTGTCCAGAAAAATAGTGACATGCTGGACAGTATAAACACTCAGTGATATAACTGAAGAAGGTAAGGCCAAATGAGGAAGACAGGATGAGGATCACCTGTAGCTGAAGGACTCATACCTACCCTCCACTAAATTAAATCAGGACAAAAACCAGACCATTCTCCCATCCAAATATAACATTAATGGTAACATGTAACACTTACTGGATGGATACTGTTTTTTATAGATATTATTGTGTTTACTCACCTAGACATTACCCAGTTATCCCACTATGTCTACTGCAGCATAAGCTATACCTGTTACCACAGTACTCAATATTTCCTATTCATATCTTACTCACATTAATAAAATATTTTAGAGATAAACTCAGAAGGAAGTTTCAGGATAAGTTAGAATTTGAGAGAAACCCCAAAACACAGTCAGACGATCATTCTAGCAACTGTTTGTAGGAGAGAGACAGAGAAAATATAGAAAGAAGGTCGTACTTTTTGAGTTATATCCAAAAGATCTGCTACATTAAACACAAGTGGCCCTTAGGTTGGAAGAAAAGGTAGAGGGATTCAGAAAAAAAAAGAGAAATCCCAGAGTTTCTGATAATGTCTGCTTAGACAAGTATCCAAAATATAGGTACCAATAAAGGGAAAATGTGGTTATTTCCAAGCCACAGTAAGTTTTTTTAGAGGGCACCCTCTTCCAGGCTCTTCTTTTCAAGAACAAGAGATTGAACAAGGAACATATGCCTAGAAACAGAAATAAAATGCTGGAATTAAAGTAATACTGATTTCCTGCCAAGGTACACATGCAATCATAATTTATCTTATCTCCAAATTAATTAAAATTATGCTTTGACTCTCATACTTGAGAATTAACACAGGTCAAATAAAATCAAGAACACAAAGCAAAGTCTTTATTTTTTTTTTGAGACAGGGTTTCTCTGTGTATCCCTGGCTGTCCTAGAACTCACTCTGTAGACCAGGCTGGCCTCGAACTCAGAAATCCACCTGCCTCTGCTTCCCAACTGCTGGGATTAAAGGCATGAGCCACCACCTCCAGGCCACAAAGTATTGATTTTATATTTGAAAATATGAATAAACTTTTTCAATCTATTTTGCTCTGTAACTTCAATAAAAACAATCACCAAATTCTAATACAATTAATAGCATACATGGAATGGTATATAAAGTTCTTGTCTAGAAGAGTCTTTGGAAATTAGCAACAGAGAATGGGACCTTTTGCTGAGCTCAGAAGTGAATTGAGAAACCATCCACACATCACTTTTTTAAGTTGTTAAATAATCACAGTATATATATATATATATATATATATATATATATATATATATATATGGATTATAAATGTTAAAATCATATAGGTAATCTATTAATAATCTTTAATTCTATTAATGTACACTGTATAATACTACATCAAATTTGATTTGGGAAAGAACTATTCTAGATAATTGAAAAGTACAGATTTTTGCTCAACCAAGTGATATGTTCATATATGCCTTTGAACAATCTTATGATTTAAAGGTGACACTGATGAAGAACAATACCGAAGTGACACAGTTTCTCCTGCTTGGACTCACCAATGACCCAGGATTACAGCTTCCTGTCTTCATGATATTTCTCATCATCTACACCATCACCCTAGTGGGAAATCTGGGGATGATCCTACTCATTGCCTTGGACTCTCATCTCCACACTCCCATGTACATTTTTCTAGGTAATCTGTCCTTGGTAGATTTTTCTTACTCCTCAGCTGTCACACCTACAGTCATGACTGGGCTCCTAATAGGAGACAAGGTCATTTCCTACAATGGCTGTGCTGCTCAGATGTTCTTCTTTGTAGCCTTTGCTACTGTGGAGAATTGTTTGTTGGCCTCAATGGCCTATGATCGCTATGCAGCAGTGTGTAAACCCTTGCACTATGCCACCACTATGACTACAAGTGTGTGTGTCTATCTTTCTATAGGTTCCTATACCTGTGGTTTTCTGAATGCCTCCATCCACATTAGCAACACTTTCAGTCTTTCCTTCTGTAGGTCTAATGTAGTCCATCACTTCTTCTGTGATATTCCAGCAGTCATGGTTCTCTCTTGCTCTGATAGACATGTTAGTGAGCTGGTTCTTTTTTATGTAGTGAGCATCAATATCTTTTTTGCTGTCTTAGTTATCTGGATATCCTACATGTTTATTTTTATCACAATCTTTAAAATGCATTCAAGTGCTGGATATCGAAAGGCTGTATCTACTTGTTCCTCACATTTCACTGCAGTGTCTATTTTCTATGGGACTGGAATATTCATGTATTTGCAGCCCAGCTCCAGTCATACCATGGACACTGACCAAATTGCCTCTGTATTCTACACCATGATCATTCCTATGCTGAATCCTCTTGTCTATAGCATGCGGAACAAAGAAGTCAAGCATGAATTTGCAAAAGTTTTGCGTGTGCCAAAATAGCCTAAATGACTTAATTTAATGTTGTAGGCTATATAATACTTATCTTTTTTTTTCTGTCACATGCAATTAAGTCCTAGAAAGGATTCACAGATTACTGCATGTCAATTGCATGACAGTATAGAAAAAAGAAAAATATTGAATTCAGGAGCTTATGAGATTTTTTTTTGCCTTTTTGACAATACTCTTGGGAAAATATGTATATATTGTTTTACTAGATTATTTGTTATATGTACCTATACTGTCAGGAAAATGTAGAGAAGGATCTTCAAAATTTAGTATAATAATATGTCTATTTATTTGATATTAATGGACAGCTCCAAAGAAGTTTTACTTGCTATGGTGACACACTCTGACCATTTTCATCTTGTTTGAATAATGTTTTTATTATTTCATTTATTGTTCATTGATAAATTGTAGAGCTGCTTTTACAAATATAGGACCTGATGAGTCAAATATTGCCTTTAAAATAAGATGTTGAAGCACAGCTCATAAAAGAATGCTGGATTTTACATGTTTTTATATATTTTTTGAGTGATTAGATCACAGTGATTCAATCTGCCTCTTATTCATTGAAAGCAGGCACTTTTTAATAAATTCTTACCCTGTAGACAGACTGTATTTACTAGAATGTGATGATTTGGAGTTTAACTTTAAAGTCATATGAAATAAAATATCTGGACAATATCTGACCTTGAATTTCTGCTGAGACAGACAGACTAGGAACAAAAGATAAAGTTATGGTTTTTAGGCAAAAATAATTTAATTTTGGTGTACATTTCAAACTCTGTGGTTCTAGTTCTTGTAGTTGGACAAGGGGAATCCCAAGACCAGGGAAAGAAGAGAGGACCAGAAAAGTGGGAAAGATACCATCCTCAAGAAGAAACAGGAGGGAAAAAAATATAATGTTCATTGAGCAGAGTACATATGTGCCATCAAGTTGAGCTGTGAGAGGCAGATTTAAGTTGATTTCTTAAAGCTTATAATTTTCTTAAGATTTATTTATTTACTTTTCTTTCTTAAAATTGTTTCATTTAGTTACATTCCAAATATTGCCCCCTTCCTTGTCCCTCCTCTAAGAGTTCTTAATATCATTCCCCTTCTCCTTTTCCTCTGAGAGGGTGTTTCCCACCCCATGGCTCACTTACCCATCCCCCTCACCCACTCAACCATGCCTAAACTCACCCCTTTGTACACTGCCCTTCCCTGGGGCATCAAATCTCTATAGTATTAGGTACATCCTCTGCCACTGAGGCCAGAGAAGGCAGCTGTTTCTATATAGGTGCCTGGGGCCAGTGATGTATGTTCTTTGACTGATAGTTTAGTTTATGGGATCTCTGAGGGTTCCAGGTTAGTTGATACTGTTCATACTCCTATTGTATTTCCATTCCCTTCAATCCTTCCCCTTACTCTTCCATAGTGATCCCTGACCTCAGTCCAATATATGGCTATAAGTATTTTCATCTATCTCATCCAGTTGCTGGTAGAGTTTCTCAGAGGACAGCCGTGATAGACTGCTGCCTGCAAGCAAAACACGGATGGCATTGGTAATATTGTCAGGGTTTGTTGACCACCCTTGGAATAAATTCCAAGTCGGGCTGGTCACTGGATGGCCTTTCCTTCAATCTCTGCTCTTTTTTTGTCCTTTATTTCTCATAGTCAGGAACAATTCTGGGTTAAAAAAATTTAAGGTAGTTTGGTAACCCTATTTTTCCACTTGGGGCCCTGTCTGCCTACTGGAGGTGGTCTCTTCAGGTTCCATCTCCCCACTGTAGGGCATTTCCATTAATGTTATTCCCATTGAGTCCTGGGATCCTCTCACATTCCAGTTATCCAAGACTTTCTAGAGGTACCCTCCACCTGTCCTCACCCCAGCAAGTGAATATTTCCATTCATTCTCCTAACGCTACTGAGCTTCTCTACTGTCTCCACCCATACCTGGCTCTGTTCCCCTCCTCCCCTCCTCTCTCCCACTGAGGTCCCTCCCTCCCTCTGTCTATTGCGATTATTTTCTTCCCCCTCTTATGTGGAACTGAAACATGATCATTTGGGTCTTCCATCTTGTTAAACTTCTTAAGCTCTGTGGATTGTATCTTGTTTACTCTGTACTTTTTGTTTAATATCCACTTATCAGTGAATATATGCCATGCATATCTTTTTGGGTTAAGTTATCTCACTCAGGATTGTATTTTCTAGTTCCACCCATTTGTCTGCAAAATTTTATGATGTCCTTATTTTTAATAGCTGAATAGTATTCCATTGTGTAAATGAACCACATTTTCTACATCTATTTGTCTGTTGTGGGACATCTGGCTTGCTTCCTTCTTTTATCTATTACAAATGAAATTTCAATGAATGTAGTAGGGCATGTGTTTTGTTACATATTGGAATATCCTTTGAGTATATGCCTAGGAGATATCATAGTTTATAGTCTGTATTAAAATTTATATTCTAGAAAGGGCAGTAGATTTGTCTTTGAGTCTTAGTGCAATTTTGGGAATCCAATAAACAAAATACAGAAAAAGGAAGAAATCTGAAACAATTTTTCATATACCTTAGATCACTTCCTTGGTCTCATACTTTAAATAAGTTTCTTACACACTCACAATTTACTTATACTAATAAGCTTTCATATACACTGACCTTAAAATACTTCTTTAGACTTTTATAACTTGTATTTAAAGATTTTTTCCACTTAGCTTTTACATCCTCAGACATTTATAACTTGTGTTTATATACTTTAAGCTATTTTCTTAGAATCTTACAATTTCAGACCCACATAACTTGGTGAGTAGGAAAGGCAGGGGTTGTATAGTGAAGCTGGGGTTAATTTCTGGCATATATTGTCTGTTTGGGTGAGAGTCAGATGAATTTGGAGAAAGGATAGAAAAGATTCAGATTTGAATGAAATATTTTATATGAGTAGTGAATAATGTTCTGTGCTGAAGGAAGGTTAGGTATGTTGTTGTTATCTAGACTATGTAGTAGCATAACTTGGAGAGAAGGATAAGCTGTAGTGGATGAAAAGGTAGCTTGATAATCATAATCATGTTACAATTATTACTGGCAATAGTGTAGTGACTGTGATGTGCCTTTCAATTCATTAAGACAGTTTTAGAAAGTAGTAGGAGGCATTGAGGATGATATGGATATGTCAAGAGTTAAGAAATTTGTTTTCTTTTGTGAATAGAAGTCTTCATTTCTTTTGGATGGCCAGATGTGTTAGCAAAATATTGAAAGCATATTTGGAGTCTATATAAAGCTTTAATGATTTATTTTTGGCAATTTGAACAGCTCTGCTTAAGGCCATTAGTTTTGCCTGTAATGGAATGGAAGTACAAAGGCCACCTTGACTCTCACATTGTTTAAGAACTTTACATATCCCACAATATGGTAGTCATGTGACATGAAGAATCAACCATCTATATTTAAAAATGTGTGCAAAAGTAACTAGAGGAGTCTCTTGTATGTGAGATCAATGAAGAAGAGGCCTTTAAAGAACTTTGGGCAGGACTGAAAAGGATATGGGGAATTTGAGAGTAAAGGGATAAGGGTGGATGGATTAAGGGGAGGATAGGTGTGAAATGTGACTGTATTTTTGCTTGCTTGTTTGTTTTTTTTTTAATTTTGCTATTTCATTTTACACCACAACATAGTTTTCTTCCTTCCTCTCTTCCAAATCCCACATTTATCAATTCCTCCCCATACTGGACACATCTCTCTCCTCAGAGAAGGAGAGAACCTTTGGGTACCACTCCAACCTGTGTTATCTAGTCATAAAAGGACTAGACACATCTTTTCCCACTGACATCCAACCAGACAGTATAGATAGGGGAAAAGGGGTCCAGTGGAAATGAACAGAGACTGAGAGAGTCCCTTTTCCACTTGTTAGGGGAACCACATGAAGAACAAACTGCATATTTGCTATATAGATGTAGGAATTCGAGGTCCACCTACTGCATGCTCTCTGTTTGATGACCCAAGTCCTGTGGACCCTCATTGTCACAGGTTAGTTGACTCTATGGGTCTGATTTTGGGGACATTGTCATCTCTGAGACTTGCTCTCATCCATCCTCTACTCTTCAACAAGACTACTCTGGCTCCTCCTGATGTTTGATTGTGGGTCTCTACATCTGCCTCCATGAACCCCTGAATGAAGCCTCTCAGAAGACAGTTATGCTAGATTCCTGTCTATAATCATAGAAAAGTATCAGTGTGCTATAATGTCAGTGCTTGACTTTCTCACATGAAATGGGTGTCATTTGTTGTGGCTGTCATCTGTTGACTGCTCCCTCAGTTTCTGTTCCAAGCTTATTCCTGTGTATTTTATAGGCAAGAGATGTTTTGAGTTGAAGGTTTTGTGAGTGGATTGATGTCCCTAATCCTTGCACTGGAAGTCCTGATTGGTTACACCATGTGGCAACTTCACTCCCTGTATCTGAATCTCATCTAGGGTGTATCCTCAAGAGAGTCCTGTATCCTCTTTCATCCCAGCTCTTCAGCCAGTCACAAGAGATGCCAGTGTGCTGATTTCCATTTTCACATGCAGTATGTACTCATCCCAAGACTTGATCACCATCCTGTTTTCCCTCCTTACTTCCTCTCTAAACATGATCTCTCTGTCCATCTACCTCCAATTCCTCCTTAGTCTACTCTTCTGAGTGAGATTTGTGCCTCCTCCCTTAGGACCTATTATCCAGTTAAGTTTCCTTAGGCCTAAGGATTGCAGAATTGTTGTCATGGCAATATGACTAATATCTAAATATAAGTGAATACCCAACAAAGAAAGAGAACTTCAGACCAATTTCCCTTAGGAATATTGATGCAAAAATACTCAGTAAAATTATTGTAAAAAGAATCCAAGTTAACGTCAACACCATCATTTAACATGATCAAGTAGGCTTCATCACAGCGATGCAGGGATGGTTCTATATATGGAAATCAATAACTATAATCCACCATATAAACAAACACAAAAGAAAAAGAAACACATGATCATCTCATTAGATTTTGAAAAATCCTTTAACAAAATACAACACCAATTCATGTTAAAAGTCTTGAAAAGATCAGGTATTCAAGGCCCATACATAAACATAATAAAAGCAATATACAATAAACCAATAGCCAACATCAAGCTAAATGGAAAGAAACTTGAAGTAATCCCACAAAAGTCAAGTATAGACAAGCCTTCCCATTCTCTCCCTTTGTATTCAATATAGTACTAGAGGTTCTATTAGGAAAAAAAAGATGTCAAAGGGATACAAATACAAAGGAAGAAGTCAAGATATCACTATTTGCAGATGATATGATAGTATACTTAACTGACCCCTCAAATTTCAACAGAGAACTACTACAGCTGATAAATTCAGCAAAGTGGCTGGATATAAAATTAACTCAAAATAAATCAGTAGCCTTCTACTTACAGGATTAATTGGCTGAAAACGACCTTAGGTAAATGAAATCCTTTACAATAGTCACAAATAATAAAAAAACATGTGTGACTCTAACAAAGCAAGTGAAAGAACTGTAAGACAAGAGCTTCAAGTTTCTGAAGAAAGAAATCAAAGAAGACTACAGAAGATGGAAAGTTCATGGGTTAGCAGGATTAAAATAGTAAAAATGGCCATCTTACCAAAAGCAGTCTACATATTTAATGCAATTCCCATCAAATTATAACTCAATCCTTCACAGAAAAAGAAAGAACACCTCTCAAATTCATCTGGCATAAAACAAAACAAAACAAAACAAAAACTAAAGATAGCGAAAACTATTCTCAACAATAAGAGAACTTCTGGGGTAATCACCATCCCAAACCTCAATCTGTATTACAGAGCAATAGTGATAAAAACTGGTGTTGGTGCAGAGACAGGTAGGTAAATCAATGGAATAGAATTCAAGACTCAGAAATGAACCTACACACCTATGGTCACTTGATCTTTTACAAAGGAGCTGAAACCATCCAGTAAAAAAAAGACAGCTTTTTCAACAAGTGGTGCTGGTTCAACTGGAGGTCAGAATGTATAAGAATGCAAATAGACCCATACTTGTCTGTCTTCCTTCCTTCCTTCCTTCCTTCCTTCCTTCCTTCCTTCCTTCCTTCCTTCCTTCTTTCCTTCCTTCCTTCCTTCTTTCTTTATTTACATTCTTTCTTTTTACTATTTAGATAGTAAAAAGATACTATTAGATATTTTCTTTATTTACATTTCAAATGTTAGCTCCCAGAAACCCCCTATCCCATCACCCCTTTCCCTGCTTCTATGGGGGTGTTTCTCCATTCACCCAAGGACCTCTCCTCTCATTGATGCCTGACAAGGCTATCACCTGCTAAATAAGTAGCTGTAGCCATGTGTACTCTTTGGTTAATGGTTTAGTCCCTGGGAGCTCTGGTGGGTCTGGTTGGTTGATATTGTTGCTCTTCCTATGGGATTGAAAACCCCTTCAACTCCTTCAGTCCTTTCTCTAACTCCTCCATTAGGGACCCCACACTCAGTCCCATGGTTGGAGGCAAGCATCCACCTCTGTGTTTGTAAAGCTCTGGCAGGGCCTCTCAGGAGACAGCTATGTCAGGGTACTGTCAGCATGCAATTTTTGGAATCCACAATAGTGTTTGGGTTTGATAACTGTATATGGGATGAATCCCCAGGTGGGACAGTCTCTGGATAACCTTTCCTTCAATCTCT
>NW_022196904.1:144667340-144713688 GCF_008632895.1 Mastomys coucha
TCCTTCTGATTGTTCTGGACCCTCGTCTCCATACTCCTATGTACTTTTTTCTAGGTAATCTGTCCTTGGTAGATTTTTGTTACTCTTCAGCTGTCACACCCACAGTCATGACTGGGCTCCTAATAGGAGACAAGGTCATTTCCTATAATGACTGTGCTGCTCAGATGTTCTTTTTTGTAGCCTTTGCTACTGTAGAAAATTACCTCTTGGCCTCAATGGCCTATGATCGCTATGCAGCAGTATGTAAGCCCCTACACTATGCCACTACCATGACTACAAGTGTATGTGTCTGTCTTTCTATAGGTTCCTATACCTGTGGTTTTCTGAATGCCTCCATCCACATTGGGGACACTTTCAGTCTTTCCTTCTGTAGGTCTAATGTAGTCCATCACTTCTTCTGTGATATTCCAGCAGTCATGGTTCTCTCTTGCTCTGATAGACATGTTAGTGAGCTTGTTATGGTTTATGTAGTGAGCTTCAATATCTTTTTTGCTCTCTTAGTTATCTGGATATCCTACATATTCATTTTTATCACGATCTTTAAAATGAAATCAAGTGCTGGATATCGAAAGGCTGTATCCACTTGTGCCTCACACTTCACTGCAGTGTCCATTTTCTATGGGACAATCATATTCATGTACTTGCAGCCCAGCTCCAGTCACTCCATGGACACAGACAAAATTGCCTCTGTGTTCTACACCATGATCATCCCTATGCTGAACCCTCTGGTCTACAGCATGAGGAACAAAGAAGTGAAGAATGCATTCACAAAAATTTTGCAGGTGGCAAAATAACTTATGATTTACTTATAATTTTACAAGATAAATAATACCATTTTTCCTCCACATGCAGTTAAATTAATAATGGATAGTTATATTTCTGCAAGTTTATGTTATTGCTGTGTTTCTAAAGAAAAATATTACTATTCAGGAGCATACGTATCAGCTGCTTTTTCCCCCTTGCCTTGACAATAACCATATGATGGGTATTTATGTATTCTTTTAATTAGTAACTCCGTACATATAATCTTACTATGATTCAAATGTAGATAATACTTAAAAAAATCAAAGATTACCATGAGCCTATGTTTTTGACTGCTACAGAACAATCATTCTATACATTTTGTTATGCTAACACATTTTGAAACTTTACCTGGTGTTTCAGTGACATTATTTGACTCTTGCTTTGACTAGTCAGTGAAGAATTGTAGAGCTTTCTTCTTTTAACACAAGATCAGCAAAAGTGATTACCTTTATAGTAAGAGTTCCCTACATAGGTCATAGAAGGGTGTTATAATTACATGTGGATATTGTAGGACGAAGAGATTCATTGGGATGTAAGTAAAAGAATATCTTAGTTTTCTGAAGTCATTTACAACTCTATTTTCATGTAAATCCTCACATAGCCTCCAAGTCTTATGTTTCCAAAATCATTTAAAATCATATTTTCATGTGAATCCTCACACAGCCTTAAGTCATAATTTAAATAACTGGACAAATCAAAATAGAACAACATTTAGCTTTGAAATAAAGCTTAATTTGAATTTCATTTTTGTGATAATTAGTAATGCTATCAATTGAACAGTATCTACAGTCATCTAAGGGCCTAAGCTTTGGAATAAGTATCATATAATCTCTTTATTAGATTAGTTTCTGTCTATCCCCATAAAGTATTATTTTTGCTATGTTAACTGAGGTTAGACTACTCCCTCTAAAAGTTGGAAGCACTAGTCATTTTCTGGACTAGAGTAGCAAACACAGTAAAATTGATAAATCTAGCTCAACACCAGCATTTATCTCCCTGTGATTCCTGCCTTTGGGGATTGACTCTTCCCTTCTCCTACTGATCCCTGGGAATTTAACCCAGATTATTAGGCTTAGAAGCAAGTACCTTTATCAACTGATGGAGAGTGGAATATTACCAGATATCTTCTACTATTATGAGTTTCTCTTCATGATTATGCACACTAAATCTGTGAGCCAAATAAACATGCTTTTCCTTAGTATGCTTTTGTCAGAACATTTATCACAGCAACAGAAAGGTAACTAACAAGCTTTGTGATATGTAATAGTGGTTAAGTGGCCTAAGTACACACTTGGAAAAATAGAGTCTAGCTCCTAGAAATATAATACAGAGACTGGATGATCCCAGAATATGGCACATTGCCTAACACACAATAGCTGCTCAGTATTCACAAATAATCCCTCATCTTTGTTTCCTATACTTTTGTACCTTAATGATATATTTTGTCAACATTTCCCATTTAATTATTAAAAACAGTTATTAAATTATTTTAGCTTTATTTCACAAATTTAACCATGCTAGTGAATCATTATAGATTTCAGATTAAATATCTTACTTCCTATAGGAATTTATTTTCAGAGTACAGTATATGGAAAACACAAAGCTATCTGTTACCTAATGAAATAATGATTGAGTTAGGTTGGAAACTTATAGAGATTTGTATAACAAATATTAGATTATTATAATTTTTTATCATTTGTTTCATAATACCCTTTAAAATAATTGTCTATTTCCGTGTGTGTGTGCATGTGTGTGTGTGTGTGTGTGTGTGTATGTGTGTGTGTGTGCCAACTAGTAAGACGTTCCTCAGATTCTATCAACATATTTTTAAAATAGTGTCTTTGGCCAATTAGCCTCAGAAAGCTACCTATACCTATTTCCCAATCTTATTTTTATAATATTATTTTTTTGAGATTATTGTATAATTAAATCATTTAACCCTTTCATAATCTTCTAACCACCTCCCCCCAATTGCATATACCTTTCCTTGCTCTCTTTCAAATTTATTGCTTCTCACTTCATCAGGTATCATTATGCTCCACAACTCTGAATAATTATTGGTTATGATTTTCTTTAATGTTCTCCATCTATTTCAAAGAGAAATTTCCATTATGTGAGGTTGGAGTGGGAACAGATTTATCTGTGGATAGAAAGGCACACATGTTTGGAAAATAAAACTCAGATTATCCTATTTTCAAGGAAAAATTTTAAAGGGTGAATCATTTCCCTAGTCTCCGTATATATTATCCCTTAATAGAAGCATTGAACAGACTCTAAAACACATTAGGTTATACCATAACTATATATTCATCTGAAAATTAAGTATTTAATACACACAGGCTTTTTTATTTTTCTGTCATTGTAATAAATTATAACAAGCTTGTAAAATGAATATTAAAATGTTAATTTTTAATAGATCTAAATGACTCATTTTCAAACAGTTTCAGTAGCCAAATTTGGTGGCTTTATTTATAGTAGTTTATCTGACTTCTTTTGCAACAATTTATTTCCTCAAGTTTTTTCTCTCTAATATTACTGTGATTATCTTTTTTATCTGACAAGAAATATAATAAAATATAATAAAAATTACTACTTCAAATGTGCAGTTATGGTCCCCACATTGTGGCAAATCTAAGTATATGATGGAACAACAATTCAGGCCATAAAATTCAGCAACAGAGACAGTAACAACAGCCAAGATGAAAACAAAGATGTAATCTATCAAAATCCATAGTTCTGGGGAATCTATAAATGTGCTAACATAGCTTTGTCTTCTGTAGTTCAACTTCTGGCTACCTGTTCCTGTTAACTGAAACATGCCAACCCAAGTAATGTTTTTTTTATTTTTATTTTTTACCTAAACCTTCACTATGGGAAGGGCTTAAAGCTACATTGAAATACTGTACATGCATTGTAGTCTCCAGATGGACAATAAATACTTTCTATTGTCTTAAACACAAAAGCAAGCAAGCAATCTTCATTGGTGGATACTTCACAACACTCATAATGTGGCATAACCACGCCATCTGATTTCAAGGTTTTTTATTGTTATTTATTTTTTTCTTCGTTTTTCCCCCTTGGGATTTGTATGTTAGTTATCTCTTTATTTTATTAGATGTTTTCTTTATTTACAATATCTCCTTTCCCAGGTTCCCCTCCAAAATAGAAACAAAATAAAATTAAAAATAAGACAAACCCCTGTCCCCTCTCCACTCCCCCTGCTCACCTCCCCAGCCCTCCTGCTTACTGGCCCTGGCATTACCCTACACTGGAGCATAGAACCTTCCCAGGGCCAAGGGCATTTCTTCCCATTGATGACTAACTTGGCCATCCTATGATATAAATATGCTGCTGTAGCCATTGGTCACACCATGTGTACTCTTTGGTTGGTGGATTAGTCCCTGGTAGCTCTGAGGGTACTAGTTAGTCCCTGGTAGCTCTGAGGGTACTAGTTAGGATAGTCCAAGAGCACTCCATAGCCTCAGTAATATCAAGCTTTTTTAGTGCATAGAAATTCTCTTCCAATTACTACTTAGTAGTAACTACTCAGTCCCTTAGCCTTCTTCCTTATGCAGTCTTTTTTTTTAATTTCCAGAGTTAAATTTAAACATATTAATATACTTTTAGATTTCTCTTCTTGTCTTGTCAATTCATTTCCTAATATACCTCTAGGTCACTTTCCTAAAATTAGCATTATGTGTTTTTGGATAAGCCCTTTCACATCAATCATTAAGCACGAAAATGAAGACAGGCTTGTGTATGCACCAATGTTATGGAGACATTTCTCTCACTTGAGGTTCCTGTGACTCTAGCTTTTGTCAAGTTGACAAAACACTAGCAAGCATCCATGATATTTACTACCCTCAAGTACCTCAAGTATATTGTGTCATGTATTGGTACTTTATTTTTATGATGAATAATGTTTCATTGTACAGACATCCAGTATTCATGTTCTTAAGATTCACTTTTTATATGTGTTCTTGCCTATATGTATATTTGTAAAGCACATGCATGTTTGTTGCCCACAGAAGCAAGAAGAGTGCATCTGATACCTTGAAATAGGAATTGTTACCAGTGCTGAAGTATCATGTTGATGTGGAAAACTAAACCAAGGTCCTCTGCAAGAACAAAAAGAGCATTAGAATGCAGATCTTTCAAGTGCTTTCAATTTTTTTATTTTTTAATTTTATTTTATTATTTTTTGTGTATTTATTTATTTATTTATTTTTATTAGATATTTTCTTCATTTACATGTCATACGATATCTCCTTTCCCAGTTTCTCCTCTGAAAAAGAAGAAAAAATACCCAAAAACCAAAAACCAAAACCTAAACCCTATTCCCTCCCCGCCTTCTCTGCTCACCAACACACTCTCTCCCACTTTCTGGTCCTGGCATTCCCCTTCACTGAGGTAAAGATCCTTCACAGGACCAAGGGCCTCTCCTCCCAATTATTACCAAGTAGGACATCCTCTCTTATATATCCTGCTGGAGCCATTAGTACCACCATGTATACTCTTTGGTTGGTGGATTAGTCCCTGGTAGCTCTGAGGGTATAAATTAGTTCACATTGTTGTTCATCCTAAGGGGCTGCAAACCTTTCAGCTCCTTGGGTCCTTTCTCTAGCTCCTTCATTAGGACCCTGTGCTCAGTCCAATGGATGACTGTGAGCCTCTACTTCTATATTAGTCAGGTATTGTCAGATCCTCTCAGGAGACAGATATATCAGGCTCCTGTCATCCAGCACTTGCTGGCATCCACAATAGTGTCTAGATTTGATGATTGAATATGGGAAGGATTCCCAGATGGAACAGTCTCTGAATTGTCCTTCCTTCAGTCTCTTTTTCAAAGTTTGTCTCTGAAATTACTTCCATGGGTATTTCCACTCTCCAACTGTTCCTCATCCCTTAATTCCTCTCTGCACCCCTGTCTCCAGGAGACTGTCCCAATCCCCCAACCCCTACACCCACCCTGCCAGACCTCTATACTCTCTGGGACCTTCAGACTCTTGGGGGTTAGGTGCATCTTCTCTGACTAAATCCAAACCCAGCAGTCCTCTGTTTTATATGTGTTGAGGTCCTCATATCAGCTGTGAATGCTGCCTGGTTGGTGGTACAGTGTTTGAGAGATCTCGGGAGTCCAGGTTAATTGAGACTGCTGGTCCTCCTACAGAGTTGCCCTCCTCAACTTCTTCCAGCTTTCCCCTAATTCAAACTTAGCAGCATCTGTCTATTTGTTGGGTGCAAATATCTGCATCTGTCTCTTTAAACTGCTTGTTGGGTCTCTTTGAAGGTCGTCATTATAGGTCCCTTTTTGTGAGTGCTCCATCGTCTCTGTAATAGTGTCAGGTCTTATTGTTCTTTCATGCAATATATCCTGACCACATTCTCCCCTCCCTTCATATGTCCCAGTTTTCTCCATCTCCACTTTCACCCAGATCTAGCCTTCTCCTACCTTCCTGTAGAAATAAGCATGTCTCCTAGAGATATCAAGGGAACATGGCATAAAAATACCCAACAAGACCTGGATAAAAGTCCTCACATCAAGATATGTCAAGTTTAAAAGTGATTTCTAATTGAAGAGCAGTCAAAGTGATAAATCAGAGAAAGTTTAGGAGAATGGGTCAGAGAGAGAATATGCCCAACTCTCATGAGTAGAAAGAAGAAAGAGAGGAAAGAGAAGAAACTCAGCATAGAGTGAATCTGCAATGGATGGTGGTTTGATGAGTGAAGTTCAATTGAGTTCAGGCAATGCAGTAGAGTACAGTTCAGTGAAACTCATGCAGTTCAGTTGTTTTCATTTAAGTTTGCTAATGAGATCCCTTCAGTTTGTGTAGTTTATGCTGTTCAGGTCAGCAGAGGAATTTGAAACCAGAGAATGAGGATGAACTAGAAGATTAGAAAATACTGTTAGAGTTAGTTGTTAATTGGAAGCCAAGGAGAGCAACTCAATGAGAAACTAAGAGAAGCCAGATTGAATCAGTCAGATTGTAAGGTTATATTGTATAGAGAATAACTGCTGCATAGGATTCTTATGCCATTGAGGATAACTGGTAATTTTCTGTACTGGAAAAGGGAATAAAACAGAATTTGTGAGCAGCATTGTCATTGTAGGACATTGTATTACTTCTAATAAGAAGCCTAGCTGTCACTATTGGAGTAATAGCTGAAAAATAACTATAGTCCACCAGAGACATGTCACCTTAAAAAGTACATGGGGAAGCCGGGCCGTGGTGGCGCACGCCTTTAATCCCAGCACTTGGGAGGCAGAGGCAGGCGGATTTCTGAGTTCGAGGCCAGCCTGGTCTACAGAGTGAGTTCCAGGACAGCCAGGGCTATACAGAGAAACCCTGTCTCGAAAAACCAAAAAAAAAAAAAAAAAAAAAAAAAAAAAAAAAAAAAAAAAAAAAAAAAAGTACATGGGGATATGAAGCTGAGAGTCCAGAACAATCAATAGTATCATCCTCCAGCTTCCTTACCAAGGTGATAATGTAGATGAGGAGGAAGGTGATGAATAGGGGAAGCTAAAGGCCCAAACCATCAGTGAGTCCTATCAGGAGGAAGTGTACAACTTCTGTCCTGTCCTCCATCCAGATTATTGGAGATTTCTGGATGCTCCAGGGCCATGAGAACAAGAGTAGAAAAACAATAAAAAAGCCTTTTGAAAAGTTCAAAGTATGTGTATAAATCATTAAGGTAAGATTTGTTATGGGAGCCTATTCAAAGAAAGCCTAGGTTTCAGAATCAAGTTGAGTACAATAATTCTATAGTATTATTTACTTCCCAAAGTGAGGAATACTATGGACAGAATTTGAAATTTTGTAAACAGTGATGCAATCATTTAATAATTTAATAGAACTTACTTGTTTGGCTGAATCTTTTACCAAGTAATTTCTCCTGAAAATAGAGCAGTTGATAATACTAAATTACTCACTTGCCTGAGCACCATTATGGACATTTCTGAAGTCTGTTTACTGCCTCTTCTTAGGAACATAAAAATTTTATGGATTGCGATAATTATATAAAGTATAAGATACAGAATTTAAGTAATTTATTCTCATTATTAAACTACTCATTGGCAATATCATCTGTGACTGATACCAATTTCTAAATGATTCTAGCTGTTCATTAATTATCTGTTTGAAATTAATTTAAACCAAATACAATAACCTGCCTTTTAATTACTTTATGTCACCTTTCATGAAACTCAGCATTTATGTTTTCACAGTGAACTATGGTTAAGTGAGTTATTGAATAATAATTTCATATTAAAACCATAGAGTTTCCTCTCATTGCAGAAAAAAACAAACACAAATCCAAATGAAAATTCATTTTTCTCTTAAGTTCAAACTGTCCTTAATGAATAAAAAATTCTAATTTAGACAATCCTAGGATACATAACATAAAATCCAGTCTCATTTTTCCCTTTTTAAGTAGGATTGAAGTATCTACACTTTGGTCTTCTTTCTTCTTGAGCTTCATATGGGCTGTCAGTTGTATCCTGGGTTTTCTGAGCTGGGTTTTTGGCTAATATCCACTTATTAGTGAGGACATAACATGTGTGTTCTTTTGTCTATGTTGCTTCACTCAGGATGATATTTTTTAGTTTCCTCCATTTGCCTGTGAATTTCATGAAGTCATTGTTTTTAATAGCTTAGTAGTACTCCATTGGGTAAATGTACCACATTTTCTGTATCCATTGTTCTGTAGAGGAACATCTGGGTTGTTTCCAGCTCCTGACTATTATAAATAAGGCTGCTATGAGTGAGGCATATGTCCTTGTTATATGTTGGAACATCCTTTGGGTATATGCTTAGGAGAGGTGTAGCTGAGTCCTCAGGTAGTACTATGTCCAATATTCTGACTGATTTCCAGAGTTGTTGTACATGCTTGTTATCCCACCAGCAATAGAGGAGTGTTCTTCTTTGTCCACATCCTTGCCAGTATCTGCTGTCACCTACGTTTTTTATCAGGGTAAAAGGTGGGAGGGACTTTGGAGGAAGAGATGAGAAGGAGTGGAAAGGAGGGGTAGGATCAGGTGTGAGAAGAGATAGGGGAAATGTACAGAGTGTCAGGATATTGAACAGAGGTGTGTAGCAATGAGGGATGGAGAACTAGAGTTAGCCATCAGAAATTCCCAGATGCTAGGAAAGCAAGAGGCTCCCAAGACCCAACAGGGATGACATTAGCTGAAATACTCAAGAAGTGAGAGAAAGGACCTGTAGAGACCATATCCAAAGGTTAGGCACAGCCCCCAGTTGAGAGAGGGGGCCACCCACCCATCTCAAAAATTTTAACCCAGAATTGCTTCATTTAAAAGAAATACAGGGACAAAAGTGGAGCAGAGACTCAAGGAAAGGCCATTCAGAAACTACCCCAACTGTGATCCATCAAATAAATAGCCATCAAACCCAGACACTGTTGCTGGTGCCAAGAAGTGCTTGCAGAGAGTAATCTGTACAGCTGTCCCATGAGAGGCTCTGCCAGAGCCTGACCAATACAGATGTGGATGATTGTAGCAAACCATCAGACTGAGCACAGGGACTCCATTGGAGGAGTTAGGAGAAGGACTGATATAGCTGAAGGGGTTTGCAAATCCATAGGAAGAACTACAATATCAACCAACCAGACCTTCCAGAGCTGACAGGAACTAAACCACCAACCAAACAATACACATAGAGAGACCTATGGCTCCAGCTGCATATGTAGCAGAGGATGGCCTTCTCTGGCATCAATGGGAGGGGGCCCCTTGGTCCTCTGAAGGCTTGGTGCACCAGAATATGGGAAAGCTAGGACAGTGAGGAGGGAGATGGTGGGTGGGTAAGTAGGACAACCACCTCATAGAAGTAGTGGAGAGAGGGATGGGATAGGGGTTTTGTGAAGTGGAAACTGAGAAGGAGGATAACATTTGAAATGTAAATAAATAAAATAATCATTAAAATTTTTTTTGAAAAAGAAATCCCATCTCATAACATGAAAATAAACAAAAGGTTCTTTACTTTATAATGACATCTCATCTTCACTGTCTCAGACAAACTTTCAGTATAACCAACTTGTAGGCATGTTGAAAATGAATAATTAAATAAAAATACTTCTGAGTAGATTGAGGTGTTTAACTTTTGTGCACAACAGTTTTGGAGGCATACTTGGAGTTCTGGGAATAAGCTTAACTTGAAAACACAATTTGTCAAGTGAATGAATTAGATGGTATAGCAGAGAAACAATTTATATTACTGAGATAAACCATTTTGGAGCAATTGTTTATAGTCTCATTCCCCAGAATATCCTTTTTCCATCCACTGAATAAAGGCAGTCACATTCACAAAAACACACTGCAGTATTAATTTGGCAATTAAGTAAATAAACCACATCTGATAACACTATGCTGGATGTGGAGCACAGCCCGACAACCGCAATCATGATAGCATTAAGCTGAGTCAGGTGACGTCACATTGGTCAGACCAAGGTCCATACTACAGTTCAGGGCTTTCCTTGCACATCCGTATTTAAGTATGAATCTTCCTTCTCCACTTAGTGTTTTATCCCATTTTCTGACAACAAGTCTTCTCTATGCTCTTTAATATTTCTTTGTAGAAAAATCTCAAACTCAAAAAAATTATCTTGTCTCCCTACATTTGCACAGAGACTATTGTTATTTTTCCTTGAAGCCTGTATTATAAATTGACAAAAGCCAGACCTTCTTAAAATATCTTCTTTGTCTTACAAGATTGTAATATAAGTTAATCACAGATCGGTGGTAAACTGTCCTTAAAACTGATATGCTTATTCCTATGTTTAATAATTTTTAAATTTTATTTGTATCTGCTCTTGTCCAGTAACAATATTATTTCAAATACTCTTTCTCCTATGAAAATCTTGGTAAGACATCCACCCCAAATAAAGGACAACTGTCTACCATCTCTTTCTTTTATGTTTAGCAAGTTCAACTACAGATTGCCCTTGAAGGTGTGTGTGTTTGTGTGTGTTGAATACTACTTCATTGGTAAGTAAACATAGGATTTGAGAAGTTACACAGGAACTTTAAAAAGAATCCAGATTTAAAAACTTAAGCTATTTCCTAAGACTACACATGAGATTAAAAAGTTTTGAAATGAAGTTTGGAGTTTAATTTATAGTTATTTACGACCCTTTCAGCTTGGCAAAGTTTATGCCACCTTTCTCATTTTTATCTGTTTTAACTGCCATGAAATTGTGCATCCAATACAAAGCCAACAGACTGAGGATATGAGGACATATAAGTGGCCACCTCCTGTAGGCAGACAAGACTTCCAGTGGAGGGATGGAAATACTAATCCACCTACTAACTTTTCACCAAAATTTGTCCTGTCTAAAAGATGCACAGGGTTAAAGACAGAGAATATATTGAGGAAATGGCTAACTAAAAACTGGCACAACTTGAGACTCATTCCATGGGAAAGAGACAACCCCTGACACTATTAATGATATTCTATTATGCTTGCAGGCACAAGTCTATCATAACAGTTCTCCAAGAGACTAAAACTAGCACATGACAGTAACAGATGCAGAGAATCACAACCAAATATTCTGCAGAGCCAAGAGAGTCTTGTGGAAGAGTATAGAGGGTAGGATTGAGGTAACTGGAAGGGTTAAAGACATCATAAAAAGACATAGAATGTCAACTCCCCTGGCACCATGGGTCTCACAGAGACGAAAATCACCAACTGAAGAACATATATGTGCTGGACCTAGGCACCTTACAGGTTTGTAACAGATATTCATCTTGGTTTTCATGTGGGTGTCCTAAAAATTAGAGCAATGGCTGTCTCCAACTCCCTTGCCTGCCTATATTTCCCCTTTTCCTTGCTCTCTGCCTCATTTGAAATGTCTTAAGGTATTTCATTTCTTCCTCCCCAGTATGGGAGGATACATTTAGTCATGCTGTGACTTGATGTGCCAGGGAAGCTTGATACTCATAGGGAGTTTCTCCTTCTCTCAGGAAAACAGAAGGCAGTAATGCAGGAGAATTTTGTGAAGGTGGGACTGGGAGGAGTGAAGGTGGGAACTGTGATATGGAGGTAAAGTAAAAATTAATTAATTAATTTGAAAAAGCCACAAATCAGTCTACTCGCAATTGTCTGTAGTTAGTGGCGAAAGAAGCATGATTTAGAAAATAATGATGTCTCTATGATATCCCTTATGGCATTCATTGCCAAAATTCTACTATGGAAGCTTCAGCTTCTCTAATGCAAAGAACACTGTCAGAAAGAACCCAAGCACAGATTAAGTTTAAAATCAACATGATATCTTTAGAACTTTTTATCCTGGGAATCGCTTACCTCCTTTTAGTAGGTAAAATAAATGTACTACAATCCCTTCTCTTATACAACTCATATGTCATCCCTGTAAATAACAAAGGAAGAAATAACTTCTCATAAAAAAGCAACAATTTGAAGTCAATCCATTAGCAGTGACTATGAGTAACATATATTACAGGCATATAGAAAATGTCTTAAGGCATTTCATTTCCCTAGACACAGCTCCATTTATATCCCTAGAGGCCTGCTGATGCCAAGGGGAAAATGAGGCCTGCAACTATCAGGGACCACCAGCTCTACCTCTAGCCCAGAAGGCATGAGCTCACCTGGGACAGCTAGGCCCCTGAAGCTATCGAGGTCTATGAGGACTTCCTGACTCCTTGGAAACATGTGGCCACCAAGGACAACTAGCTCTACTTATAATACCAAGCCCTATTCCCACCAGGGACTATCAGGCCTACCAACACTAGGGACACAAATAACAAATTCCAGGGTCTTAAGGCACCACCAGAACCCAGCTATTCAACTACATCAAGCCCTGAATATCCTAAAACAGCTGAATTGCAAGGAATTGGTCTTAAAGCTAATCTTATGAAGATAATAGAGGTCTTTAAAGAGGAAAAGAATAAATCTCTTAAAGAATTACTGGAAATACAATCAAAGAGTTAGAGGCCCTTAAAGCAGAAATGGATAAATATAAAGAAACATCAGAAAATATAGTCAAATTGATGAAAAAAATTAATAAAACCATTGAACACCTGAAAATGGAAATAAAAGTAATAAAGAGAACACAAT
Source organism: Mastomys coucha (assembly GCF_008632895.1). Classification (NCBI taxonomy): domain Eukaryota; kingdom Metazoa; phylum Chordata; class Mammalia; order Rodentia; family Muridae; genus Mastomys; species Mastomys coucha. The sequence goes on from NW_022196904.1 coordinate 144,680,234, forward strand.
CTATGACAGTCCTGGAGATGGAAAAGAGAACAGGGACTATAGACACTAGAATCACCAATAGAATACAAGAGATGGAAGAGAGAACCTCAGATATAGGAGGTAGGATAGAAGAAACTGATACATCAGACAAAGAAAACAATTTAAAAGTATACCTGAGACCTCCCCACCCCAATCACCCCCAAGGAAATGTTGACCTACAGGAGTTCAGACACACTCAGGTTCACAGATAAGACCTCAACACCACCCCAATATCTGGCCTAACTGGGACTTGCCTGGGGTGCAGAGGAAGCAGGACATCCAGCCTAGCCAGAGAGATTCGTTCCTTCCCCTTACAATTTGCTTCTGCTTATTCTGCTCTTTTAAAGTTTATTATAGGTTGAAGAAGCCCCGGAGTGAGTTGCCATGGAAAGATGGGGGAGTGGAAGATTCATAGAAATGCATTGGAGATGCAGCATGGTGGTAGAAATGCTTTTAATTTACTCTGTATCTCTGAGGACTCATTCCTTCTGAGAGTTTTCAACCTGATGAAAGTTGGCAAGCTGTAAAAATAGTTCTAAAGAAATACTAGGACTTTTTACACCTTCCAATATTTGGAATGGATCTGTTGGTTTTAAGACATTAGTTTTATCTTCTGTAGTTTTAAGGTATTTTCCAAAATTTTACTTTATTCTGTTTTTCAATGTTTTACAATTTTTCATTAAATTTACCTATATATTATGTACTTATATACATGTTTTTTCTACTGTATATCTATTCTGAATGTTAAAATCTTGCTACTTAATAATTACAAAAACAAAAAAAAACTGTACCCTGGAGTGGATCTTGTGCTCCTGCTCTCACCACTAAAATTACACCTAGAAACATCAGGACCACAAGGAATTCTGACATAGCCAGGATCACAAATCAGGCTCTCCAGACCCGCTCCCATACCCAGAGACAGCCTGATCCAAGGAGGTCCAACAGAACCAGGCTCAACAAAGATACAGTTTCCAGTCAGAGACAGCAAGCCCAGCTAATAACAGAGATAACCAACTGGTAAGAGGCAAGCACAAGAACATTAGCAACAGAAACCAATGCTACTTGGCAATATCAGAAACTAGTTATTCAAACACAACAAACCCTGGATATCCCAATACACATAAAAAGGAAGATTCTGATCTAAAATTTCATGACAGAAATATGATTGAAGACTTTAATAAGGACTTAAATAACCCCCTTAAATAAATACAGGAGATATTTACAGGCAGAGACCAAGTCCAGTAGATAGGCATGGCCCTCAGTCAAGGGATGGAGCCACTTAATCATGTCAATGATTTAGCCCAGGAATGTTCCTGTCCAAAGGAAACTCAGGGACAAAAAATGGAGCAGAGTCTGAAGGAAGGGCCACCCAGGGACTTCTGCACCTGAGGATCTATCCTGTCTGCAGATACCAAACTCTGACACTGTTGCTGTTGCCAAGAGGTTCTTGCTAACAAGAACCTGGTGTGGCTGTTCTATGTGAAGTTCTGCCAGCACCTGACCAATGAAGAAGCAGATGCTTGTAGCCAACCATCAGACTGAGCTTGAGAAGACTGGTGGGGTAGCTGTCAGAAGGACTGGAGGAGCAGAAGGAGACTTCAACCCCATAGGAAGAACAATGTTGGATGGCCTGACCATCTAGTGCTCTCAGAGAATAGACCATCAACCAAGGAGTGTACAGGGAGGGATTCATAGCTCCAAATACATATATAGCAGAGGATGGCATTGTCTAACATCAATGGAAGGGCAGTCCCTTGGTCCTGGAGAGTTTTGATGCCCCAGCTTAGGGAAATTGTGGAGTAGTGGGTGAGAATGGGTGGGGAGTACCCTCATAGAATTAAAGAGGAGGGAGGAGACAAAGATAGGATTGGGGGGATGTTCAGGGATAGCCAGGAAGGAGTATATCATTTGAGATGTAAATGAATGGAATGATTAAGAAAAAATAAAATAATAATATTAAAAAAGGAATATAGGAGAACACAGGTAAACAGATAAAGGAATTGAACAAAAACATCCAAGATCTAAAAATGGATTTAGAAGGTACCATAGAAGACATTGACATAAAAGACAAAGAAAAGGCAAATGTAAAAAGCTCCTAACCCAAAACATGCCAGAAATCCAGGATACAATGAAAAGACCATACCTAAGAATAATAGGTATAGAAGAGAGTGAAGATTCCCAATTCAAAGGGCAAGTAAACATCTTCAACAAAATTATAGAAAAATCTTTCCTAACCTAAAGAAAGAAATGTCCATGAACAGACAAGATGCCTACAGAACACCAAACAGATGGGACCAGAAAAGAAATTCCTCTCATCACATAATAATTAAAACAAAGAAAGAATATTGAAAGCAATAAGGGAAAAAGGTCAAGTAACATATAAAGGCAGACCTATCAGAATTACATGAGACACCTCATCAGAGACACTAAATGCCAGAAGATCTTGCCCAGATGTCATACAGATACTAAGAGAACAAAATCCTAAGATACTATACCCAGCAAACTCTCAACTACCATAGATTGAGACAATCTATTCCAATATATTCCATGACAAAACCAAATATAAACAATATATTTCTGTTTTTAATTAGATACTTTCTCCATTTACATTTCAAATGATATCTCCTTTCCTCCTTTCCCTTCTGTTGAGGGAGGGAACAACAACAATCTTTCCCTCCCATTTGCCCCTGCTTCTCCAATAATCCTCTCCTGCTTCCTAGCCTTGGCATTCCCTTACACTGGGGCATAGAACCTTAACAGGACCAAGTGATTCTTCTCCCATTGATGACTGACTAGGCCATTCTCTGGTACGTATGCAGCTGGAGCCATGAGTCCCACTATGTGTACTCTTTGGTTGGTGGTTTAGTCCCTGGGAGCTCTGAGGGCACCAGTTAGTTCATATAAAACAACAGTATTTCTACTAATCCAGACATATAGAAAATAATAGAAGATAACTCAAGCACACAAAGGGAAACTACATCAAGAAAAAGGAAGAAATAAATTTTCTTACAACAAACACAAAAGAAGAGAACCACAAAAGCATAATTTCACACCTAACAACAAATGAGCAGGAAACAACAAACATTTGTCCTTAATATCTCTCAATATAAGTGTACTAAATTCCACACACACAAAACATAGGCTAACAGACTAGGTACATAAATAGGACCCAGCATTTTGATAAATACAGGAAACACACTTCAGTGACAAAGACAGCCACGACTTCAGAGTAAAATGATGGCAAAAATTTTCTAAGCTAATAGTCCCAAGAAACAAGCTGGTATACTATTCAAGTATTGAATAAAATAGACATTCAACAAAAAGTTATCAAAAAAGATGGGGAAAGACACTAATATTCATCAAAGAAAAAATTCCTCAAGATGAACTCTCAGTTCCAAACATGTATGCCCCAAATTCAAGGGCACCCACATTTATATAAGAAGGACTACTAAAGCTCAAGCACATATTGAATCTCACACAATAATACTGGAAGACATCAACACCCCAATCTTACCAATGGACTGATTACTAAACAGAATCTAAACAGAGACACAATGAAACTAACAAAATTTATGAAGCAAATGGATATCAACATATATCAACAGAACATTTCACCCTAAAACAAAAGAAAATACCTTTTTCTCACCACCTCATGGTAGTTTTTCAGAACTGACTATATAATTGGGAACAAAATAAGCCTCAACAAATACACAAAGATGGAAATAATACCATGCATCCATCAGATGACCACAGAATAAAGCTGGTCTTCAATAACAACAAAAAAATACAGAGAACCAACATACACCTGGAATCTGGACAACTCTCTACTCAATGATAACTTGGTCAGGGAAGAATATAAAGAAAGAAATTAAAGACATTTTAGAATTTAACAAAAATGAAGACACACAATACCCAAACATATGGGACACAATAAAAGCAGTGCCAAGAGGAAAACTCAACGGTCTTAGTACCTTCATAAAGAAATTGGAGAGATCATATACTAGAAGCTTAACAATACATCTGAAAGCTCTATAACAAATGGAAGCAAATACACCCAAGAAGAAGAGATGGCAGGAAATAATCAAACTCAGTGCTAAAATCAACTAGGTATAAACAAAGAGAACTATACAAAGAATTAACAAAACTAGGAGCTTGGTTTTTGATAAAATAAAAAAGATAGATAAACCTTTAGCCAATCTTACTACCAGGAACAGAGACATTATTCAAAGTAACAAAATTAGAAGTAAAAAGGGAGACATAACAGAAACTAAGGAAATTTAAACAACATCAATAGATCCTACTACAAAAATGTATCCTCAAGAAAACTGAAGAATCTAGATGGAATGAATGATTTTCTGAACAGATACCAAGGACCAAAGTTAAATCAGGATCAGATAAACCATCTAAATAGTCTCATGAAACCAAAGAAAATAGAAGCAGCTATTAAAAGTCTCCAAACTAACAAAAGCCTAGAGGCAGATGTTTTTAGTGCAGAATTGTATCAAAACTTCAATGAAGACCTAATACCAATACTTATCAAACTATTCTATGAAATAGAAATAGAAGGAATATTACCTAACGTGGTTATGAAGCCCCAGTTATGCTGGTATCTAAACCACACAAAGAACCAACAAGAACAACTTCAGAACAATTTTGCTTATGAATATTGATGCAAAATTACTCAATAAAATTCTCCCAAACCGAATCCAGGCACACGTCAAAACCATCATTCAACACTATCAAGTAGGTTGCATCCCAGGGATGCAGGGATGGATCAGTATATGGAAATCCATCAACATAATCCACTACATAAACAAAGTAAAAGTAAAAAGTCTCATGATCATCTCATTAGATGATGAAAAAGTCTTTGAAAAATGCAACAATATTTCAGGTTAAAATTGTTCCTGTCTGAAAGAACTGCAGGGATTGAAACGCAGAAAAGCCTGAGGAAAAGAAGGTCCAGCAACAGGTTGAAAATTGGATTCAGGTCAAGGGGAGATGCTAAGACCTGACACTATTATGGAGGCTGCAGCACACACACAGAAAGGGAACTATCATGACTGACCTCTGAAAGATCCAACAAGCAGCTGAAAGAGTCAGATGCAGATATTTGTACCCAACCAATGGGCAGAAGGTGCTGACCACTCTGGTTGAATTAGGGGAAAGCTGGAAGAATCTAAGGAAGAGGACTACCCTGTAACAGGACTAGCAGTCTCAGTTAACCTGGACTCCTGAGACCTCTCAGATACTGGAACACCAACTAACCAGCTTATACCAGCTGATATGAGGCCCTCAACACATATATATCAGAGGACTGCTGGATCTGGGTTTAGTCAGAGAAAATGCACTTAACCCTCAAGAGACTGGAGGTCCCAAGGAGTTTAGAGGTCTAGTGAGGTGGTGGTAGAGGGTGGGGATATCCTTGTGGAGACAGAGGTGTTGGGAGGAGGTATGGGATGTGGAACAGTTGGAGGGTAGACTGGGAGGGGAATAAAACCTGGAGTTTAAAATAAAAAATAAAGTTTTAGAGAGATCAAGATTTCAAGGTTCATACCTAAATATCACGAAAGCCATATACATCAACCACTAAGAGAAACTTAAAGCAATATCACTAAAATGAGGCACAAAACAAATTTGCCCACTCTCTCCCTATTTATTTACCATAGTACTCTAAGCCAGAGGAATTAGACAACAAAAGGCTATCAAATAGATACAAATTGGAAAGGAAGAAATCAAGATATCACTATTTGCAGATGATATATTAGCATACATAAGTGATACCAAAATTTCCACCAGAACTCCTACAGCTGATAAACAACTTCAACAATGTGGCAGGATACAAAATTAACTCAAACAATTCAGTAGCTTTCCTCTACTAAAAAATAAATGGGTCAAGAAAGAAATTAGGGAGATGATACCCTTACAATAGTCACAAATAATATGAAATATATTGCTGTGACACTAACCATGCAAGTGAAAAATCTGTATGAAAAGAACTTCAAGTCTCTGAAAAAAGAAATTGAAAAAGACCTCAGAAGATGGAAAGATCTCTCATGCTCATGGATTGGCAGGATTGACATAGTAAAAAATTGCCATCCAAAAAGCAATCTATAGATTCAATGCAATCCCCATCAAAATCCCAACTTAGTTCTTCACAAAGATAGAAAAACAACTCTCAAATTCATTTGGAATAACAAAAATCCTGGGATAATGAGAACTATTATCAACAGTAAAAGAACTTCTTTGTGAATCATCATCCCTAACATCAAGCTGTACCACAAAGCAATGGTGATAAAAACTGCCAGGTGTTGTTGGTACAGAGACAAAGAGGTGGATCAATTCAAATAGAATTTAAGACCCAGAAGTAGAACCACACACTTATAGAAATTGATCTTTCATAAAGAAGCCAAAACAATCCTGTAGATAAAAGGTAGCATATTCAAGAAATGGTGCTGGGTCAAATGACTTTCAGCATGTAGAAGAATGCAAAGTGATCCATTCATTTTTCCTTCTACATGGCTCAAGACCAAGAGGATCAGTGACCTCTATATAAAACAAAACATGTTGAACCCAATAGAAGAGAAAGTAGGAAAGAACCTCGAACACCTAGGCACAGGGGAAATTTTCCTCAAGAGATCATATTTGACTCAAGCTTTAAGATCAACAATTGACAAGTGGGACCTCAAGATTTTGAAAAGCTTCTGTAAGGCAAATGACACTGTCAATAGGACAAAATGGCAACTTACAGATGGGGAAAAGATCTTTACCAATCCTACATCCAATACAGGGCTAATATCCAAAATATTCAAAGAACTCAAGAAGCAAGACTCCAGAGAACCAAATAACCCTATTAAAATTTGGGTACAAAGCAAAACAAATAATTCTCTACTGAGGAATCTAGGATGTCCAGGAAGTACCTAAAGAAATGTTCAACATTCTTAGACACTAGGGAAATGCAAATCAAAACAACCCTGAGATTTCAACTCATACCAATCAGAAACACTAAGATATAAAACTCTTGTGACAGCAGAACCTGGCAATGATGTGCAGATTGGTGGTGGGATTGCAAGCTGGTACAATCACTTTGCAAATCAATCTTCTGGAGTCTTTGAAAATTAGAATTATATTTACCTGAAAACACAGCCATACCACACATGGATATATTCCCAAAATATGCACCAATATATACCTAGGACACACATTCCAATATGTTTATAGCAGCCTTATTTATAATAGTCAGAAGCTGGAAACAATCCAGAAATCCCTCTACTGAAGAATGAATAAAGAAAATGTGGTACATTTACACAATGGAATACTACTTAGATATTAAAAACAAGAACTTCATGAAATTCATAGGCAAATGGATGTAACTAGAGAAATCATTCTGAGAGAGGTAACTCAGACACAAAATCACAAATGGTATATACTCACTGGTATTAGCCCAAAAGCTTAGAATACCCATGACACCTCATAGACCATATGAAGCTTAAGAAGGAAGACCCAAATGGGGATGCTTCATTCATACTTAGAAGGGTGAACAAAATAATCATGGGATGTAAAGGGATGTAGGGACCTCGGAGGTAGAGAGGAGGAAGAGTGAAAGTGGAAGCAGGTTCAGGTATGGGAAGAGAAAAGAAAGAAGTACAGAGGTTCAGGAAATTGAACAGAAATATGAAGCTTGGGAACTAGGGATATCCACTAGACAGTTTTAGATACCAGGGAAGCAAGACATTCCAAGGACCCAACAGGGATGACATTAGCCAAAATACCCAACAAATATGATACAGAATCTATAGAGAATACCTGAAGTAGATAGGCACAGGTCCCAGTTGAGGGATGGGGCCACCTACTACTGTCAAAAATTTAAACACAGAATTGTTCCTGTCAAAAAGTAATGTAGAAACAAAAAAAAATGATCAGAGACTGAAGGAAAAGCCACCCAGAAACCTAGGAATCCATTCCATCTGTAGGCACCAAACCCTGACTAAAGGAAGTGAAGGGGATTGCAACTCCATAGGAATAACATCAACTAACTAGACCCCATCCCCAGACCTCCCTGAGACTAAGCCACCAAAGGGTATATATATGGAGGTATCCATGGCTCCAGCTACATGTGTAGTAAAGGATTGCCTAATCTGGCATCAATGGGAGGAGAGGCTCTTGGTTCTTTGGAACCTTGATAACCCAGCCTAACAGGGTGCTAGAGCAGTGAGGCAGGATGGGGTGGGAGGTTGGGGAGCACTCTCATATAGACAAAGAGGAGTGGGTGTGTTAGGGGCTTGAGGATGGGTAAGTGGGAAGGGGGATAACATCTGAATTGTAAATAAACAAAATAACCAATCAAAAAATAAATAAATGAAAGTATACCTGGAGGCTCTAGATAAAAAGAAGCATGCGTGCCCAAGAGGAGTATACTGCAAGAAATAATTAAAGTCAGTGCTGAAATCAACCCATTAGAAATAAAGAGAACCTTACAAGGAATCCAACAAAACCAACAGCTGGTTCTTTGAGAAAATCCACAAGATACAGAAACTGTTAGCCAAACTAACTAAAAGGTGGAGAAACATTATTGAAATTAACAAAATCAGATGTGAAAGTGGGGATACAGCAATGAACACTTTGCATACTCAACAAACTACTGGATTCTATTTCAAAAGTGTATACCCCAGAAAATTAGAAAAATCTAAATGAAATGGATCGTTTTCTAGATAGATATCACTTATCAACATCAAAACAACATATGATAAATTATATAAAAATCCTATAACCCACAGGAAATAAAAGAAGTCATTAAAAATCTCCTAACCTCCCCCCAACAAAAAAATAATCCCAGGGACAGATGTTTTTGTGCTGAATTTTACCATATTTTTGTAAAAGAGCTAATATGAGTACTCCTCATCCAAAAAATTGAAACAGAAGGAACATTGCCAAACTCGTTCTATGAGGCCACAGTTACCCTGATACTTAAACCACTCAAATATTCAATAAAGAAGAGAATTTTGGACCAATTTTTTTCATGACCATTAGTGCAAAAGTACTCTATACAAACAAGCAAACTGAATGCAATAACACATCAAAAATATCATCCAACATGATCAACTAGGCTTAAACCAGGGATACAGGGGTGGTTCAATATATAAAATAATTAATCAATGTAATCAACCGTATAAATAAACTGAAAGAAAAACATGATTATATCAGTAGATGCTTAAAAACCCTTTAACAAAACCCAATACTCCTTCTTCATAAAGGTCTTGGAGTGATCAGTGATAAAAATCTTCACTAATCTTACATCTGACAGAAGGCTAATATCCAAAATATGTAAAGAACTCAAGAAGTTAACCTCCAAAAACTCAAATAATCCTATTAAAAATGAGTTAGAGAACTAAACAAAGAATTCACAACAGAAGTGTTGAAAGTCCTTAGTCAACAGAGAAGTACAAATAAAAATGACTCTTGAGATTTTACCTCACACAAGTCAAAATGGCTCAGATCAAAAACTCAGGTGACAGCAGATGCTGGCAAGGATATGGAGAAAGAGGAATACTCTCTCATTGCTGGTGGGAACTGCAAACTGGTACAACCACTCTGAAAATCAATCTGGTGGTTCCTCAGAAAATTGGAAATAGTTCTACCTGAAGAAACAGCTATACCACTCTGGGGTATATACCGAAAAGATAGCCCACCATACCATAAGGACATGTGCTCCACCATGTTTATAGGAGCCTTGTCTAAAATAGCCAGAAGCTAGAAACAACCAAGTTATCCCTCATTTGAAAAATGAATATTGAAATGTGGTTTATTTACATAATGGAATACTTTTCAGCTATTTAAAATGAAGACATCATGAATTTTGCAGGCAGATGGATGGAACTAAAAAAATATCATCCTGAGTGAGGTAACTCAGATTCCAAAGGACATAAATAGTACATACTCACTGATAAGTGGATATTAGTCAAAACATGCAGAATACTGTGGATAGACAAACAGTAGAAGTATGACAAGCAGCAAGGCCCAAGTGAGGATACTTCCCTCCCACTTATAAAGGGGAAGTAAATAATCACTGGAGGCAGCAGAAAGGAGGGTTATGGGTAGGAGAGGGAAAAGTGAGGGGGGAAGGGGAACCAGATCAGGTATGTGGGGTTGGGGGTAGGAGAGAACCGCAAAGGGCCAAGAGAATCTTGGAGTCAGAGGTGAGCATCTTGGAGTGGGAGGTGAGAGGACACTCTAGAGAATATCAGAGACCTGGGAGACAAGAAACTCTAAGGATTCAATGAGGATAAACTTAGCCAAAATTCCCAACACTGGGGAGAAGTAACTCAAGGGGTCTACCTGCAGTAGATAATAGGGACTCAAGCAGAAAAACAGGGTTACTATCCCACAGTCAAACTTTTGGTCCCAGAATTGTTGCTGTCTAAAAGACCTGCAGGGACAAAAATGGAGAAGAGACTGAAGAAAAGGGAGTTCAATGGTTGGATTAACTTAGGATCCATCTCATTGGAGGACACCAAGGCCTGATACAATTACTAACACTATGGTGTGCTTACAGATGGGAGCCTAGCATGGCTGTCCTTTGAGAGACCCTACCAGTGACTGACTGATATAGATGCAGATACTTACACCCAAGCATTGAATTGAAGTCAGGAACCCTTACAGTTGAATTAGGGGAAGGACTGAAGAAGCTGAAGGGGAGAGATACCCCATAGGAAGACCAGCAATCTCAACTTACCCAGACCCCAGAGAGCTCCCAGAGACTAAGCTACCAACTATGAGCACACCTGGGCAGGTCTGAGGCACTTGTCACAAATATAGTAGAGGTCTGTCTGGTCAGGCCTCAGTGTGAGAAGTTGTGCTTAATCCTTGAGAGACTTGAGGCCCCAGGGAAGGGGGACAACTTGAGGTGGAGCACTCTCTTGAAGGCAAGGGGAGGAAGAATGGAATGAGGAGCTATAGGAGGAAGGATCAATAGAAGGAAACAATGGGAGTGTAAATGAATAAAATAATAAAAATTGAAAAAAAAATTTGCTCTTTCTAGGTTGAGACTGTAACTCAATGAGAGGGCACTGGTCTAGCAAATGTAAGGCTCATGTTACATTCCCAAATAAATAAATGTCTTGCTGTCAGTGAAAAGAAATATTGTTCTTTTAAACTCTGTGTTCTAGGGTTCATCTAGGTTGTCATTAGAAAGCACTCCAAGAGGACTAGTGGGTTTGATAAAAGACATGCTATCTTGGCCAATCATATAATTTTTGCTTTTGCAATTCAACTGGTCATGTGGACTCCTTCCTTGGATATATTTGGATTGTTTCAGATATCTTGATCCAGAATTCAAAAATTGAGTTACTGCAGGAGAAGCACAACCTGAGTTAGGCTAAATAAAGCTAATAGGTGTTTTTGCTGTTGGATAAACAAAGATGGTTCAAAAACCATAGTTCTAGAGCTAGGCTAGGCTGAAAACCGTTCACACTCAAAGAGGGTTCAGGACCACAGATCTGAAGCTAGGCTCTATTTTCTTCCCCTTTTCCCTTTACTCAGAATAGGTTTTGGTTTTGTTTTTTTTAACATGGTAGCTGGACAAGGTAAATCAACACAAGAATAAAGCTCCAAGAGAAGACAGAAGAGTTTGAGATCTACCTGTTCACACACTCAGCAGTCCCATAAAAATAACTACTTAAAAGTAGAAAAGTGAAAGGCACACATAGAGGGTCTAGAGCAGACTTATGAAAGCTCTAGGCTTGCTCTTTTAGTATCTAAGAGTTAATATGAATTTTGCTCATTTGATTTATTTGATTTATAAGGCCTTGTTTTGTTGGTGTCCTCTATCCCCTCTGGTTTTTGATTATTTCTTCATCCTCTTCTGTGACTTTCCTTGAACTTTGAAGTGAGGGATCTGATGTAGGCAGCCATCCCACTTAGAGATGTGTGTTTACAGCCCTCTTATCTCTCTCCATCTCTCTCTGTCTCTCTCTGTCTGTCTCGTCTCTCTGTGTCTATTTTTGTCTCTCTGTCTCATCTCTCTCTTTCTCTCTCTCTCTCCCTCTCTCTCATGTAAAATATCTGGCTGTGTGTCTCTGTATTTATTTGTTCCACTCTACTACAGGAGAAAGCCTCTCTTAAGTATAACAGAATATTATTAGGAGTCATTTTATTGCTTTTTGTTGTTGTTGTTTTACTCCAGTATTGTTTAGTTTCACTATAAGTCTCTGGGCTATATGGTCTCTGATTCTTAGTCACCCAAGTAGTATCAAATATGGGTTTCATCTTGTAGAGTGGGACTTAAGCCATATCAAATATTAGATAGTTACTCTTTATTCCACCATTTCCCTAGACAGAAAAGATTACAAATCAAAGATTTTGTAGCTGCGGTGGTGTTTACATTTCTCTTTTGGTAGCCCACAGGGTACTTTTCCATCTTAAAGACATTATCAAGGAGAGGGGGGAAGATTCTGTGTAGGTACCAGCTAAATCTCTCCATTTTCAATTAATTGTGTAGGTTTTCTCTTAAATAGTAGGACACTACTATCAGCTTGTGGAGAGACACTTCTCGTCTTTTCAATATCTTGGATGCTTTGGAAATTTCTATGGCTTCCCTTTGACCAACAACTCTATTTGATGTACGTGAATTCCAGCACTAAAATTTTTATTTGGTTGTAAGTGATGGCCAATTGAAACTTCTTTCCCCAATTATGTAGAGTTCATTTGTATCTCCTTCATATATTCAAGGAAGTTCCCAGGGAACTATGTTTCAATACCACCCTCCAAATATCTCTCAATTCTACCTTTTTCTCCCTTCATTGTCCCTTCTCCTGCTCCACCTGATCCTCCCATTCAGTTCCCCACTCTTGTTCACACTCCACCAATAAGATCTATTCTATTTCTCAATACCAGTGAGATCTATGTGCTTTTCTCCCACCTACACTCCCAGTTCCTTCCTCTGTACTTATCCTCTCTGAGTCTTTAGATTGTCTTGGTTACCATTTATTCCAGAGCTAATATCCACTTATATGTAAATACAAACTATGTTTATCTTTTGGTGTCTGGGTTACCGCACTTAGGATGACTTCTTTTGTCTTATTCATTTGCCTGTAAATTTCACGATACCATTATTATAATAGCTAAGTAAAACTCCATTGTGCATATGTACCACATTTTCTTTATCCATTTTTCTATTGAAAGACATCGAGGTCATTTGTAACTTCTGGCTATTATCAATGCAGCAACAACTGAAAAAGTGATAAAAATGTGTCCTCTCAAGAGCAATGGATGAGTGTTCCCCTTATCCCACATTCTTGCCAATATGAACTGTAAAGTGGAATCTCAAAATAGTTTGATTTGCATTTTCCTGATTGCTAAGGATGCTGAATATTTCTTTAAGTGTTTTCAGACATTTGAAGAGTTTCCTCTATTGAGAACTCTATGTTTAGATCTATTCCCTAACTTTTAAATTGTATTGTGTGTTTTGATATCTACTTTCTCTATTTCTTTATATATTGTAGATATTAGTTCTCTATTGGATATAGCATTGGAAAATACCTTTTTCTTTTCTATAGTTTATTATTTTTTTCTGAATGAAACTATCTTTTGAATTACAGAAGCTTTTATATTTCATTGGATAGCATTTATTAATTGATGATCTTAGTGATTGTAGGGTTCTGTTCAGAGAGACTTAACCTGTACCAATGAGTTCATGGCTGTCAGGATTAAGTTTTATATTGAAGTCTAATTCATTTGGATTTCAGTTTTGTGGTGAATAGTAATTATGGATCTATTTGTATTCTAGACATTGAGTTAAACCAACACTATTTGTTGAAGATGTTTTCTTTTTTCCATTTTGCATTTCTTCTGATTCTACATCAAAAATCAGGTGTCCATAGATATAATATTTATAAATTTATCTTTTAAACCCTTGATTTTCCATTTAAATTTGATTGACATATATCTCTGTGAATATATCAAATGATATTAATTTTAATTCATTCATTTAAACACATCTTATTTCTTCAAGAAACCATGAATGATATGCTTATTATAATAAAAGATTGCTATTATCAAATATAAGGCATGTAATGTATTTTTAATGTCAGTTCTTTAAGAGGATGAGGGAGCATGATCCAAAATACAATACCAGTCTAAGCAACTTTTCATTTAGAAAATATGTTTTCAAGCATCAAAAAAAATAACTTTACTATTTTAATTTTGTAATTTCTCATTGATTTTTTTTATATTTTGGCTTGATCATTTTGAAACATGCCTTATAAAATGTTTTATTGGTTATTTTGTTTATTTACATTTCAAATGTTAACCTTCTTCCCAGTTTCCTCTCCAAAAATCCCCCATCCCACCTCTCCCCCTGCCTCCATGAGGGTGCTCCCCTACTCCTCTACCCCTTCCTGCCCCACTGCCCTAGCACTCTGCTATGCTGAGGAATCAAGCCTTCACAGGACCAAGGGCCTCCCTTCCTTTTGATGGTAGACAAAGCCATCCTCTGCAACATATGCTGCTTGAGTCACGGGTCCCTCCATGTGTATTCTATGCCTTTTGTTGCACTTATTTTTACCTACATAGAATTAGAACCTATATAAAATTGACTAAATTCTATAATTTTGTTACACTAATGGTTAATTTTATTAGTTACATTAGTTAGGGGTTATCTAACCAATTTGTTAATGATGTTTAGGAATCAAAAAAGTTCTGTGTAGCTATCTGGCTCACTATACAGTAGATATTAGCATATCTAAGATGGACAGACATCCTCCAATACATTGTGGGTCTGATTGGACAATCAGGCAGAGGGAGAATAAGCTTATTTCATCTGTTACCCTCTGTCTTGAAGCAATGGTTTGCCTGGTATGAATGCCTTGATACATAGACTACAGGTCACATTCATGACTGAGATGTTTTAAAAATTGTTTTGAGGTTTGGGTTGGCCTAGAGGTGTACCACTGGTGGAATCACTGAAAAACTCATCAAATCATTATAAGATGTATGTGTCATTCAAAACAGAGTGAAAGAAATATAGTAGCTTTGCAATATTTTTGCAAAATAAACTTGGTTCACAAAGAGAAAATGTAAATAATTTGAAAAATATGTAGTACATTAGAAAATGTATCACTTTCACAACAAACATAGATATAAATATTTCTACTGCACCCCAATCTCCATTTATATTTATCTCCATATGATATTTAATAACTTTTATTTATATTGACTTGATGTTTTTAACATTATAGAACTTTTATAGTTAATTTATTAATGTATTAAATATTTTACTATGTAAAACTAAATATATGAATTACTAAGAGAGCTGTGAATCAGATATGTCTAACTTCTTCTACCATGGAGTATTTATTCAAGCTTAGGAATATAGATGAATTTATGAAGAAAAATATAAAGAGATGTTTATTGTCATGAATTATGAAATGTGAGTTATACAGAGAAAAGAATATCCATTTGTGTTTGGAATATCATGCAGCAGTTCATAGATTCCACAGAGATCTATTTCCAATAGACATTTAATTAGGAAACCAAAAAAAAAAAATGAAGAAATTACTTTGTGCAAAGACATCTTCAAGTGGTAAGATTTTAAGCCAGAAGCCTGTATAGAATTGTGCATGAATAGAAAGAATTCAGTGTCAGTAAAATTATCTGAGTGAATAGGAATGTTAGGAGATTATATATATATCAACTAAAATGTTATTAATGAAATGGTATTAGCTATTTTAAACATTTAAACAAAGAAGGTATTATTACTTTGAATGTAGTCTTCTTAATTTTTGTTTTAGAAAATGTAAATGGGTGATTTTCATAAGCTTTGAGATAAAAATGACTTATTCTCCCCTTTTCAAAATACTTTCCCTTAAAATTTATCATATAATCATATTTTCATTACTAATTAAATCAGTAATAAGTAAATATTTCTTATTTATTATACATTTTATAATTATCAACATATCTTAAGAATATTCATGCATTTAGTCAATTATAATTTTTATATAATCCATATATTTAAATTTTAATTCTTTATTATTTTTATAAATTTTATTATATAAACTCTTATAAATACATATAAACATTACATACCAAGTTTAACAAGGCCCAAAGTATGTGTACATATATTCATCAGATAAAGGAAAGAATGATACTAGATATAATTCTATGTTGTAAGTATTCCATGTGATCATTAACATTTAAGTAATCAAATCCAATTAATGAGAAATGGAATAAGATATTACCAGTGTACATTATTAACATACTAAACATAGCTTTGCCCTTTGAACAACCTTCTTTAATGCATTCTTAACTTCTTTGTTCCTCAGACTGTAGACCATAGGATTTAGCATGGGGATAATCATAGTATAAAACACAGAGACAAATTTATCTGTGTCCATGGAATGACTGGCACTTGGCTTTAAGTACATTATGGTGACAGTTCCATAAAATGTAAAAACTGCAGTTAGGTGAGAAGCACATGTGGAAAAAGCCTTCTGGTATCCCTCACTTGAATGCATCTTCAAAATGTTCAAAAATATGAGTAAGTAGGAAATCAAGATAACAAGAAAAGCAAATATAATGTGAAAGCTAGATACAAGAATAAGAATCATCTCATTCATGTGTTTATCAGAGCAAGCCAAAATCCTCACTGCAGGAATATCACAGAAGAAGTGATTAATCACATTGTAAATACAGAAAGGGAGGCCAAAGGTATCTCCTGTTTGTATAGAAGCATTCAAAATGCCAAAAATATAGGAACCAGTGGCCAGACAAGTACAAACACCTTTTGTCATAGTGGTAGTATAATGTAAGGGTTTACATACTGCTGCATAACGATCATATGCCATTGAAGCTAAGAGGTAGCTATCCACAGTGGCAAAGAATACAAAAAAGAACATCTGAACAGCACATGCATTGTAAGAAATTACATTGCTTCCTGGAAGGAGTCCAGCCATGACCTTTGGAGTGACTGTTGAGGAAGAACCAAAGTCTACCAAGGACAGATTACTAAGGAAGAAATACATGGGGGTGTGTAGATGAGCATCCAGCAATATCAAAAGGATCATTCCAAGATTTCCAGCCAAAGTGAAGGCATAGAAAAATGTGAACATCATAAAGAGAAGACCTTGAAGCTCTGGTGCTTTGGTTAGTCCCAGGAGGATGAACTCACTCACTTCTGTGTTGTTCTTCATAGCTGTTCTTCTGGGATCACAGATGTTCTTTGAAAGGACAAAACTAAAAGAACAAAGGTTCACATGCCTGGAACATCATATGCAGAGATACACGTAATCTTCAGTGCTATGAAACAGATTAGTTAAATTTTCCCTACATGTGTGTGGCTACAGTAGCAAAAATTTTGAGAAAATTTGGGATGGGTGAGAAAAAAATATTTATGAAAATTATTAATTTATATTGACATTCATAGAGCACAGAAGTCATACAAGTTCAGCTGCCAATTCCAGTCTGTTCTGTTTATAAACTGATTTTAAGTTCATTCAGTTGATGTTTAATCATTACATTTAGTGTACACACCTTAATCCTTCAAACTAAACTATAGAGTAATTCACAAATAACTGAATATATTCATTAAAACAAATGTATCATTACTAGTACAGCCAACAAATATGTTTTTAAAAAAAGATATAATGTTATTTAATATTAATATATAAATTTTCATTTATCATCATTATCATTTACTACTAGAGATATTGGTCTCTACCTAGCTTCTCTAACCCCAAATAATGCATCCATTATATTGGGCTTATCTAAGTGATTCTTATATGTTTAAAATTAGGTAATGAGTAGGGAGAAGCTGATAAGCAATAGTTATATATTATTACTGTTTGAATGGAAGATGAGAATCCTTCTAGTTAGGAGAGGTAAGAGTACAAGGCTTCAAGGGAGAGGTAACCTTGAAAACAGGTACCCTTGCTTTGTGATTTTCCTCTACCCACAAGCTATATTCTCTCATATCTCCTTTCCTTCTAGTACTCTGCTGATATTCTGTCATCTTCTATGTAAGGGGTCATAGTAGCCATTTTCACAAGTGATGAAAAACAAGTTACAATGAGATTATCCATTATTTGAATATATACTTTAGCATGTTCAAAGATTTCCTTTTAAAAAAAAACATTGTCCTGTGAAGGTTCTGTGCTCCAGTGTAGGGGAATGCCAGGGCCAAGAAGTGGGAGAGGGCTAGGTGGCAGGCATGGGGAGGGGGGAGGCAACAAGGGTTTGTTCTTGTTGTTTTTTTGGAGGGGAAACTTGGAAAGGAGAAATTAACATGTAAATAAAGAAAATATCTAATTAAAAAAAAAAACATTGTCCTTCAACTTTCCTTGCCTGGCCTGGTTACACTATATTTCACATGTTTGACCTTAAATAATTTACAGCCACCGAATAAATGAAAGTAGGATGTTGGCAGAAATATTTATTGTGGTTCATAATGTCTGTTGTTTTCATTGGGCCATTAGGGTAATCCAAAATATTCTCAACAACGATGTGTTGTGAAGACAGAATGATACAAGTATCTAAGCTTTGAATGTAGACATTTGCATTGTCATTTGTCAACTTTTAATGATGAGTATGAAAAAATTATTAAAATGTTATTTGTATATTTAGATAATTGAAACAGAGAAATCACATCATTTAAATTCATACCGTATGTGAACATATTCATCCAAAGTTATACAAATATTTAAAAACATTTATATATTGTACATTTGTATATGTATGTGAGTGTATACATTTATATGTGTATACATAGGTATGCATATACATGTCTATCTCTGTATATATTGCCATTCAGTAAACTAGGAAAGAAAATGAGTATTCTTTTTTTTTTTTTTTTTTTTTTTTTTTTTTTTTTTTGTTTTTTCGAGACAGGGTTTCTCTGTGTAGCTCTGGCTGTCCTGGAACTCACTCGGTAGACCAGGCTGGCCTCGAACTCAGAAATCCACCTGCCTCTGCCTCCCAAGTGCTGGGATTAAAGGCGTGCGCCACCACCGCCCGGCTGAAAAAGAGTATTCTTAACAGTCTATATATAGTTTAGAGGTTTTCAAAATTCCAATTTATCTCTAACCATTCACAGTATATATGGTTTTAAAATCATTTCACTAAGACATTTTCTATATTAAGAAAGAATGAGGATGTGGAAAACTGAAAAAATGGAATGAAGACCTCAGTACACTAAGAATGTCACCTGGAATATGAAGATATGCACTTACCTTCCATGGGCAAGCTCATACTACAGTAAATATTAGGAATCTACCAACAACTCAATCACAACATCGTCTGCCCTAGGTTTCTCTTGATTATTTTAACAAGAGAAGCATTGCCATTTCATAAATATCTTTGTATTCATGTGATGCCACAATTTTTAGTTAATTTTTACTCTTATAATTGTAAGGGAAAAAATTGGTCAAATATCCACATTTGACCTCAAATCTTTAGAGATAATATAGCTGATTCATTGTTTCCATGCCAATTAAAGTTTTTATAGTTTTTATTGAATATAAAATTTTACCTATTAGCATGAAAGATAACAGAAAACAAAATTATGTATGTGTCTAGAGCCAGAAATTCAACACTGAAATAATGTACAAATATATTTGGGGAAGTTAATTTTCAAAAAATATTCTAGTCAAAATCTAATGCTCCTAAAGCATCAAGATATGATGACGGATTAGAAACAAGGAACTAAGATACCTTGCCTCAAGTCTAACAACTATCAAATGTATTTTTAGTATTACTAGAACTTATTTTGTTAGATTAAATACAGTTTCTTCACTTTTAGAAAAGAAATAAAAATTTCCTCACATATTTCATGGAATAGTATTGGTGAAAAATAGCTGAGAGGAATATACTTTAAAATTTTAGTATTTGACTATCTTATCAGGATAAATCAGTATAATAATTACCTTGAAATTTTCCTCTGGCCATGTGTGACAACACAAATACTCAGTGTTGAAGAAGATTATTTTACAGACAAAGTATTAACAATAGTTTAAAAACACAGTGCTCAGTCTCTGCCCCATTTGAAGTATTCTCATATGAAGTCAAGATGGGACTATAGACCTTCCTATATAGGAATCTGGAGAAAATTGCATAGTCTTGGAGTTCTCCAGAGAAAAGAATTCCTTTGAGGGCATTCATGAAGATGTATTTCAACTGTATATGTATCTTGCTTTACATGATTCAAAGTACATAGAAACTCCATGGTACTGGCTTCTGTTATGTCCATCCTCCTTTATTTTCATCAAACTATCATTTAAAACATGTACAATACATTTAATTTTTTATAATTATTGGAACTGTTTTTTACTTTGGAGAAATTCACACATGTATACAATGAAATAGCATATTTACCTACCTAACCTCCACTTTCCCCTCCCAACTCTTCCCATAATTCTTTCTACAACTCCCTTCCAACTACATTTCTTTTTAAAATTATTATTCATTTTTGATAATTTAATAAATATGGTGAACTATATGTGTGGATGTGGAGCTATGCACTAGAGAGTGGGAAATATATAGTTGTCTAATCCTCAAAAAATAATGTTCTTTCTCTTCCAGCAACTGTCAATTTCCAACAGCTTTCAACTAAGAGGTGAGTCTGGTGGTCATCTAACAAGTATATGTGGGATGTTTTTCTCATTTGGTGTTGTACAGATACCATGTTGTACCCAGAGAATCCAGAGGATATTATTTCACAGATCTTCCCATCCTCTGGCTCCTATATTCTTTTAAGCTTCTCTTCAACATGGTTTCCTAAGTCTAGTAAGTAATAGAGTAGGAGAATTAATATATTTGTTCTTTTTCTTTTTTTTTCTGTACTATTGTAATTTCTTACCTAGTTTCTTGACATCTAGAGTAATTCATAGCAAATGTTTAAGATGAAACTCCTTTTTTAATTGGAAATTTTCTTTATTTACATTTCAAATGTTATCTCCTTCCCCACCCTCCCTCTGGAAACTCCTTATCCTTTTACTCTTCCTCCTGCTTCTATGAGGGAGTTCTTCCACCCACCCACCCACTCCTGCTTCCCTGCCCTCAAATTCCCCTACACTGGGGCATCCATCAAACCTTCACAGGATCAAGAGCTTATCCTCCCCTTGATGCATGACAAGGCCATCTTCTGCTTCATATGTGGCTGGAGCCATGGGTCCCTCTTGCCTTAGTCTCTGTGAAATCTGGGGAGTCTGGTTGGTTGATATTGCTGTTCATCCTGTGGGGATGCAAAACCCTTTAGGTCCTTCAGTACTTTCTCTAACTAACTTCTACTGGGGCCCCCCGTGCTCATTCCAAGTTTGGTTGCGAGCATCCATCTCTGTATTTGTCACGAGTATTCCTCTTTCTCCACATCCTCACCAGCATCTACTGTCATCTGAGTTTTTGATCTTAGCCATTCTGACTAGTGTGAGGTGGTAAAAACTGTATGATATTGGTACAGAGACAGGCATGTATATCAATGGAATAGAATTGAAGACCCAGAAATGAACCCACACACCTACAATCACTTGATATTTGACAAAGAATCTAAAACCATTCAGTGGAAAAAAGACAGCATTTTTAACAAATAGTGCTGCTGGTTCAACTGGAGGTCAGCTTATAGAAGAATGCAAATCAATCCACTCTTATCTTCTTGTACAAAGCTCAAGTCCAAGTGGATCAAGAACCTCTACATAAAACCAGATACACTGAAACGAATAGAAAAGAAAGTGGGGAAGAGCCTTGAGCACATGAGAAAATTGGGACAGGAGAAAATTTCCTGAACAAAACACCAATAGCTTATGCTCTAAGATCAAGAATTGACAAATGGGACCTCATAAAACTGCAAAGCTTCTGTAAGAAAAAGGACACTGTCAATAGCACAAACCAGAAATTAACAGATTGGAAAAAGATCTTTACCAATCCTCCATCCAATAGAGCTAATATTCAATATATACAAAGAATTCAAAAAGTTAGACTCCAGAGAACTGAATAACTCTATTAAAAAATGGGGTACAGAGCTAAACAAAGAATTTCGAACTGAGGAATATCAAATGGCCCAGAAGCACCTAAAGAAATGTTCTATTTCATTCTGAGCACTTGTCTTATTCTCAGCACGTGGACTAAGCGCACATACATATCTGAATGCTCCTCACATTTGAAAAAAGTGTTTTTCCCGAGAGAAGTGTTTCTAGTTACAAGTTTTTTCCCTATCTTCATTTTAATTCTTGAATTCTGAAAAATAAATATGAAATATTTAAAATTGTACATGATGAATAACTATTATTTCCTTTTTTCTTTTATCAAATAAAATGCAGGAAGGGGAACTCACTACCAGTTAATGTCACTGTGTCTCATCTTCTATGCCCTTATCATAGCTATGATTTTCCTGATAAGACCAAGTCCCAGGTGTTCACACAGTTAAGTCACTCCTTACTGAAAAACTGTATTTCCAGCCTTCTCTTCCATTAATGTCTTTCTCACTTCTTCATAAGTTCTGCTATCAAATCGAAAATGAGTTGATGTTGAATCACTGACTTAGGGTTTATTTATATTTGGAGACCTTTTCATGTAAGAAAATCTTAAATCTCTTTAAAAAACAGGCGAGTTTCTCATCTGATTAAATATATTATGGAGAGAAGGATGCTTCTGGGTCAATAAGAGACCTCCTGTCAAAGAAGATGAATGGTATTCCTGATGTTGATTGTAGAAGCTGGATTTTGATTTCCAAACACAATCTCATGTGAAGCAACCATACACCTCACAGAATATTTATATGCACAGGAGTACAAAACAGCTATAATCTGATCCATGACTGTAGAAATACTGGTAGTTGATATAAGTCTTGTGGGAAGGAAGAATCATTTTGTCTTTGGGAGTTTTGCTTTAAGTACATTGCCCATGATCTGGTTCTACATACATCTGTATTTGAACAGAACTAATGGAACTTAATGTGGTCCTAAAATAAATGGAGGAAGACATGTAGGTTAGCCATGTTGTGGAACATCTGGGGAAGCTAGAAGAAGTATAGAGTGCATAAAATAATTTGTTGTGTGCATGTATGAAATATTTAACACTGACCATAACACCATCCTCATCATATCCTCCTCTAAAAAAATCTTATGCTCTTCCTTTTTTGAAGTAAATCACTATTTGAGAGGTAACCACTTAATATTTTTTTCTCAAATGTTACACTGAAGCTTGGAGAGTTAAATAGGATAGAATAGGCAACACTGGAACAGGAAACAGAAATAATATTGGAAGGTAAAATCCAGGGCCACAAACACAGAATCATAACTTTTCATGACTATGTTGAAAAGAGAAATAAATTTCTGCCATGGCACTTCAAATGAGAGGTGAATATGTAGAAAATAAATAGATTTAAGGAAATTACTTTTGAGATTATAATATTATTACATAATTTCTCTATTTTATTGCTTTGTTTCAAACCCTTGCATATACCCTACTTGTTATCTTTGAAATTCATGGCCTATTTTTCACTGATTATTGCAACCTGAAAATATACATGCAAATATAAATACATGCAAATTTGTTTGTATATTTGCATATGTGTATTTAAAATATAACCTGATCTATATAATTTTATTTGTATATATTCTCTTTTAGCTAGTGATTTGGTAGTATATAACTAATCGGTGTGCTTTTTCCAAGAAAAGACAATTTCTCCCACTCTCAGCATTTTTTAATTGCCTGTAATTTTTTTATGAGGTTATGTCCTCATAGTCTTTGACTCTTCACTTTGATATTTCTGCTCTTGTTGTCGTTGTTCAGTTCATATTTAGGCAGTAAATATTTCATATTGAGACTTTTTGGTTATAGCTTCTAGTTGTAAAGAGAAAAACACATTAGCTATAACTGTACTATGAAATAAAATCATTTTAGCTTAAAAAAGCATAGTGAGCATTTTTAAAAAATACAAAAGAAAACTTTAGATTTTTTCACAACTGGAAAATGTTAAACAATATGGAAAATGCAAATTTCCCTGATTTACCTAAAACCACTGTGTGTGTGCGTGTTTGTGTGTGTATGATAATATATCACATTCCTTATCACAAGATGAAGAATATGGGTGTGTGCGTGTGTTTGTGTTGATAAACTTATAAAATGAAGTGACAAAGAAAAATCTCACAAGACGTCAGTGTTGGTAAGACAGTCTTTGTTTGGTTGTTTAAAAACCGACTAGAAGGAAAAAAAATGCCTGTGATAAATGCCAGAAGCACAGGGCGAATGGCTGAAGCTGAGATCCTGAAGGCTTTTATTTTCCTGTCTAACTTATTGTGGCCCAGTAACTTCCCTCTAATTATCTGTTCCAGCATGTCCTCATAGGGACTCTCCACTAAACTTTCAAACACACTGATGACTCAGTTAAGGTGGGGATGAATGGCCATCATGGGATCACAAACCTCCAGAGATATCTACTATTTACCCTGATACTCCTGAAGCATGTGAGGAGCTTGGAACAACTGCCTTGATACTGACAAAAGCACTCACAGGCCAGGGTTCTGCTATACAGCAGAGCTTGTGAAGGAAGGGAAGATGAATATCCTTCAAAGTGCTTTCCTGGGTGTCGATGATAGACCAATATTCTAGGCATGAAGTTTTTCATGTCCCAAATCTTTTGTGTATTTGTCTGTTTCTAGAACAATGGTAAGTACTAAAATATGCAGTAATAGAAATTTTGAACTATAAAAGAAATAAAATCAATTCATTTTTTTATTTTCTATGTGAAATGAATAGGAAAAGTGGCAATAAATGTTGAATAGTCATTCTAAAAACACACTGAGTTATTTTCTCTATTTTGCTTTATTTTTATCACACCATACTGTTTTATATTGCTTATATCTTTATGTTCAGTATCAGTAGATTATCTTTAGAAGAGGTGAAAATGATGACCATACACAAAGAAATTCATAGAAGAAAACCTGTAAGTTGCAGGAAAATCCACATTCATCTTGGCTATCTTTATATATCATACTCTGCCTTGAATAGGAATGATGTTTACAATATAGAATATGTTTAAACATTCCAGAAACAGAGAATTTATTTGAGCAGTGCTTTTCATACAGTAACCAGTAGTAGTCATCTGTCATATGAGCCATGTGCAGGTGAGTAAATCAGTTAATGGTATGCAATATGGCTTGCTAAAAAATGCACCAAATCTCTATGGAAGAATCAGATCAAAGTTCTTTTTTGTCTAATATATCAAACATAAATCATAAAGACATTTTGATGACTGGTAAGGGATGACATCAGTCTACGTAAAAATTGATAACATGGAGATTAAGTAGGTGCAGTTTTTCTAATCAATTTGGAAAGTTGTTCACTTACATTTTTCCTGCAGAAATATATGAAGATATGATCCGGTTTTCTCTAAATGGTAATATTTAAAATGGACAAGTCAACTAAGAATTCTGCTGATTTAGGGAACAAAAACTGCATGTGTCAGGATCAGACTCCCAGATAATTGCATATCTTTAAGATGGTGAAGACATATATTAGATACGAAAAAACATTTTTCCAGATCTTATGCAAGTAAACAAAAGCCACACATTCCTCATATATATTGACTTTCAATGTCTATACAATACAAAAGTGCATGCAAGTATTACAAGCAATAATAATGAATATAATATGATATAGTACAGTACACATCACTCTATTTAATGAAAGCATAATTGAGCCCCGTAGTTATATTAGACACTTCTGGTATCAAATAAACTCAGTAAACATGTGTATCATTTCCATATGAGCAAAATACTTGAAGTTCTATAGCATGTACTTCTTCATTTGGTATACACAGTCCTTCCCTAGAAAAACTTAAATTAATAAAAGTGGTTGGTCATAGTTCTATGACCATTCTAATTCCATTGATATTCAAACAGCATATTTCTTTATTTATTCTAGGAACTTGTCATAGTTTTTCCCAAATGACTTTGATGGAGAATACTTCAGAGGTTACTGAATTTATTTTTGTAGGGTTGACAGATGCCCCAGAGCTTCAAATTCCTTTATTTATCATCTTCACTCTCATTTATTTGATCACACTGTTTGGGAACCTTGGGATGATCATGCTGATTCTCTTGGACTCCCGACTCCACACACCTATGTACTTTTTCCTCTGTAACCTCTCCCTGGTGGACTGTGTTTATGCTTCAGCAATCACTCCCAAGGTGATGGAAGGGTTTCTCACAGGAAGTAAGACCATATCTTTTAATGGGTGTGCTGCCCAGATGTTCTTCTTTGTAGCCTTTATTGCTATTGAAAGTTTGATCCTTGCATCAATGGCCTATGACCGTCATACTGCAGTGTGCAAACCCCTGCACTATACTACCATTATGACAAGTACCACCTGTATTCTAATTGTCACCTGCTGCTACATGTGTGGGATCTTGCAGTCCTCTATCCATGTTGCTCTTGCATTTTGTCTTTCCTTCTGTCATTCCAATGTAATTAATCACTTTTTCTGCGACATTCCCCCACTGCTGACTATCTCTTGTTCTGACACCTACACAAATGAGATTACACTCCTTGTCTTGGCTACCTTGGATGTTGTTTTCACTCTCTTGGTTATCTTAAACACTTACCTGCTTATTTTCATTGCTATCCTGAGGATGCATTCAGCTGAAGCACAAAGGAAGGCCTTCTCTACCTGTGCATCTCATCTCATCACTGTGTCCATCTTCTTTGGTTCCCTTATATTCATGTACTTACAGCCCAGCTCCAATCACTCCATGGACACAGACAAAGTTGCATCTGTGTTTTATACAATGGTTATTCCTATGCTGAACCCTATAGTCTACAGCCTGAGGAACAAAGAGGTAAAAAATGCATTTAAGAAAGTTGTTGGAAAATTAATGTCTTCATTTCATTTAGTCAATTAATTCTAAAATATTTCTCAAGTATGTGAAGTTTTTGTATTGCAAACTTTGAAGAATAGAGAATTTGTAAGTATTCCTTGTCTATTATTTCTTAAACTGTTATTTTCTGAATGAGAACTTTGTCTTCATGTAATGACCCCATTTCATTAATATATAGTGAAATTGGAGTATATCTTGCCAGAATTAAAATGTCAATTTAATATTTAAATGAAGATTATCATGCTAAAAATTTCACAAGCAGTGTATCATAAGTTTTTATAAAATACTTTTTAGACCCACTTCATTTGTATATGATAGATGTTGTATTTTCACTTATTTTAATATTATAATTATTACTATTTTTTCTTTTTGAAGTATAATTATGTAATTTTCACTTTTTGTATCTTCCCTCTAACTCATACTATATACTATGCTTGGCTTGCTCTTTTTATAATTCAAGGCCTTATATTTCATTAATTGTTTAAGTTCAAAACAGTCTATGATATTCTTATCTGACATAAATAAAATATTCTTGTGTGTGAATATTATAAGTATTTATCCTGAGATCTTCTTAAATAGAGTCCAAAATTTCACTTTAAATAGCATTATTTTGTATGATTTTGGTTATACAGAAATCTTGAGGTTTGAATAATTTCTAATTGTCTAAGTTCAAAACAGTCTATGATATTCTTATATAACATAAATAAAATATTCTCATATGTGAATACTATAAATAATTATCCTGAGATCTTTTTAAATAGAGTCCAAAGATTTCAGTTTTAGTAACATTATTTTGTATGATTTTGGTCATACAAAAATCTTGAGGTTAGAATAATTTCTGTAATGGATTGATTTCCATAGTGATGGAAAGCATATTATACAAATCTAACAAATACTGATTTCCAGAGATGAAATAGAGATTGCATGGAGGAGCTAGAGAGAGGACCCAAGGAGCTGAAGGGGTTTGCAGCTCCATAGGAGGAACAACAATATGAACTTACCAGTACCCCAAAAGCTCCCAGGGACTAAACCACTAACCAAAGAGTATACATGGTGGGACTCCAGCTGCACATGTGGCAGAGAATGGCCTTATGGATCATCAATGGGAGAAGAGACCCTTGTTCCTGAAAAGATTCTATGGCCCAGTGTAGGGGAGTGTCAAGGCCAGGAAGCAGGAGTGGGTGAGCAGGAGGATGGGGAGTTTTTAGAGGAGAAACCATGAAAGGGGATAACATTTGAAATGTAAATATAGAAAATATCTAATAAAAACATTAAAAATGAAGCAACAAAGGTAGCAAGTTTTATAGCTGAGGGATCCTCCACAACCTTCCCAGCAAGCTTGCCTCTGTATTCTAATGTTTTTTTTTTATCAGAATGACTATATTGATGCTCAGAACAATTGGTCCTATCTCCACCAAAATAAATAATTGCATTACAGAAAAAAAGAAATAAAGGTTACATTAAACAAATGTTAATTTATAGGATAAACAGTGTAGTTTATAATTTACATAGTTGTAAGTGAGAGAATATGGAATCTTACCATTTAAGTAGTATTTTTCTTGAAGAAAATATTTGTGAAATGCTGATAAATTATGAAATATCAAGTAACAAAACATTAATTCTAAAGTATCTATCCACATTCTACAATCTAGTTAGCATTTATCCATCTCTAATGCCTATTTTGTAAAGCAATAATTTCTATCTCTGTGCTTTGTTGTTTTTAGTGAATATATTACTGAATCAAGACAATGAAAAATCTAGATTTATGTAGAATACTTGTGGAGATAGAACCCATTAGAAGGATGAAAATGACAATGAGATTTTCCCTTATTACTAAATAAGACTTTGAGTTATACAAAGATGTCAAATTTAAAACAATACCAATTTGAAGTTCTTTTTGACTGGATTCAGAGAAATGTTTGAAAAGGGAACTTAAGAACAGAGTTAGTATGGAGCTACATTAATTATGATCACTGGAACTGATATCCAGGTGGAACTGTGCCTGTCTGAGAATAATAATTACTTTCTATAAGCCTTATTATCACCTAATAAGCTTGTTTATAGGAATTATGAAATGAATATTCCATAACAGAAATAAAATTAAATAACAAATAAATTAGTTACTTGGTTAAGGAATAATTCCAAAACAAAGAATTAGTGGGTGCATGAGAAGAAGTATAACAGAGACTGATTGAATAAGCAAAGATGAAATTGAAATTCTTATTAGTGATCACAGGAGTCTGAGATGGGTTATTTTATGTGCCCAAAAAGTCAGCTATAAGAATACTGAACAATATCCTGTCTTACTCTACAACACTGAAATTAAGTTGTGTATTTTTTATTTAAACATAGAAAATCTTTTTAATCTTTCAGTATATCCTATACCTTGAACCCTGAAACTGCTTACATGCTTAAGAAAATTAGAGAAAACCAATGAGATTGAGTCAAACTTAAATGACACTAAAAATCCAGCTACTTTGTGATCATGGAATAATCTCTTTAGGTGAAAATGTAGCAGAGGAATACAGCTTATTTTGCAAACTCCATTGCCTGATGAACACAATGTAACTAGAGGTGACACAAAGTGGTATCTATCTGTACTACAAAGTATATCATACTACTGATATATCATAGTACTGGTATCTATCAGATGAACAAAACAATTTTTTTCAAAGACACCTCACATATGAGTTGGCAATCATTGCAAAATTAGATACTTAGTACACAAATTCAGTCTCTGAGGAATTCACACCAGAAAGATATCCAGATAATATTAAGGGTTGCCTCCATTAGCTCATCCAATGCTATCTTTTCCAACTGTGTTTACACAATAGTTAAAACTAAAGACCTTGTACAAAGGAGGAAACCATAGAATTATTTTGTGAAGGTTGCCTGACATTCAATAGAATGGTATATACATGGTATAATATATGTATATATAGTATTATGCACAAAGCTTGTTTTACCACATGGAAATAAATGTAAAATGGTGTTTTATTTTAAATAAAAAAATATTTAATTAGCCCATGCCTTATATTTGACAATCAACAGCAAGACTACCACAGTTTTTTTTAATCTATGTATTCATGTTGATGAGCTTTTTAATAGGGATTTACATATAGGTCCCTACTTGTACACTTAAAGATATCTTTCTGTGGTGCAATGATACATATCTTTCTAACTTTGTTAACCAAAACACTTCACTTGTATTTGATATTGAAACCTCATATACACAATCATCACTTTTTTTTGTCTGATTGGGATACTCAAGTGTGTAAAGATGAAAGCTTGTTGCTCTTCTCATCAGAAGTACAATACAAAATAAAAGCACAAAGTGTTCTGTAAAGTGTCCATTCTATAGTCTAAGACCATAAAAGTCTAAATGATGTATTTAAAAAAATCTTATGTTTGTGCTAAAAATAAATTCACAAATATATGTAGTATGGAGAGTACAGAAGTTCACAATGTTCAGAATGGATTCCATTAGTCACTAAACTTTTTGAATAGAACAAAGACAGAAACTCTGACATCCCTAGGAAAACAAAGCAAAAGCATATTTTTGAAGAACCAGTATTGGTATATATGATTCTAGTCCTCAAATAGAGGCTAAATTAAATATCGGAATTCCTATGTAGTTTGTCTCTATAACCAGGGCTAATGAGTTACTAGACTATAAATTAACATTTAATGAACTCTCCTAAAGTAGAGAGGAATTTATACTATGAAGAAAAGGACAATAAACAGTGTGAATCTAACTCAAGAGAAAATAAATATACTTTGTAAAGAGACAAAAAATAAAACATCTATAAAAATTAGATATACTGAATTTAAGTACTAAAACTGATAAAATTCAGAAACACTAGCATGGTGATTAAATATTTTAAAATATAAAATATTATTTAACAACAATGAAAGAGATGATGAAAGACAAGTTGATATAAAATAAGCATAGATGTTAAATCTGTGATAAAATATTATGTAAAACATTTTCAGAAAACTGAATAAAAATGAATGTCAAAACCTAAGAAAACCTAGTAAGATCCCCCCATAAGAAAGATTTCAGAAGAAATCTTCTGAAATTATAAGATATTGTAAGAATCTTATAAGTGGATTCCACTTTTATAGCACCCCACTCTCACCAATGGGCAGGTCATTGAAACTAAACAGAGTCATAACAAACTTAAAGAAGATATAAACCAAATGGCTTTAGCCAACATTGGAGATAACATACATTAAGTTGAGATTCCTGGGACCTCTGATGACAAGGAAGAAAAACCTGTTAGGGGTACCATGTTTCAGAATGGGAGGCAATGGCCTCTTGTTGGTCATAGTATGAGTACTGAGAAGTCCCAAGGCCTACTTCTTTGGCACAGGCATCTTGTGATGTCATTTCTGCAATTATTCTTAGTACTTATCATTCTCTTTATCTATTTACTGTTACTTCTCTTTCTTTTTTTAATTAGATATTTTCTTTATTTATATTTCAAATCATATCTCCTTTCCCAGTTTCCCATCCAGAAAAACAAAACAAAAAGAAATACTCTTCCTTCCCCCATCCCACTGCTCACCAACCCACCCTCTTCTACTTCCTGGCCCTGAAAGTCCCCAACACTGTGGCATAGAACCTTCACAAGACCTAAGGCCTCTCTTCCCACTGATGACCAACTAGGCTATCCTCTGCTATAAATATGCAGCCATGAGTCCCACCATGTGTATTCTTTGGTTGGTAGTAGTCCCTGGGAGCTCTGAGGGTACTAGTTAGTTCATATTGTTGTTCGTCCTAAGGGGCTGCAAATCTTTCAAGTCCTTGTGTCCTTTCTCTAGCTCTTTCATTGGAGACCCTGTGCTCAGTCCAATGGATGGCTGTAAGCCTCTATTTCTGTATTAGTCCCTCGCTGTCAGAGTCTCTCAGGAGACAGCTATATCAGACTCCTGTCAGCCAGTACTTGCTGGCTTCTACAATAGTGTCTGGGTTTGATGACTGAATATGGGAAGTATTCCCAGGTTGAGCAGTCTCTGAATTGTCCTTCCTTCAGTCTCTGCTCCATATTTTGCCTCTACAACTCCTTCCATGGGTATTTTGTTCCCCCTTCTAAGATGGATCGAAGTATCCATATTTTCGTTTTCATTCTTCTTGAGTTTCTTGTGGTTTTTGGATTGTATTTTGGGTATTCCAAGTTTCTGGGCTAATATCCACTTATCAGAGAGTGCATACCATATGTGTTCTTTTGTGATTGGGTTACCTCACTCAAGATGATATTCTCCAGATCCATCCATTTCCCTAAGAATTTCATAAATTCATTGTTTTTAATAGGTGAGTAGTACTCCATTGTGTAGATGCACCACATTTTCGGTATTCATTCCTCTGTTGAGGAACATCTGGGTTGTTTCCAGTTTCTGGTTATTATAAATAAGGCTGCTATGAACATAGTAGAACATGTGTAAATATTACATGTTGGAGATTCTTCTGGGTATATGCCCAGGAGTGGTATAGCTGGGTCCTCTGGTAGTACTATGTCCTATTTCCCCAGGGAACACCAAACTAATTTCCAGAGTGGTTGTACCAGCTTAAAATTCCACCAGCAATGAAGGAATGTTCCTCTTTCTCCACAACCTCGCCAGCATCTGCTGTCACCTGAGTTTTTTATCTCAGCCATTCTGACTGGTGTGAGGTGGAATCTCAGGATTGTTTTGATTTGCATTTCCCTGTTGTCTAAGGATGTTGTACATTTCTTTTGGTGACTCCTGAACATTTGAGATTCCTCAGTTGAGAATTATTTGTTTTGTTTTGTACCCCAATTTTAATAGGGTTATATGGTTCTCTGGAATCTACCTTTTTGAGTTCTTTGAATATTTTGGATATTATCTCTGTATTGGATGTAGGACTGGTAAAGATCTTTTCCCAATCTGTAGGCTGCCATTTTGTCCCATTGACAGTGTACTTTGCTTACAGAAGATTTTCAAAATCTTGAGGATCCATTTGTCAATTGTTGATCTAAGAGCATAAGCTATTGGCGTTCTTCCTTGATTAAACTGGTATTTGTTGACCTGGCAAGACCTAGTAAGAGCTCACTTGATATCTAGGGACTGGATGTTACCAATAATATTAAAGTGGAGGCTGTTCATGAATTCAAGAGAAATGTATGTTACAGTCACTTGCTGTAGGTGAAAAGAAAAGAAATCTATAGCCACAGGTAGAGATGAGTAATTCTGCACTTGTTCCCCCAGTCCAAGTTTCAATTCTGTATAATAAAAACAAGATATTTTTATCACAAAATTGATTATGGAATAATATACAGGTATTTCCCAGAAAGTTATCAATGGATTCCTTGGGTTTTGGGTTGATTGTAGCAGTCTCCTAGAAATTCTACAAATAGGTTAGGTGAGGATATTTTTGTGGACAAATAGATGGGCTCCAAAAATTATAAAGACTACAGGGTCACCAGTATGACCTCATGTTTGCTGTTTTATGAAAATGTCTCTCATTTGTCTGAAAGATATTGACTTTGTAACTGCAATACTGCTGCCCCTGACCTCACCAGAGACTGGTGGTTGGGAAATATAAAAAGTAGTTCTTGC